>NC_073745.1:341849235-342221827 GCF_029784135.1 Toxorhynchites rutilus septentrionalis
CAAATTATGAATTCGTTAATAAATGACTGAACTACATGCAATTGTTTGTGTTCCAATATTAAATGAAGCAGACTTTAGGACGATTCTGTTGCCTCCATTAGAAACGTGAGAAAATTTACCATAGAGGATAGTTGTGAAACATCTAAATTAGCGAATTTAATCAACGGAAGTGAAAAACTCAAAAAATAGTGCCTCAATATTACATTTTCCATAGAGCTGGTGTTTTGGTTTGGGACTTTTTATTTCCTTACCAAATCAGGCCCTTTAATACAAATTTCGATACAGATTTTCTGAGAACAAACTAAGATAAAAAGATTTTTTGAGACCAAAAACACAGATTTTATTATGGCAACCTTGCTCCAGAGTCCTCAAATTCGATGATATTAAAATCTAGATTTATTAATGGTCATTCTTTGGTCTCTTGATCATAAAATACTTTCGCGCTTCGCGCATGTTCTAATTTATCACGTGTCCAGCTAATGAAATATCATATTATTAATTATTAATTATTATATTCTCTACATCGTTTTCGAATTTGGCGCCAATGTTTGGCTGTTTTGCAAACAATCTAATTTATAATTCAACAAACACCAACAGTCTTACAAGGCCTAATTCTATCGAAGAAAAGTATTTGATCTGCCTCCTGCTGCGTTGAATATATTTGAATCAATTATGCATGTTCCGAAATATTATTTACTGTTTCAGGCTACACCATCTTACAAATCGTCGCTGTCGGATTAATTAAAACACTATCTCACTTCGCCCGAATTAATACTCGGACTTTAGAGAATCTGGACCACCGCTTTGGCATTTGCGAGTTTCCAAAATCTGCTATTAGCTGAAGATTTATTTTTCCAGCACCAAAAACAACACCGGCGGACGAGAAAATTAATCTCCCTACCCGTAACATTATTATCGCGTCCGTACAAGAGTCTCCTAATCAAACACGAGTGCCGCATTTTCGCACCCCGCGGCTACCGAAGCGCGGCCGGAATTTACCCGCACGCAGGACGCGCACACCTTTCTGGGTGTCTTACATTTGCTGTTTTTTTTTCTTCTTTTTGTTTCATTTCACTTTGTTTTCGCCTTTATTTTTGTGTAACCGCGCATGTTCGCCTCCACGGTCGCGATTTTTATACAACACAAAGAGCCACCCACCTCTCGGAGAGTTCAACAAGTCCAATGGCCTTCTGATTTGGTTTGAATTGGTTCGAAGTCTCCCGCCACCCCCCTGGGGGGCTGAGAGGATAAAAAAAAGCGTAAGCACCTTCGTTTTGTACGTTTTTTTTTCTATCTCGTGTCAGTTTCTCGTTCAACTGCTCACCGCCAGCGAATGCGAAGCTTCACTGCTTCGGTTCAGAGTCATCGCCTGCATGCGCTTAGCTTCCCAGCAAACGCGAATGATTGATTGATTTTCCTTCTGACTTCACAGAAACATAAAATGGACCCGAGGAGAAGAAAATCTTTGTGCTTTTATTTAATTCCCGTTCATACCACACACTCTCTGACTGGCTGCAAAGCGTCTTGTTTTCCGATTGTTTGCAGGTTTCTGGTCGGAATAAAATGTATCGCCCCGTCGTCAAGTGGTCGGAACACACAACACGCGGGGGGATCAAACGGAAAAATGGGGAAAATGTCTAGTGGAAGTGAATTGCCAACAGCGACAGATCAGCACTGAGGCTATTAAATCCGCCATCATGAGATACTTTAATAATGCAGAATATGCAATGTGATAGTGAAAAGGTAATGTCATCATCGAAATACTTGGCTCACGTTATCGATATGGAGGAAGAAATGTTGTTTATAATCAACATCATCGTGGGGCAGCGGACAGGTTACTTTAGAGGCACCGTCGCCGTGGCAACTCAAAAGTAATCTAATTAGTTCCGGCATCAATCTTCGTCAATGGCTGCTCTTCAATAGAGCCGTTCCAATTTAATTGCTTTTGATTCCCACAGTTTCCGACATCAAGTCTCAACAGGATTGGCATGGACCATTGGACCATTGGTGGCGTGCAGATCTGTTGAGATTGCAGCTGAAACGTGAAGTCATTTATTGCTTTCTTCGGCCCGCAACCCGTCTCCGATGATTCGTGTGACTCTTCACACTTAAAGGGTATCATCTTTCTTGCTCCAATTTCACCAAACTCACATTAAACGGTTAACCCTGATTTGCTTGAGCTCTTGCCGCGAAAGTGGCGAACCCATAATCCGAAGACGAGGACCGGACCGATTGCAGCTGTGAGCGCAGATTATATCGTTAAATATGGGTTAGCGGCGTAGCGATCAAAGTGCCTCCGTTCCTAGGGCGGATCATTTTGATCGTGGACCGCACAAAGAAAGGCTGTGATCACAGGCATTCCCGCGCGCACTTGAACCGAGATTTGGGATAGAAATCAAGGTTGATATGATTTGACAGTTAGATTCCTCCCATTTTTTTTTTTGCTGTCAAGATCCGCCACAGCTTGCGCTCGATTCGGCCGAGATTTAACGCCATTAGCCTAATATACCGGACCGGCACGCGTCTGGCGGCGAATAACCGGAACAGATTACATCTGGGCCGAGATTTGCATCGACGTCGGAAATTGACTTCACAGAAATTTATCAAGTGTGAGATAATTGGTTACTTCATATCCAGTTCCCCCACACGGTACACAATATATGTTTCGGTACCACGTCGATAACCGGAGTACATTTCGCGGTCCATTTGTGGTTTACCGAGTGAAGAAAGTGCCATAAATCCACTCACTTTCTATACGAGGTGCCACCAGTTGCGGTGGCGGTGGCGATGTTGGTTTTGGACCACCCAACCCAATATGGTTTACAATAGGGCGATTACTATCATCCGAGCGTTGCATCAGTTCTATTGCTGTTGTTGTTGTTGGCTGAGCTGAGGAACGATATCGCATGGGCCATCGAGTGTAAGTTATGTTATGTTATGTTTTCCACTTCCATTCCGTTCCCTTTACACTATCAATATTGAAAACAAAAATTGCACAGTCGATTCGATGAGACGAGGGAAAATTTGCGAACACGGAAGACAGATGATAAATTAACAGAGCGAAGTGAGATTGAATGAGAATTTGTCAGTTCATGCACAATATTTTCAGCCACAAATTTGCTTTAGATACACAAACTTACGTAACAATGCACAATGGTCCAGTAGATGTATTTAAGTGGAAAATCTAACTTTCTTATCTTTATAGATATAGGTAAAAATAGTTCGACAATGTTGTTGTCCCACTTATTTGAGATATCTTTGTAGAACAAAGTTTTTTTTCCTATCTCTTGAAATAACCGATATAACCCTTTTTTCTAAGTTACGTTAGGGTTACCATGAAAAAAACTGTTTTTTGATCTAACTTTTATATTTCCAATTCTACATACAAACTGTCTTCGGAAGACTTTTAGAACTTACTAATACAAATATTTTGCGATGCAGAACTTGTGAATATCTCAACTTAACTCAAAGTTATTGATATTTCTTCCCAAAAATTACGCTCTCTTCAATTGTTTGTCATTCTTTCTGGGGCAAACATAAACAAAGTTCATTGACGGCATTTGAAAGAGCATATTTCACTCTACATGATGTGTGATTTTCAACACTATGTTATTTTTTGTGTTTGAGTAAATTTAAATTGAAATCATGAGGTTTTGGGTAGAAAAACACAAAAAACTTTAAGTAGGATTAAGATATTGACAATTTCTGCATCGCAAAATGTTGGTATTGATAAGCTCTGAAAGTCGTACGAAGACAGTTTTGATGTAGAATTTGAAATATAAAAGTTAAAGCAAAAAAAATCCGGTTTTTCATTGTCACCCTAATGCAACTTAGAAAAAAACGCTAAGTCGATTATATTAAAAGATAGAAAAAAGCTTTGTTCTACGAAGTTGTTTAAAATAACTGGGGCTATAATATTGTCGAGCTATGTTTATCTCTATCTATAAAGATAAGAAAGAGAGATTTTTCATTTTATCGCCAATTTTGATTATTCTTCTATTCTACACAAAAACTCATGATTTCAATTTAAATTTACTCAAACACGAAAAATAACATAGTGTTGAAAATCACATATACATATACAATTTGTACTTTCAAATTCCGGCAACAAACATTTTTTATGTTTGCCTCAGAAAGAATGACAAACAAATGAAAAGAACGTGTTTTTGATATAGTTGAGATATTCACAAGTTGTGCATCGCAAAATGTTTGTATTAGTAAGTTCTAAAAGTCTTTCGAAGACAGTTTGCATGTAGAAATTGAAATATAAAAGAACAAAAAAAAACATTTTTTCATGGTGGCCCTAAAACAACTTAGAAAAAAGACGCTATATCGGTTATTTCAAGAGATAGAAAAAAAACTTTGTTCTACAAAGATATCTCAAAAAACTGGGACTACAACATTGTCGAACTATGATTACCTCTATCTATAAAGATAAGAAAGTTAGGTTTTTTATTTCATCGACAATTTGGTCTCACTATTTTTGATTACATAAAAATGAGCGCTCTAACATATGTAACAACTTTCGAGCTCTAAATGCTAATTTCCACTTAAATACATCTCCTGGACCATTGTGAAATGGCCCCTACAACAAACAGAGTATATGAATGTTTTCTTCGGAATTCCTACTCTGAATGTCTTTGCTTAGTCCTTGCTCCACATTATTATTTTACTTTTTAAACTTCGTTTCTAAATCTAAATTCAAATCCTCATTTATTTCAATAAATGTTATTTCCCTCATTCGGCTTATTCTGACCTCTTGCCTTGACTTCTTCTGCCTCAATTCTAGTTCTGATTCTAAAGTGATTCAGTAATTTTAGTAATAATTTGGAATGCCTTTTTTCCAAAGTATTCATAAGGTTTTTGAATTCTTATTTTGACTACTTTTTTAAGGTTTGTGCTGGAATCTATAGTAATTCTTTTTTTTTTTCATTGATTCTTTTTGAAAATGATTATCTGAAACAATTTTTTTTTCTTGTTAACATCTTAAATACATCTTCTTTCAGATTAAACGCTCACGCAACAAATTTTAATAACTTCTACAAAAGTGCATCGATTTCAAATTTAAAAAAAAACGGAAATAAAGCTTATTTTAGGAAATTTTCGATGTGACCCCGAGATGCCAACCAAATTTTCAAAAAAGCTGGAAAAATTAAAAAAAAAGGAAAAAACTGGAAGAATTATTTTTTTTATTCCTTCTCAATTTTTTTCATATTAACAATACAAAATAAAGATATACAGTGACAGTGTCATTATGTAGCATTAGTACTTACGTATTACTGCCACCGGAGCATTATTTTCAATATGAATTCATTTGTTTCTTAGTGAAATTTATTGTTTACAATTTGGGGAAACAGGTTTGCTTGCGAGACGCCGCCGGTTCTGACAGCGAGTCGGCGGTCGACTCGGATTGCGTCACCTCGATGAATTGGGACCGTCTCTGTTCCTTATCCTCGCTAAATGGGAGCTTCGCCACCCTATTACTTTATCCTCAGAATAAAATTTATAGCAAAAAAAATTAACTCATGAGAAATTGCGCTTCGTTGGCGTTAATACGCAAGTACCGTAGCATTTTTAAATTTCCTCAATCTGTTTGATCATTATTGACAATATACTTTTGTTTTACATTCTGTGTGATTCTTACTAACCCTGACTGTTCTTTATGTATGTCTACATAGTTTTTGGAAGCCAGAATTCCGCGCATAGTTTTTGTTCCTGTTCGATTCCTTAGTTTTGTTTTGTTCAATTTGTATTCTGAAAACAATCGTTCAACGATTGCTGATTGCGGCAAAATCAGAAATATTGAAATAATATTTTTCAACTTAGGATAAGCAAAATGATTGTCATTCCTTTTTAGTGACAACATTTTACCTCAAAAGAAAGAATCATCCTTGCGTTCGTTTACAGTGAAGTCAGTAAGATCCAGGTTTCGGATCTCCCCAAACTCGTTATCAATATCCTGAATTTGTCGATTTCGATCGCAAATATTCGGAAGACTTTGTAGAAGGAGAACAATTGACATATGCTTTCTTTTTATGACATTAGTTGGATCTATAATCGTCATGTTGATAATCAAAGGATCATTGAAATTAAATGCAAGATTTTACATGCGACCAAATATTCATTGATCAACAATTCAATCGCGGCACCTACATAAACGTTATCCAAACTGACATAGTTTAGCTGATCGAACTGCACGTTGTTCAGATTGATTATATTTTTCATATCTATCTCAAAAAAGTTATCCAAAAGTGTCCTAAACAATCCTGAAATGCTCGAATGCAAAGTAAATGGCTCCAAACTTCCGCTTTGAAATATTCTGGTAATATTGTTCACCATGCTCAGAGTATGAGATGAGAAGGTTGAATAAATGATCGTCGTAGGATTATTTAAACCGTCATAGATCGATCTTACTCGGATCTTCTCTACTTAATCACCATTCAAAATAAATCCAAAATAAATTTGGAGCGGTTCGTAACGTTCCAATATACGTATAATAAAACATTTTCTAATGAAATCCACCGCGTGGTTGACGGATGCAGCATTTTCAACGGTTTCAACACTAAGAGAGTTTGAATTTCAGCAAACTTACTGTATCGTAAAAGACTACATCCTGCTTGTATGGTATTCCGTCTCTATTAAAACAGGCAACCACAGTTTCGTTAAACGTTTCTGAGTCAGTTTCGATAACCTCAATCAAGTCGTGGAAGCAGTCTTAACAATAGGGAGTAAAAAACTTGAAATTGCCCAAAAAACAAAAAAGCAGGATAAAACTGTGAAAATAAAAAAAAACTGGAGATTTTTGGCCTTTGGCTGTTTCGCTGGCATGCTCAAAAAAAAAACTGGCATAATACAGGAAAAACTGGAAGGTTGGCAACTCTCTAACCACCCCTTTTTTCGATAACGCGTACGACTTCGATGCTGTTGAAATTCCGAGTTATTTCTTCTTTAAGTTCCTCCAAATTGTTGTGGCTTATCAACATAGCAACGGTTCTTCACGTACCCCCAGAGGAAGTAATCGACGACGAGAAATGTTGAAATTCTTACCATAAAAGGACAAAGCTTCATTAAGGCTTCGATTGCTCGAGTAATACGATTTCACTAAAAATACACGTTCTTGTAAATTGTACATCATGTGTCCAAAAACCATCCGATCAGACTGAACGAGTAGCCGAATATTATCGTCCCGAAGAGGGTAATGCAGTGTTGCCATCGACGGAGCGAAAATTAAATTTTATAAGGAGCTATTCGATTTTTTTTTGCGTGAGCGTTTAATCTGAAAGATCCTGTATATAAAAATCTCGTGTCACGATGTTCTTGGTCGAACTCTTCCGCAACGGCACGACCGATTTTTATAAATTTATGCTCAAAAACTTGGAAGGAATGAGAATAGATCGTAAACTATATATGATACCGCTAGAATATCGATTGCCATATGTTTAATACCGATTAGAGTGACCATATGAAGAGAAAAAACATTAAGTTGGTTATATATGGGTTATATATTATATATGTTATATAATCGCAAGGTTGACGTAGGACTATCGTTGATTTAGTGATTTAGAAATTTGTTTGAAGTTGAATCTGAATCCATTCTGAATGAATGAATAAATGAATACTGGGGGGAGTTCGAAAACGAGAGCGTTACGTTGGAGGCACAAGGTTTTATGCATCCAATATTGGATACGAAAATGTTCTACTGATGGAGAAGAATAACCTTCAGAAGCTTTCCTGTGTATTGTTCTTGATTGAAAAATAACAAAACGAAATGCTTTGAGATAAGTAATGGGCCTGAAGCATCGGCTAGAGTTAGGCTTGGGTTTGCTCAGCTGCTTGAACTCGGGAACGATCGCTTCGTGGCCGGGGATCTAATAAAGCGGGAATTCCCTTGTAAATTCTAGGCTTATATTGACATAGGTATTGGGTTCAATTCCCGATCGGTCTAGGGTCTTCCCGAGTTGGAAATTCCCTCGACATGCCATGGAATAAAAACGTTCATATAATGGCTTAAATAGTTCTTCCGATTAGTAATCTATGCCTGCGAGATAACCAGTCCGTTTTTAATTCAATTTAGCTTGCCTACTGGTTAGTTGATGAAAAAAATATAAATACCGTAATATAATTATTATCAATAAGATAACTCGTTCCGCTCAAACCTTTGAAGGGAAAGAGGTGGGACCATCATCATTAATAAAAAATGCATTTGATCGAAAACATACAAAGAAAGTGTGTGGCGGCTGCTCCGATGCCTCAAGCGGAACAAATTTTCGATGCTGTTACTTTCTTGGTCGCCTTTTCAGTGGCATCACTCTCCTCCCGAAGGATTCCTTTCTGGCCTAAGGTGCACAAACAGGCTCTTGATGACACCGTTCACCAGCGCTTTCATGATGAACGAAGTTAGCTCCACCACAACAGTGACAACATGCTACAATCGCTGTTCAATAATAACTGAGTTGATTTCCGAGCGACACTCGCTTATATATCGATTGGTGATTTCAATGGCTTGTTTTGAAAGCAATTTTAAGGCTATTGAAACAAGTTTTTGGAACAAAAAGTAAGAAGCATATATGATAGTGAAGTGTTTATCATTCCATTTCGTTCAGTTGTTTAGGAGCTTAACGCTCAAAATCTCGTTCTCCGGCGTAACGCTTTCGTTTTCGATACTTTGAATTTACACCCCAGTATAGAAATGAAAGACGTAGTCCTACGTCAAAATTAATTTTCTGAATATTTGTTTTGTATTTGTTTCTACCTAAATTTGGCACAAAAATACACTCACATAGTTTTAATCGTGGTTTTCGTATTTTGGTATTAACCAAACAGAACAAATTTATTTACGTTGTTTAATGACAAATGGTGCACCCGTGCACCCGTGGCCGAGTGATTAGCATCTCACATTATCATGCCGGGTGTTCGGGTTCGGTTCCCGTTCTGGCCGGAGGATTTTTCGGCCTTCGGCTTGCACTGTGGTCACGCGTATTCTAGAGTTTGCCCCTCGGAATACATTCAAGGCGTATTATTTGGCTTAAGAAATCTCAACTAAATATTAATAAATGACGCTAGTTAATGCATACGTTGAGACGGCAAAAGTTTCACAGGGAACGTTAACGCCATTCAAGAAGAAAGACAGATGGCGCTATGTCCGCTTCATCGCTTCACATATGCACCAGTAACATCAATTCGGCTAAAACCAGGTGCATCGTTCGCAATCTGGAAGCCTGTTTGAATTTTTCATATCATACCTGCTCGGATTCCAAGGTGACAATGAATCATCAATTGTAATAAAACAGCTGGAGAACACATGTGTAGATCCAATGCACATGTTGTTGAAGACATTGTTGGAATCGTTGGAATTCTTAGAAAAAACAGTTCCTAACGATCGGCGTCTGAACGTAAAATTACTTGCGAACGGTCGAGCGGCAGAGAGCGAGCGACTGCGATTTCTACGATACAATCAACAGAAGCAGCGTGAGAAAGAATACATTCACTTGCGAGACGCTATCATGAGCAACGCCGAAACAGCCACTACTCTTGCTATCACGTATGTTCAAACAAAAAGTGGAAGTCTTTGATAACCATCTCTACAACATCACACGTATTCGGTCCAAAATGGCAAATGGCAAATGGCAAATATATGCAATTTTTTGTTTTTTTGGTAGAATCAATACACCCTGAGAAAATCGATAGTTTAATTTCCTCGAGAATTCCAGATCCGTCCCCTGATCAACTACTCATCCATATTCTGAAATCCGATCGAGTCAGAAGTACCCGAACCGATCGCAATATTATATTCTATCATCCGTGCGACTCAAGTCCAATCGGACTGTGCGAATGTAGCAACCTTGAAACGCAATTCGGTATAGACGTCATTGAGCTTCGTGTTTTGTATTCCGAGCGAAAAGTATAATGAATTTCCGGGTGAAATGTTTTTGGAATAAATATTATTAATGAAAATAGCCCCAACCGAATAAAAAAAAATAAAGTAGGCTCTAAGTTCTGTGTAACAGAATAACATATTCTCTGTAAGTGGGGAAAAATCTTAAACAAGAATTGTCTCTGATAATGATATTACATTATGAATAAAGTTTTGGTAGAAATGCAAGAAGATTCATAGAAAATAGATAAGTTAGGGTCAGGACTATGTCCCCTTAATTTGTAAACAACATCGAGTAATTATTTTTATTAAATTTTTAACAATTTAAAATTACTTTCGGGTCTGCTAATGACGGAATATTTATACCCATAGTCCGTGGGTGGGTGGAATGTACGATATTGTTACCACAAACTTTTATCGCCTTGCATAGTAGATGGAAAATGCTCAAAGCGTTTTCCCACAGATTTCACCAACAAGAGCTATTAATACAATTACCAGTCCGTGAATAAATGAAGCAATGTGGCTGTGTTTCAAATTAACAATACCGATGTGAATACTCCTCGATTGAACGAGCACGGCGGAATAATGGAAAATTGGAAAATGGAAAATTGGTACATCAGCTCCAATTGAGTTGTCTGGCGTATTTTTGGTTTTCCAATTTATGAACGGTATCCAGCAGTTATAAACATAGCCGTCCATTTTGAAAACAGCAAACGTATATTTTTCACCAAAAAAATGATTATGGCATCTCATCCTGATTTTAAATAGTAGAGGGAAATACAAAACTCAGAAAAATGTAGAACTAGAAAATCATTGGCTAAAACGAACATTATAGAAATTAATGAATTGAGTACTTCTAAGTACAAGTATTTGGTAGTCCAGAAAAGGACCAATGACATTGATATCTATCGTTTGCTTGCATCGCCATTAACACTTCATAAGGCCGTGGCAACTATATTGCCACCAACAAAAACAATTTTTTTCGCTGCAATTAGAACATTATTTCAATATTTTGCCTAGCCAAAAACTTCCAAAGGTATCTGGCAATACTCGAATTTTTTTGGGCTTCTAAAAATGTACGATATTAATTTGGGACATTTTTTTATGTAAATGAAATCATTTATGAAATCATTTTTTCTTCTTCTCGGTATTGTTGCTCAATGGATCCCTTCATTGAGCCACAATACCGGGAAGAAAAAAAAAAGATTTCCTTGTTTTTTTTTGAAGATTTTGTGGACTTACACAATTTTTTGCTAACCAACTCAAAATCAAATCCATCTTCACTGTTTGTGTTTTAAGCAAAAAAATTATAGGATGTTGTGTCCAAGATACGACCGCATTTTTGACGTAGAACTACGCTGTTATTTTGTATAAGTCGCTTATTTATGCCTTCGGATATTATTCTATAATGCTGTGAAATTTTAGAAACAACTGCTTAGTAGAATAATCTCTGAAATAGTTTTTTCATTGTACAATCAGTTGACGATAATCGATTGATGATTCATTCTTGCCCTCGCAAAACAATACACTTGCTGATCGTATGTCGCGATTTATTTCATGTCAATGCATTGAAAATTTACCTCGAACGCTATTCCGGTGGCCTTTTTCTCAATTGACATAGACTGCATCATCACCACTATTCCACATCTCATAACTATATCAATATATCTTTGGCACCGCATGGAAACAACAACAATGACAACACTTGCAAGTATCAAATATCATGCTACATGTTATTTAGTATTGTCTCAAAGGAATCGCACCTCTAGGCATCGTTCGAACAACGTAAACCAAGCGTCAAACAAGCGTGCCTTCCTCTTCTTCTTGCTCATCACACACTACGTGAAGCGTCCAATTTATGACGCGGAAAGAAAAACACACGAATAACGCGAAAAACGAACAGAAAAACCAAATGACGATATCCAAGTTGGATTACCACTGGTGGGGTCCAATCTCAAATCGAAGCGCATCGAAAGCAAAGTGAACTGGATTACTCAACAGTCCGATGCCGAATGAAAGTTTGCTTGAGCGAGATCCACTGTTTATACTGTAGGCAAGTATTCCCCTTCATTCTTCTACTTTTCCTTTGTTCACGGAGACTTTAAATCCTACGATTTCCCCTCCGTTGGTTGGCGATAAGTAGCTCGTTAATGACATCTCTGTTCGGGAAAGCACACAAATGGACAGAACAAATGTATGGGAAAATGGAAACGCTTAAAGTTTTCATGAATTTTAACCATGTAAAAACCAGGGGATTCTAATGTATAGCATATTAAACAAATCTTACGGAATTTCCGATTCGTTTAGTATGTAAATAGTCAAAATCCGTTCGCGGCGAAAATAGTTATGACCGTTAACTTTATTTCATAAAAACGTGACCTGTTTTCTGATTTGGCACCCTTAATGAAAGACGTAGTTCTACGTCAAAAAAAGTGCTGAATGAATTTTCCATCTAATGGTATATAGTATCGTAATTTTGGGTGATATGCATTTGAAATTTCGTTACATGGTTTATTTTCAATTTCGTAGAGCAACCCATCCATGTAGAACAGAAATCGAAGACGTCAAAATGCACTAATTATGGATGAAAAAAAAACTACAAAAGATAATCTAATGAATTTAATGAAAATGTTGTCCATTGAAATGACTATCGTAGTTTGTTTTTCATTGACGTCCAAAATTAGTCTATTTTTTAAGCGATACGTTATCGATCTTCACCGAACATTGTTGAGTTTCAGATTAAATCAATGCCAAATAAAATTCAAGCCATATTAGCGAGTTTCGTTTACGAATGTTCTAATTTGAATGTGTTTTTTAGACTCATTTAGTAAAATTATTGAGAAAAGCCGCCGCTTCAAATGGATCCGTTGATAAAGGAAATTAGTTTATTGTGTTGTGTTTTTTTCTGTTCCTTATAGCTAATATCATACATGATACTGCTAATGAGAATCCTTTCGCTTCCATAAGCGTGCGTCTTCCGAAGCTCTTGTGTCGATATTATTCAAATGGGTTTTGAAAAGATACAGTGGATTAGCACAGAAAGTGTTTCGTTAGGCGCCTTGACACTATGAAAATCGAGAGATAATCAGCAACAACCGCCTTTCTGTCAATGCGGAAGAGTCAAGCCATCGCGAATTCGCTCAAGAATCTTTCGAAGTTGGTTTTTCTTATCTTTTTCAGTCAAATTCCACTGAGAAGCACCTGTATGCAATACATAGGATTGATCAAAACCCATTACTTCGAAACATCTGGCAGTCTCGCGGAAAGTTGGAGTGCATTTGCATCCGCGTTCTTTCTCATTTTCTTCAGAAACCTCAGTCAGATTATCGGTTATTTTAACTATGATCCTAGTGAATGTGAAACAGGTATCCGATTTTCGATTCACCCTGATACATACAACTTCGCTTGTTTTTATCAATTCTTCAGGTCGACTGTGGGAAGAACAGTTCACCCAAGCTCGAACCCAGAATTAAAGAGCGATAAGCTTTGCACCGTTAAACAAACACTCCAACGGTTAAACACAAATCAGCAACGTTTTCAACTCCATCATGCTTCTGGAAATAACTTCAAAGATAAGTTCAAAAAAAATCCAAACCACATTTCATGCGTACTTTCATAGAAACGGGTCTAAAAACATTTTTTTTTATTCATTTATTTTTACATAAGTTTATAAGTAAGAATTATTAAATATATTTTTTAAAACTATGTATAAACAATTTTCCTAACTCTATAGTTAGTAAGGTGGAAAACCGATTACTCGCGGTTTACTCGAGTTTAGAAGGGTGGCATATATTTTCAGGAAGGGGATGGGATATAAGGGAATTGTTACAATGTTGATGATCGCACTCAATTTTTAAATCTATTCGTATATCTATTGTATATTTACATTTCAACTTATTTGACTGTTTATAGCAAGAGGGGCAATAGCTCGCAACGGATGAAAAGGAGGGTATAAGGACATAGGGACAATCACAAACGAGGATCGACAGCTTTAATGAAAACATATATTTGGGTGATGTAATCAAGGTCTAACCGGGCCAACACATCTCACCGGCACATTGGGGTGTATAGGATCTAAAAACAATAATAAGAAACATTTGACAATTTTCATAAATCCAACTTTTTGGTAAAATTATAACTTTTTAGTCAATTCATTTTATATTTTGACGCACTGTGCAATAAATTTCATCAGTTGTCCGCTGCAATATTTGGTATACAGAGCGGACTCAATTATTTACTCTCCGATAACGTTCCACTGTATATAATCGAGTCAAAAAAATTAATATTTTATTTGATTTTTATACATATATTATTAGTTTTTTTGAATATAAAAGAAGAACTTAATTTTTGATACATCCCCTAAAATCAGAAAGCTTCTTTCACACATGAAAAAAATAAATTTAACATGAATCTCTCAGGAGGTGATAGACGATCATTAGGGTGGCAGCGAAAATGGTCATGTCAAATTTCAAGAACCGACCATGTACATTTTGTTCATTGGCCCAAAAAAAATGACCTGTGCAAAGTTTCAGCTCGATCGGACATGATTCAGGGGTGCCTCAAACCGCATAAATTTTTGATTTTTTGATCCTTGAAAATCTTCCAATGAATAATGAATTATTTCAGTTGAAATAAATTATTTGTTTATCAAGTAACAAACTTCAAAATCATGCTCATTAGATAGAGAATTGAATAATTCATCTTTCCACATAATTCTTTTTTTTTTCTTGATCGTGACAGAGAAATGTTATAGACTGAAACATGAGCATGGGTCAATATAGGAAAATTTACAGAATTTTGAAAATCAAAAAATGTTGTTCGAATAGAGTTATTGAAGTTATTTTACCTATCTTCTAGCTACAATTTTATTAATCGAAAAAGGGTATGAGAAAAGTTATAAACCAAGTTGTATGGAAGAAATTAATTATGTTAAAGAAAATTGAAAAAAGTTATTTGAAAGGACCCAAAACATATTCTCGAGATAGTACTTATTTGATATAGAATACTTTTATCTATCTTTAGCAAAATTTCCATTGAGGAATCTGTTCTGTCTGCGATTAGGACGATTTTTAGCGGCCCCGAAAAAAAAATTCCATTGGTCGGAAGAGGGTCTATGAAAAGTTATAGCCCAAAACCTATACATCTTGTATGGGAGAAATAAATTAATTCATAGAAAAAAATTATTTGAAAGAACTAAAAACACATTTTTGAGATAATACTCATTGGATAGAGAATACTTTTATCCATCTTTAGCCAAATTTTCGTTGGCCGGAAAAGAGTCTGAGCAAAGGTATGAGCCAAAATGTATACAAGTTGTAGGAGGGAAATTAATAAATTTATCGATAATGGAAATTGAACTTTTTCACATAAAAAAAATAATGAAGGAACAGAGTGCGAAGTCGAAATTTTTAGCTTTAAAAAAAAGTGAAATCGTGAAATATCAACGCAACGATGGGATATAAATCTCTTTAAAGCATAATTTACATGGATTTACACGGAATATTTTACAGAGAAATTTGTATTTCGATGTATGTAGATGTAGTGGATAAAAATATCGGGAAGAAATGAGAAATCGATTTCTTTCTGTTTTTTCAAACATAGCAAATCCAATTATCGTTATCAACTATCTTTCATTTGATTTCTATAACGTTGTTGTTCAGTACTGAGATATTATTGTATGAGCGAAAAATTTCGAATTCGTATTTGAAAATAAATAGTTCAATAAATAATCATCGAAAAACAGTTTCGAAAACTCTAATCAATTCTATACACCCAGGAATTTTGTTATAATTTGTCGCTGTACACTATAGTAGATGTACTTTGAGTGTTTTCTCAAATTTTCATTTCCAAGAATGGGAAAAAAAAAGAAAAACTAATTTTTTCACTATAGCTCTTATAAGAGAATTATCTTATTATTATCTGAAAAAAAAACACACATATCTATAAAAGACGTATGAACACGAATTATAGTAGTACTGAATACTATAAAAAAATTCAATTTTTCAAGACTTTTTTTAGTACTTGAATTATTGGGAATTTATTTTTTGATTAATTTCTCGATATATCATAGTAAGATGCACTTTCAGTATATTCTTCAATTTTTTATCTCAAAGCTATCGAGAAAGGCCATAGATCCTATGGATAGTGATTCGAAAAAATGTCAAAATTTCTATGCAATAGAAATTTTTACTTCCTTTTTACTTTTACCCAGCCAGACCCTTTCCCCCGTACAACTCCTGAACGTTTTGGCCAATAACTGTTCTCATACCCTTATCGGACCAATGAAAATTTGGCTAAAGATAAATAAAAATATTCTTTATCGAATGAGTATTATCTCGAGAATGTGTTTTCGGTCCTTTCAAATATCTTTTTTCAATTTTCTATAAAATAATTCATTTCTCCCATACAACTTATTTTTTTATTAATTCGTTTATTTTTACAGGCTCAGTTACATAAGTTTTGAGGAGCTGAATTCTTAACTATATTTGTATAACTATATATAAACAATTTCCTAGTTCTATGGTTAGTAAAGTAGAAAACCGATTACTCGCGGTTGACCCATACAAGTTGGCCTATAACTTTTCTCAGACCCTTTTCCGATTAATCAAATTGTGACTGGAAGATAGGCGAAATATTTCTCTTTCGAATAACTTCGATAACTCTATTCGAACAGCTTTTTTTGATTTTCAAAATTCGGTATTTTTTCCTATATTGACCCATGCTTACGTTTCAGTCTATGACTTTTCTCTGTCACGATCAAGAAAAAAAATGAATTATGTGGAAAGATGAATGATTCAATTCTCTATCTTGGGAGCATGATTTTGAAGGTTTTTACTTGATATACAATCAATTTATTTGAACTGCAATAATTCATTATTCATTAAATCCAGCAAAACGTTGAACAGAAACTTGCACGCAACAAAAACTTTTATCCGCTGAACGTAAAATTTAGTTCATAAAAATGTAACCTCTTTTATGATTTGGACCCTTCCTGAAAGCCGTAGTTCTACGTCAAAAATGCCGAAAAAATCGACCTTCGAATCCAAATGAGGCGCTTAGAATGCAAGGGGTGTAAGTGACTTGATCGATTTCTCTTCGTCAACTTTTTCTTTGATTAATGACTCAACTGCAAACACGATCCAATTTGAGTTTGCTATAGAATCCGATAGATGAGGTTCTGACCTACCTTTCACATTGTAAAATGCAGCTGCGAATGAGTTTGCAGCTGAGTTATGACCAAAAGAGAGACTCGATGTAGAGAAATCGATCAAATCTCTTACATCCCTTTCATTCTAATTAGGGGCTTAAGCCCCTCAAATGGAATCGCTCAAAAGTCGATTACGATCGGGTTACAGAATGAAACATCGTGCTAATTTTAAATCCGTAGAATTAGTCAATTGACTAATTTGGTCAATGAGTTCTTACAATTCCAAACATTTTTTTCCAGATTTTTTGTATAGTGAACCACAGCTCGAATTAAAAAGACGTTACTGACGTTCTCTGGCGGCGATTTGTTGGTCCTTAATGTAACGAAAAAAAATGACAAGTATAAAAAACGATCCGTTCGCAAACTGGACATATGGATGAATAAAAGCAGAAACTGAGGAACATAGAAAACCGACGATTAACAATTGAAAATCAGGACTAGGCACCGTATTCTGCACAATATATGACAGCTCGTTTATTGATCAATGAATAAATTTCACTCTATTAATAATCTGTTCTAATCATATTCGTTTGACAATATTTTACCCGTCAATCGAACGTCCATTTCAATTATAAATTTCAATATAATAACCTTTGATCGATATGTGCCCGTGGAATGCAGATAATTTTCCATTCGCAGAATGCCACATACCATGATTCAATTAGCTGCACGTGATGTCGAACCTTTCGGACGATTTATGAAAGCCCTGGGTACGCTGGCATACACCAACATCCACTCATATGTGGTCCTGATACCTCTGGCTCGGGTAGCTCAGCCCAACAAAGCCCATTCCCCGCGCTCAGCCAACATATTTCGTAAATAACGAGCAGCAATTATTGGAATAACGAGGCTTCGCTAAGGTTACCCGTGATTAATACTGTCAACTAAATTATCCAGATTCCACGCGGAGCACCGAGGGCCATTTTACCCGCATGATTTATATCTCTCCGCTCCGTTCCTAATGCTAATGATCCCGGCAGTCATCGGCTCATTCACTCACGCTTTGCTATAGTTTAATTTTTGTTGTTGTTGTAGGTACCTCACCGCTCGACTTTCGCGGTAAATTTTCCGCGAGCGCGCATGTAAACGCGATAATAATACCCACCGATCCGTTGATCAGCCATACACACATATGGCCGGGCCCATCTTCGCAACAAACAAGAACACGCGTTCCAAACGACCATTTTCACGCCTTTTCGACGTGAAGATTGACTGCGCAGAATTTGATTAATGCTGCTGAACTTTCGTCGGTTTGAGCTTTTGTTCGCTCTCATTGCTGAAGCCGCCACTAAAAGTGTGGTTAGTTTTGGGTGGAGTGAGCAAAAAAAAGCGACTGATTAAATTACTTTCACGTCACGAGTTCGTTAAATGTGAAATTATTGGCGCTCGGGATGCCTTTTTGTTTTTTAGGTTACAAGTTTATTGCATCTGGTTGGATTCAATTAGCTTCCCCTATTGTGGGTTTACCTGTTCCAACAGCATCCAATCACTTTGGCAGATCTGCCGGTGGCTTACCTGAAGTGCTCACAAGGGGGAACACGAGTGGGCAGCATCTTCGAAAAAAAAAAGTATTTTTATGTGTCCACTGGACAACAATGGTTTCGGTTCTCGAGCTTGAAGTACTCTTTTCTTCCATCGCTGCTCTTTTCCGAGACACTTAAGCGGCCCAAAAAGAAACTGAATTAAATTAGACTGATGTGACGTGACGAAAAAAAAGAGAGTTCGGCACGGTGCCGACCTGACATAAAAATTCAAGTGAGGTGCTCGATGGATCACGATGCTTCGGCCCCACACCCACCGCGTCGATAGCTGTCAGAAGGTCGAACGATGCTCTAAAAGCGAGAATTGGGTGAGACCCCCATCAACTTTAATACAGTTCGGTGGTAATGACGGGGAATCCTCTTTAATCTTTCGGACTTTCGGCTGGCGCTCGAAAGCGAAAGTTGAGCTTACTGGAATAGTTATTTTGTTCCGTATTGCTCTTCCCCACTGCGCTACAGTAGGTTGATTCCATGCACCTTCAGATAGTCGATTCGTTGTTCCCCTCGTCGGAACGGGGATTTCATTGGTGGCCAAGCAGTTGGATTCTTTTTCCGAAGCGTCTGTCTGTTTTATTACGACATTCCGATATTTTAATGTACGTTTCATACACCCACAGAGAGATGCTAAAACCAATCAATCACAATCACATTCCGGAAGCAGTCACCGAAGAGGTTAGTTATGAGTGCAATCGAGGGATACGAACTAAAAACAACAAATTGCTGAGCACGAACAGAGTGAAATCACGCTTCGACGAATACTACTCATTGGGGAAGCTTACGTAGGAGTTGTTGATGATGGTTTTGCCGCCGTTCTTCTGACGATGAGGTAAGAGATTCTCTTACTGTTTTCATTTTCTCTTCCACAAACAATGATAAAAAACACAGACAGACAGATTATTGACAGACGTGGCTCTGGGAGTGAATAATAATGAAGTTCGAACTACTTTACGAACTGCCCTGTATGAATCGCCGTCGTCTTTGAATTAAATTTGTTTGCTTGGAGGAATGTTTATAAACAATTTCGTTATGTGAGAATAACTGACTTAAAGGGGGACCTCCTTTTTCGCATTTTTGCGAAGCTTATTCTCTCAGAAATGTTGTCCTAAAGGGATTTTTCGATATTTGATTTCGTTGGAAAGTTACATCCAAAAGTATGAGGTCACTTCAAGGGATATACACTCTGTCCAACTTCTATAACACCAGGTGATGATCTTGCTGCTTTGTGTCATTGTAAACAAACTTTGTTTCAATTTATATTCTAGTGTGTAGGTATTGGTGACTACCATACACTTCATGATTTTCATATGTCTGTGTGCAAGCGCTGAGCGTAATCGAATGTTTTTGTATTTTTAAAGTGTCAAATTTCTTTAAGACCAGTTACAGATTTCCGTTTGTTTAGTTGTTTAGTTGTTGTTAGGAAGTCATTTTGAAATTGCAATTGAGAAAAACAATTATGTATATAATGACGTATGTTTTTTAGAATGTTGTGACTTTTTGTACAATATACAAACGCGTTTATTCATTATTGCAGTTACCTCCTCTTCTTTCATTTCCGGTACATACATATTTGTTATACCTATTGTTGGTACTGGCAACACGGCTTCAGACGCTACAGTAGGGGCACATCGATTCGTAATAAGATGTCAGAGTTACAAAGTCGAGAGAGATAAGAAAAATCGCAAAGAAATCGTTCGCTTTTCCGTCATGTCACAATTATTCTCGATAAAATCTGATCAGAGTGAACGTGCTTTTTTAGAGGTGAGTTCAACATAAAATCGATTGCTTAAAAGTGTACTTAAATACTAGAATATACTTACAAATCATACAGTTTATACTTAAAACTAGTTGTGGAGTGAAAATTAAAATATTAAAATCTATGCTAAATAGTGAGTAGACTAAAATAATTTAACCTATTGAGAACTTAAACTAACTTTCCTTAATTCTATGTAGCGCTTATAGTGCACGGAATCTAAAATTGAAATTGTGGGTTATTGAAAACTTATCGCATACCGAATTTTGTAAGTAAAAAAATGTAAGAACTTATGAACTATGTTAAAATAAAATTAAAATAAATTACAGCTAAAGCTACGTCAAAATAAAACTACCGTACACGAGTCTGGCTAAAAGAAATCGGTGTAATTTCTACAACACAACCCAAACCCTATATAGCCCAAGAGCAGTCAGCTGCTTTGGAAATTTAAAACAATAAAATAACTCTCACTATTGAATTAAGTGAATTTGTTATATGAACAGTTCGGATTTGTGTTGAAATGACAATTTTTATTATTTTTCGATAATCATCACACGATAACATACAAGTAAATGGTAAATTGTGGACTTGGGCAGCGATTATGCAGCGATTGTTGTGCTAACAAGTTGTTTATTTTACGTCTTTTGTCCCATAAATTCAGGAAATGAATATGAAAGTTATTAGGAAAATCTAAGGAACGTAAATGAAAATTGTTCCGATATAGAATCAGATGCAACAAATTCTGAACCACCATCTGAAGATGAAGCGGATTATATTAAAAATGATACATTTGATACTGACGATAACGATGAATAGTCGATCACCAATGATGAACATGAAAGTGTCATCAATATGCTAAAAAAAAAAGATGTAGGATACTAAGTACTTTAGACCCTGAAGCAGAAACATCTAAAAACACCTTTCAGAGGACCGAAACCGATGGTATTGTGTGGTCAAAATTTGACGAAGGTGATATTCCTGGAAGGCTACCATCTGCATTCATGGGTGTGAAAGGGTTGCCAGGCTGAGCATGAAAGAACAATATGTCAGATAATATTATCAAACATATTAAAAAGTGCACAGCAGAAGAAGGCTGCCGAGTTTTGAGGAACGATTGGTCAACAGTAATACCAGGAATGTATGCATATATTGGGGGTTCTATATGCTCGTAGAACTTACAAGGTATAATGAACAAAACTGATTTATTTCTACTTACCAAAGCGGAATCCCATGTTTTTAGAAAAATTATGGCTACAGGAAAGTTCTAGCAAATCCTACAATTTATTCGCTTTGACAAAATAACTAAAAAAGTGGACGCCTACAAACAAATAAATTCGCCCCGGTTTCGGAAATATGGGACATCTTCATCGAAAATAGTCAGGCTTGCTATCGACTAAAATAGAACAGTTGATGAACAATTATTCCCGTCAAAGACCAGGTGCAGGTTTACACTGTATATGCTAAATAAACCGGAAAGAGTTCTTGTTCCAACTCGCAGAATAGTTTTTTTTACCGAACACAAAGCAGCAAGACAGAAATAAATCATCTGAATATGAAGACGCATAAAGATCAACTGTAAAATTATCGTATGTAAACCATTCTAACAAACTATAGCAAACTATAACAAACTATATCTAAATTTGTCAAATACGACTTTGCTGCAACTATAAAACAAAAATTCAAATGATAATGAAATGTCAAAAGTATGATTGAAAAAGATTTCCATTTTCCTTTGTAAAAAATGAACAAATAATAATGCATAATTTTCTTTTTCATTGTTGATATTTACTAATAACTTGTATTACAAAATTAATGTATTGAAAATTAATTTAAAACCAATTTCTTTACAGCAGTCATTTTGACTGTTGAATGTTTTTAAAAACAATACATTGGCATATCCGCGCTGGCGGCATTGAGCATTTACTAGTTTAGGGGAACGTGAAAGAATAGCTGATTTTCAGTCACAATGAACACGTTTTCAAAATTAAAATTATGAATGAAAATGAGCTTTTCTATATCAAACTAGTATTCTATTCAAATGAAAAACATTTTTGTTTGCGGTGAAAAAGTCTCATACGAAAATTGTTTATGAAGACAACTCTATATTATGATTAAAAAAATTCAGTAGGAATTGTTTAGCCATATCATTGAATGAAAGTCAGAAACACGTGTTTCAAGTAATCAAATAACATGTGAAAATTTTCATTCAAATTTTAGAATTTAAAAACCGGCTTCGTGTCTTCTAATCTGATAGAGATTACACTAACGAGTTTGTGACCCAAATTATGGCCCTAATTTGAAGTTGTCACCAGACCTCGACACCATGCCACTGTCATCGCGAATTCGGCGCAAGCAGCTTAGAACAAATGTTAGCGTTTAGTACAACGATGCTAATGACGCAACGCATTATTGTGTTCGACTAAATGGAAACACACATATTTAAAATGAAGTGTCAAAGCACAATTGTCGCAACGCGACGCATAGCGCGGCATTCTGGTCCCACCTATAGTGTATTGGGTTTTCAATGTAGGCAAGGTTTTATGTGATCTTTCCTCAATATCATAGTGATCCCTTTCTGTTTACTTCCGCAAAACATCGAAATGCAATGTCTCACGATGCCGGAACAATAGCAGAACTGAAAATAACGAAGGAATCAGGATATATTTTCATTGTTTTCTAACAGATAAGTCGTTGAGATGGAAAAACCTTTGAGATGCATTTAATCGATAGTCTTAAAACTGCTTTTTGCTTTTTTTTCTTTGCCTACCACTACATAAACAAAGCGGAGAGTAATATACCTGGTATTCGATTGACTTCGTACGCAGGCATTCGAGAGATTCATGTCAGGGTGGAGTAGTAGTAGTGGATTGAAGTCAGGTTGAATGAAGAGGCAGATTTGTATTAATTCATCACGTCAGTTAGAATAACCATTTGCTAGAATAGTTCATCGGTCATCCTCGCTCTTAACGCTCATCAATTCAAGTCATGTTGACGGCGATTGCCGAAGTGCGATGTAACACGGGTTTAAATTGTAAATAACTATGCTAGACATTTAAAGATTGAAATTGGAATGGAATGTATGGCATTAGAAGGGAACTGAAGGGAATGCACTTCACATATTTGTTACTATGCGTTCGGCTGTTGTTACGCTGTACGTCGGGATATGCTGGTTGTGTTCGTGTCATACACCACACAATGCGTTTTGATAGATAGGGAATGGCTAGCCAATCGGTGGAGATTCCACATACACGAAGAACAGAGATTAAGAATACTAAACGTAGTTTTTCCATTAAAATCTTATTCTTCCACAATTATTGAAATGTGTAAACTTACATGTAGTTTCTAAGACACGTTTCACGATAGAAGAACATATATTTAGGAACATTGTCGACGTAACAGTAGCAGATCTGTTTCTCGATTCGTTCATCATCAGTGGCAACATGAACTTTCCGAATAAACTAATAATATAAATTTGGAACAGAGACAAATAGGAAAAAATGGAAACATCAGAAAACGGAGACAACATTTCTGGCACAATTGGATTATACTAATACTTTTTCTTGAGCAAATCAAAGCGTTTAGTTTAACCGTTACCGGAACAGCTTCCAGATGGTGCCAGAATCCGATTAGACACACTTTTCTCACAAACAAAAGATCCCGTATATTATGAGAATACACGATAAATGATAATTATGATCGCTTATGAATATTTTTATCGTCAATTTCTTCAAAGAATAGAACGACAATATTGCGTTGATATGCAAATTTACTCATTTGTCAAGCATACTCCCCGGGGCCAATTAACCTCGTTCGGCGAACCTCGAATCGATATGCTAAGCTTCTAAGTGCTGTTTCCATCACATTTTAAAATTCCGTCTCAAACTAATAAACTGTCAAGTTAATGGTGCGAACAATACGAGCCGAAATCAATACAGATTGCATCGTTGTCTCCCTAATTTGGCGCAAACAATTTCCAATTTCGTATCTATTTGAGGCCATCGGTTCCATTTTAATTGCGCCCCCTCCCTAATGTCTCTCGGTATGGCGCACGCCTCGCACTGCGGGATTACCAACAAATAGAACGGGTTCTACCTTCAAACAAACGGTGGGTAGCAGTTGTCTTTGCTAACAAGCGTCTTAATGTGCCGCCGCCGCTTCGATCGAACTACAATTAGTTTCGCGTGGACCCGTGGCGTGGATGCCCGAAGGTCGCCACCACCAATCTCTAGCTGGAAATGTCACTAAACAAAGTGTCTGCGTTGGAGATCCGGAGCCGGTGCTCTGCGGCTGGTCTGGTTCTCGATTTTTTTTGTTTCGTTTGTTTCGATTCGTTCTACCTCCGTCCATATTGCTGAGTATTTACGGGCAGTTCGTGGGTTTCGAGACTTTATTTCAGAACAAGATTTATTCATTTGCTGCTTTCGATTCAAGCCAAAGTATAAGCTGTAACTTATAAGCACTGAGTTGTGGGTTGCATTGTGTGGGTTCAGGAGGAATTTTGCCAGGGCATGAAGCACTGCAAGCATTAGAGAAACCTGCTCGGTGCGAGGAATGCGCAGGTGATTAAGTTGAAACGAAAATTAATGCAACTCCGTGCCGCTAAATATGCGCCGATGCTGGAGCTGGAACTAATCTCGCGCGATCGTGAGTGCAAGGTGCACGTCAGTCAGTCAGCATTTCCAACAATCGATTGATGCTAATTAATGCTTTTGCCCCTTCCTGCTATGTTACTGTGGAATGAATAAGGAGAAAAAAGTTGCGCATAAATCAAAACACTTTTTTGCACAGAATATTTTCCGCTTCGTTCGCACCGATACGATATACGCCCTTGTTTATCTGATTTATAGCGACATTTCGGTGATATAAACACGATAATTAGAAACGATTTTGAGAGGTTTTATCTTACACGTTCGTCGCGTTTCGCAGGCCTTTTTAATCATTTCGGGGTACTCTGGGTGTCGAGTTTCTTTCGCACAACGAACACGGCCAAATTCTGAAATGTTCATTTCGTTGTCTTCCACGACTTCGCCGTGTCTTTCCGTCGTCCAGCGAAAACATTTCAATTTGCATACCTAATTGAAAATTTATTCATTGCGGAAAGCTGCAGCCCGGACCCGGTAGGGGTACTGAAAAATATGTTACAGCTAGTGGCAAGGTATGGCAAGATGAATGCATACACCACCAAAAATGCAATTGAAAATATTTTTTAGTTATTCGTCAATTTCATTTCGAGACTGGAAGTGAAAACTCATTTTTGAACTAGTTAATTTAATATTTGAATTTATTATTCAAAGTAGAACTACATTAGCTTTAATATACTTTTACATCGGTTTAATAGCGATTCAACAGATCCCAGTTCTCATTCTCGGACAAGCGCTCGACCAATGCAGTACAGGGTGGGCCATTTAAAGTGGAAACATCTGGCAACCCCATAACTTTTGACAGAGATGTCAGATTACCAAATGTCATACCGCGTTGGAAGCGTCATTTCAGTACAATTTTAACCATGGAACAATACACACCTAAACAACGCGCTGAAATTGTTCAGCTGTACATTCAAAATAACTTCTCAATTGTGTTAACTAAACGTGCGTGGAAAAATAAAAATAAAGTTAAAACATCGCCTGGAGACAACACTATACGTCGATTATATGCCAAATTTATATCGTCTAGTAGTGTTGGTAATGCCAGTCATCTGTCCAGACAACGACCAAGACGTTTCGACGAGAATATTGATGCCGTTCGAGCCAGTGTTGCGGGAGCGTTATCGGACAATGATAACCGATTTTTTATTGCCATTTGTTCGTGAAAATGAATTGGACAATTACTGGTTCCAACAGGACGGCGCTACATGCCATACAGCGGCTGCCACGACCAAATTATTACGCGAAATGTTCCCCTGAAGATTAATATCGAAAAACGGCGATTATGACTGGCCACCGAGATCACCTGATTTGACGCCTCCTGACTTTTTTTATGTGGATATTTAAAATCCAAGGTATACACTGGTAAACCAAGGACCCTGGCTGCGCTGAAAGACAATATCCGACAAGAAATTACTGCCATATCGGCCGAAACATTGGGCAAAGTGATGGAAATTGCCGAAAAAAGGGCACATTTTGCGGTCAAGGCCAGAGGCGGTCATTTACGAGATATCATAATCAAAAAGTAGTTAGAACAAATCTCCTTGGACCAAAATAAATGAATTTCAAAAAAAAAATTTTTAAATTCCACTTCTTTACTTTGCTATTGCAAAAAACAAATCCTTCCACCTTAAATGGCCCACCCTGTAGTATATTCGTTTTACTCCCGAAGCATACGGGAACAATAGTCCTCAGAGACTATTGTTCTCATCAATTGTTCTTTTAATCGATATCGGAAAAGAATTTTACTAATAAAATTTACCACCAAAAATATTTGCCAGGGTCTTAAACAGCTTGGTAGCTTGAGTCTTCTTGATATCGGCAATTCGCTCAATTCGAAAACATCTTTCACCTGTTCCAGTGGCGGATCCATGTACATTAGGGTGCCAATGTAAATGGTCATCTCGAATTTCAAAAAGGTACCCTATGAAAAATGTTCACCACCTCGAAAAAACACCCTATGCAAAATATTAGCTCAATCGTAAAGCGGTCAAAGTTTGAGTTTTTTGAAAATCGAAAAATCACTCAAGGGGGGAGTAAGGGGCTGTCCACATACCACGTAGACAACATTAGGGGGGATAGGGGGTATGAAAATGTCCACGCTTGTCCACGTTGAGGAAGGAGGGGGTTTAGATAATGTCCACGTGGACACATAAAAAAAATATTTCTGAAAATACAATATAATCAAAAATGAATGAAATCTGCTCTACATTTTCATCGAATTTCAATCTTGCCGCTCCTTACGTGTACTGTACGTGTACGTGTAAAAGATCACATTTTTTCATATCATTGAACTGTTTCGCTGAAATGCGTATTCTGAGAGTAAAGCACATGAACTGAGAGTGATGAACTTATTTACATTCCGCCAGAACGAAGACACCATCAAAGAATTTTAGAATCTTGCAATTTGAAAAATGCACGGCATAGTTTTTTTAGGTACGGGTTTGTTGTTGTATCTGTCTTTCGAGAACTCCAAAGGTGTTGAACCAAAGGAAAATGAACAACGAATTACCTGGTGAAGCTTGGTTACTTAGAACGCTACAATATATCGGTTCCATACTATTGCATCTTGTGTCTGGTGAGATTGAAAAGGAATTCTGCTTCATGTGCTCCTACAAAGCTTCGATACATTCTAACAAGTACTGCTTATAACTAAATGAAATTAAAGTCAGCGATCCAGAACAAACTAACAGAATTAGTCAATATGATAGACGTCGTATTCCACCGGACAATGTCAAATTTCATTCTCTTCGACAGCCCGGCCGAAAATGTTATGTATCCCAATGGTGTGCTATTTCACCCGTCGTCCTTACCAGGAATTGCACCCTCCGGTTATCAATTGTTCGGGCCACTTTTCTTGAGCGCAATAATTTCGACTCATAGGGGCTGATCACGAACGTCACTTCAATGAATTGTATGCAATTTGTATGCACTTCATTCCGTTTTCACCGTGAAGTGACCTTCGTGATCATGCCCATACAATAGCATAAAAAATAACCTTGCCCAGTTTTTTACGAGAAACCAAACATGTTTTGGAAGGTTGGGCTTAGATGTTACGGAAGGATCGATTCAGCAATACCACACACTGTGTAAACTAGGAATAAGAATTAGGCAATCAATAGTTTGAAAAAGAGGCCACGCAGAGAAACTCGATGTTTAGAAGCCGCATGAATTATTCTTAAGGAAGTTGATTGACTAATTTTCATCAGCGAAGCACAACTAAATCAACCCATTTCTGGAGCAAATAATCACGGGTGATGGGTAAATGGGTAAAATACGATATCGTTCGCAAAAGATGATGGGATAAGCAAGACAAACCACTACAGTTATTATCAAAGCCTTGACTTCAAAAAAGGGACGCTGTGTGAGTGGTGGAACTGGAAGCGAGTCTTCGATCATGAGGAGTTACATAGCCAAAAGGTTAATTCATTGTTGTGCGGTTCACGACTGGATAGTTTTCACGAGGCGATTATGGAAGAAACCACCAAAATCGATCAACAGAAAAGTGTCACATAAATCTCTGATGATGCGCCAAAAAATAGGGCGAGTTATAAGCGCTCGAAATCTTTGATTTTTCCTACTTGTTCAGTGCCTAGAGTTTCATTTTACCCCCTAATCTTCCAGTTAGACGTAGTCTTACTTCAAAAAATTTTTCAAAATTATTCAAAAATTAAACAGAAAAACGTGGATGCTTTTCAACACGTTAAGCCCCGACCGAAATAGGGGACCGACAATGAACTTTTCGTCAGGCTCGTGTCGGTTCCAGCGAATCGATGGGGGACTTTTCTAAATATCATTTTGTAAATTTGTTGTTGCCGTTCCCAATGCCGTCACTCTCCGAAAGAAAAGTCTACTGTCGGTCCGGTGAGATCGGCGCGAAAAAGATGAAAATTCAGTGTCAGGCCCTAGGGACCGACGCGGGGCTTAACGTGTTAAATGACCCAATATATTCGAATAATTGTGTGTCTATAAGAGTGATGCTTTGGATTTTTTCCCTGAACCCTAGAACGGGTAGTGGTAACTATATTGCCACCAACGATTTTTTTTTCTCTTCTTTAACAATAAATTATGACTTCTAGCCTAACTGTGGTAACTAGTTCTGATATCTAGCAACGTGCCTGATTTTCTTGGGCGCGAAAAATTTAAAAACTTTTCATTTTGTAGTCGTTTCGTGTTAACAACTCCCAATTTAGAGCAGCAAGAGCAAATTTCCCGAAAAGTCATTGAAAAACAGTCTATTTGTTGAAGTTTTCAATACATATGAACTGTTTAGGACTTGCTGAGTCTGATCATGAATTTTAATAATTGTTTTTGTTGAACCTACATTAAAAATTCAAATATAAGAAAAACATTTTTACCATCAAGTGTTTACCGCTAGACGGGCAGGTGGCAACAATATTTCCATCAA
Organism: Toxorhynchites rutilus septentrionalis; assembly: GCF_029784135.1. Taxonomy (NCBI): domain Eukaryota; kingdom Metazoa; phylum Arthropoda; class Insecta; order Diptera; family Culicidae; genus Toxorhynchites; species Toxorhynchites rutilus. The sequence goes on from NC_073745.1 coordinate 341,878,659, forward strand.
TTTTTTCAATGTTTTTAATTGTTTTGTTTATTGAAAAACTTTTGTGTATTTCGGCATGTAAACATGTCGCTGTATTGTAGTTTGCGTTGATTACATGCCTAGTTATCACAGTCCGTTAGAGGATTAAAGCCGACACGAACTCGGGAACAACCTAAAATTTTCCAAGACATACGAGGTTGAACAGAAAGATCATTGGCACATGAAGCCAGCGATCACGATGCAGGTTCATTGTTCATTTGAACCGCCATTTGTGTGTTAATCAAACCAACACTACATAATTTAACACGACATTCTTATAACTTGAATAGGATGACCGATATCGATTTTTTATCACTGCTGCTTTGTTTCGTGATTCCAATAACCATTTTGTAATGAAACCCTAGATTACATTGTTTGATTTTTCTGAAAACATTACCAGCTCAAACAACTTACCTCGGTTGATAATTAAGTCTTACTATAAATAAAATCGCTAAAAAATAAAGCGCGGTCGTCGTGAACAGTCGTAAACGGTCGTAAATGTTCGTATTCTTGACGTAAACACGAACATAGTGGGAGAGTGAGCAGTGAGCAGCTGCGATGCGTTTTTTGTGTGAGAGAGTGTGTGCGTCTGCGTGTGTTCGTTTGCGTGTTTTTTTTTTTTTTTTTTTTTTTTTTTTATAGAGGTGAGGAACGCTCTTCCAGCCTTATCTGGGAAGGGATAACCCAGACGTCGAGTGGGGATCGCACCCACAAAAACCAAGCCCTCTACTCGTAGCCTCATTCCCCCCGGGACCACATCTAGGCGACTACTTCAGGGGGCGGCTGTGCTCATGCACTTCACGAGTTTTCAACGCTAACTAGCGTTGATCCTTCCCTTTTTCTCTATACATCTCATTTACGTTTCCGTTGTACTCCGCCACGCACATCCGCAGCACAGGCTTCCTTTTACCCGTCGAGACGTGTACCGATTAGGAATTGCCCTCCAGCTTGACGCGCAACCCGTCACAGTCACCCTCGCGGGGTTTCTCACCTGTCGAGACGTGAACCGATTAGGAAGCGCCCTCCAACTTGACGCGCGCCCCGTCACAGCCACCCTCGCAGGATTTCTCTCCCAACGGAGCGCCGATTAGGCAGTGCCCTCCAACATAACGCGCACTCCGTCACAACGACTCTCGTGGGGTACTACACTTTGCAACAGCCCTCGCATTTGTTCCTCTTCTATGGTCAGGGGTTATTACTACGCTGGTCGGCCCTCCACTTCCGCTGTAGCTCGGACATGATGTGTATGATTACACTGTTCACAGCGTTCCAGGTGCCCTCGTCGCGACACATTTTCTCTACTATGTTCCCGGCATGAAGGGCAGGCAGCCCCTCGCGTCTTGCGGTGAACCTGGGACACACAAATACCACGTGTTCTGGTGTTTCCTCCACATCTTCACACTCCGGACAGAGTGGCGACGTTGCGTGCCCGAACCGGTGCAAATATTGCCTGAAGCAGCCATGTCCAGACAGGAACTGTGTCAGATGAAAATTCACCTCCCCGTGCTTCCTGTTCAGCCAGGTCGATAGTACCGGTATGAGCCCATACGTCCACCTGCCTTTCTCCGCCGTGTCCCATTCCTGCTGCCACTTCAAGAGTGATTCTACTCTCGCTGTTTTCCGGATACCCCTGATTTCCTTTCGTCTGTAGCACTCTCTGTCTTCCGCCAGAGTGATGCCAATAGGGATCATGCCGGCGATAACGCAGACTGCCTCCAACGAGATCGTCCTATACGCGCTCGCAACTCTCATCGCCATGAGCCGAAACGTACGGTCCAGTTTTCTACGATTCCGGTGGGTTTCGAGAGCCGCCGACCAGGCTGGTGCTCCGTACCGCAGTATGGACGAGGATACAGCAGCCAGGAGACGCCTTTTGCTACTGCAAGGTCCTGCGTTATTCGGCATTATTCTCGCTATCGCGCTAATGGACTTCTCTGCTTTCTCGCAGACGTAGTCGACGTGGTTGTTGAAATTCAGCCGGTCGTCGATCATAACTCCCAAGTATTTCAACCTACGCTTAGAAGTTATCACGTGTTCCCCGACTGTGATTTCCGCTCGCTGCACGGCTTTGCAGTTACTCACCAACAATACTTCCGTTTTATTATGAGCAATCTGCAGTTTCGCTGCTTGCATCCAGTTCTCTACTGAGACGATGGACTCGATTGCAAGCATCTTCACCTCTTCGAGTGTCTCGCCTGCCACTGTGAGAGCGATATCATCCGCGAAGCCCACGATCTCCACGCCTTTGGGAAGCTTCAGATTCAGTACTCCGTTATACATTACGTTCCAGAGCGTTGGGCCCAGGATAGAGCCTTGTGGTACTCCGGCCGTTATATTCAACGTTGTCTGCCCCGTGCTCGTCTCGTAGACTAGGACGCGGTTCTGGAAGTAGCTTCCTAGAATTCTGCACAGGTACCCAGGAACCTTCATACGGTGTAGGGACTCGGCAATGGCTTCCCAGCTAGCGCTGTTGAAAGCATTCCTCACGTCGATCGTTACTATAGCACAATGTCGGTCGCCCCTCCGCTTTTGCTGTGACGCCTTCTCTGCCTTTTCAACCACTGTCCGGATAGCATCAACGGTGGACCTACCTTTCCGGAATCCAAACTGCATCTTTGACAGACCATGGTCACTCTCCGTACATTTCGTCAGTCTGTTGAGGATAATCCTTTCCAAGAGTTTCCCAAGAGTATCCAGCAGGCATATAGGCCTATAGGATGTTGGTACCCCCGGGGGCTTTCCTGGTTTTGGCAGCAACACTAACTTTTGGATCTTCCATTTCTTAGGAAAGTGACCATCATCCAAGCATTTCTGTAGCACTATCCTGAAAATGTCCGGGAACGCCTGAATCGCCGTTTTCAAGGCCGCGTTGGGGATTCCGTCGGGGCCGGGCGCTTTGTTTACCTGCAGTCTCTTCGCCACTGCTACCAGTTCTTCACTGGAAACTTGAGAACGTTCGGTAGCTATTTCGGCGTACGGTGTCGGTGGCCATATCGTAGGATCATGCATCGGAAATAAACCCTCCACAATGACCTTCAGCTTCTCGGGACACGATTCGACGGGCGTCACAGGTCCTCTGATCTTCGCCATCACGACTCGATACGCGTTGCCCCATGGGTTGGCATCTGCATCTCGGCACAGCTCCTTGAAACAGTTCGCTTTGCTCAGTGTAATTCCCCGTTTCAAGGCGGCTCTAGCTGCTCGGTACACCGTATTTCGTTCCTCTCTATCAGCGCTATTTCGTGCTCTCTGAACGCGTCTTCTGGCTTGAAGACAGCTAGCGCGAAGGTTGCGAAGAGAGTCGTTCCACCAGTAAGCTGGGCGTCTTCCATTTTTTGGTACAACTTTCCTCGGCATGGTAGTGTCGCATGCTCTCACCAGTAGATCTGTCAACTTTTCTGCGTTCCAATCTGAAGCTCCGCCAGCTAGACGAAGTGCTTCGACGAAAAGGTCATTGTCGAAAGCATTCGTCTTCCACTTCCGCTCACCGCTTGTTGTCCTCCGAACTAGCACGTGGTTTCGTTGACCGATTCTGTACCGGATCGCCTGGTGATCACTGTGCGTATACGACTCGCACACTTTCCACTCCGTACTCGCCAACAGCGACGGACTGCAAAAAGTAACGTCTATGATGGATTCGCGCCCATCTTTCCGGAAAGTGCTAGTGGTACCTTCGTTTAGTAACGTTACTTCCAGCTTTGCTAGAGCTTCCAGTAGACTGTACCCTCTGATGTTGGTGCATCTACTTCCCCACTCCACCGCCCACGCGTTGAAGTCGCCTCCAATGACGATCGGTGTTCTGCCGATTAGTTCCTCGGTCATTGCGTCTAGCATCTGGTGGAATTGCTCAGTTGTCCATCTCGGGGGTGCGTAGCAACTACACATGAAGATTCCATTAATTTTGGCGATTACGAAACCTTCATGTGAACCTCCAACCACTTCCTGGATAGGATATCTGCCCATCACCTGTATTGCAGCAATCCCTAAGCTATCCGTCGCCCAGCTGCCATTATCACGGGGTACTCGGTACGGCTCCGCTATGATTGCAACGTCGCATTTTGTCTCTGTTGTCGACTGCCACAACAGTTGCTGAGCTGTGTTGCAATGGTTCAGATTGATCTGAATTATCTCCGTTACTGCGATTCTGCTAACGCCTTCTTATACGAGGGACACTTGAAGCTTCCTGTCGCATGGTCGCTGCCGTTCTCTGGTTTGCAGAGCAAGCATTTCGGTTGCTTCGTGCAGTCTCTCGCAACATGCCCTTTCTCACCGCATCTCCTGCACAGTTCAGACCTGTCGGGGCCTGTGCAGCTTCTTGCCTGATGTCCAAAGCCCATGCACTGGAAGCATCTCTCCATCCGCTTGGCCACCCGGGGCACCATCTTCAGCGAGCAAACCGACCAGCCAACTTTTATTTTGGTCGTTTCTACCATCTTATTGGCTGCGACTGTTGAGAGCCGTATCGACGCCGTCTGCGTGCCACCATACGCCTTCCTCATACGGATCGTCATTGGTGTATTGTCCAGCTTACACTGTTCTATTAACTCGCGCCTTAACTCCTCGTCTGTCGTGATTTCGTCGAGATTTCTGCATTCGACCACTGATTCCTGGGATAGAGCCCTCACCTTCGCCTCCTCACCGAGCGACTTCGCAACCAGTTCCTTGAAGGCTGAACTTTTGACCGCCGGATCCCTCTTGAGCTCGAAGAGCATCTCTCCTTTCTGGGTGCGCCTGGTTTTCACCACATTCTCTCCCAGTTCTTTCAACTCCGGATCGTCTCTCACTTTCCGCAGGAGTGATGCGTAAGTCACTCCTTCCTTCACCTCGACGATCAGAGCATCTCCCTTACTTCGCTCGCGTCTGGGCCTGGTTTTTTTTGTCTCCTGCACACCTTTCTTCTTTTCTTCTTTCTTCTTCCGTTTCTCCGTCTGTTTTTCGACAGTTCGCCATCCACTGCCTTCACCTTCCTTTTTGTTTTCCAGGTTGTCATTTTTAACCTTCTTCAGGTCTTCTTCATCCCCTGGGGTATCCCTCTTCCTTTTGTCCGATCGTGGGTTTCGTGGCGTCTTAGGCGTCTCCTGTATCTCGACGGACATCTTCTCCCTTGCTTCAGCGAGTGCTTTTTCAACAACCTCTGCTCGCGTGATCATCTCCTTCTGTTCGCGGTCAGCAGCCGTAACGGCGGATTTGATGCTTGTGACTAAATGTTTGATCTTAGTATGGACATTGTTTTTGTCCTTAATGAACTCGTAGAGCTCGTTCACTTTTTTCTTGACCTCCATCAAGCTTGACCTCCCGACCTGCAGCCCTTCTAAAGAAGTGGTGGTGTTGGCTTTATGCACTTGTATCAGGCTAGTCTCTCCTTGTTGTGGATGCTGTTGGTGTCCTATAGGATTCGCTATGGTTGTCTGGTTGCGAATTGGTGATCTCTGGAGCTTACCGCTCCTTGCGAACACGCTCGCCTCTCCCGTTGGTGTGTCTTCATTACCGTCGTTTCGTCTGTTGAATTGTTCGATGATATTCATGTCTGTTGGGTCCCAACTTCGGGCCGCTATCTCCGCTCGTTGTACATAGTCGCTATCAGTGATCCCATGGTTGTCTATGCAAGCAGTGAGGCCATGCAGGGGTTGACACGGTCCTTCATAGGGACCGTGTTCAGAGCCAGATCAGCGCAAGTCAGGAATGTGACATCTGACGCCTAGTACCTAGTGCCTGAGCCTAGACGAGCATTGAACGTACCCGAAGACTTGCCAAGTTATTACCGGGACGGGGGCAATCGCACTATTAGCCTACACGCCGTTTCAGGAAGGTGTCACCCTTCCTTACTCAGGGAACAGGATAGCACGACTGTCAGCCTTTAGCGTCGTGTTGAAATCGTTTCCGTATCGTGTCCGTTTTCTATGTCGTAACCAGTATGTCGTAATCAGGATCTTACTGGCGTCAATCCTGATGTGCTTGGCACTCCTTTCGTGGCTCCTGTACACGGTATTTCCCCCGTGCAATCTCCAATAGGCTTTACCGCGCCCTTACTCGCGTTGTCACCCGATTAGTCGCCTCATACGACAGGGACAGGGACCAAGACCCGAAGTGCTATTCTAGGCCGGCAACTCCACGGCCAAGTTCGTTTGCGTGTACATTTGCGTGTATGTGTTTGTGTCTGCGTGTGTGTGTGTGTGTGTGTTTGCATGTACGTGTGCGTGTGCGTTTGCGGGAGTGTGTGTTTTGGTTAGTTGATTGGTTGATGTAATCAAAAACAGTGTGAGAGAGTGAGCAGTCAGCAGCTGCGATGCGTTTTTTTGTGTGTGAGACTGTGCGCGTCTGCGTGTGTACATGTGTTCATTTGTGCGTGCATGTGCGTGTATGTGTTTGTGTGTGCGTTTTTTTAGAGCAGCGAGTAGAGAGTAGAGAGAGTGGAAAGGAGAGAGTAGAGAGTAGAGAGTAGAGAGTAGAGAGTAGAGAGTAGAGAGTAGAGAGAGTAGGGAGGAGAGAGTAGAGAGTAGAGAGTAGAGAGTAGAGAGTAGAGAGTAGAGAGTAGAGAGTAGAGAGTAGAGAGTAGAGAGTAGAGAGTAGAGAGTAGAGAGTAGAGAGTAGAGAGTAGAGAGTAGAGAGCAGAGAGTAGAGAGTATAGAGAGTAGGGAGAGTATGAGGAGTGAAGAGAGAGTAGAGAGAGTGGAGAGAGTAGAGAGTAAGGAGAGTAGAATGAGTAGAAAGTAGAGAGAATAGAGAGTAGAGAGAGTAGAAAATAGGGAGAGTAGAGAGAGTAGAGAGATGAGAGAGTAGGGAGACTAGAGAGAGCACAGAGTAGAGAGTAGAGATAGTAGAACTTGAGCTTGAGCTTGGGTAGACTGTACAATTCGTAGTTGCTCTCCGTGATTGACCTGATAGTAGAGAGTAGAGATAGTAGAGAGTAGAAAGTAAAGAGAGTAGAGAGAGTAAAGAGTAGAGAGAGTAGAGAGTAGAGAGTAGAGAGTATAGAGAGTATAGAGAGTAGAGAGTAGAGAGTAGAGAGTAGAGAGAGTAGAGAGAGTAGAGAGAGTAGAGAGTAGGGAGAGTATGAGGAGTGGAGAGAGAGTAGAGAGAGTGGAGAGAGTAGAGAGTAAGGAGAGTAGAATGAGTAGAAAGTAGAGAGAATAGATAGTAGAGAGAGTAGAAAATAGAGAGAGTAGAGAGAGTAGAGAGATGAGAGAGTAGGAAGAGTAGAGAGTAGAGATAGTAGAGAGTAGAAAGTAAAGAGAGTAAAAGAGTAAAGAGTAGAGAGAGTAGAGAGTAGAGAGTAGAGAGAGTACAGAGTAGAGAATAGAGATAGTAAAGAGTAGAGAGAGTAGAAAGTAGGGAGGGTAGGAAGAGTAGAGAGTAGAGAGTAGAGAGTAGAGAGTAGGGAGTAGAGAATAGAGAGTAGGGAGTAGAGAGTAGAGAGTAGAGAGTAGAGAGAGAGAGTAGAGAGAGTACTGAATAGAGAGTAGAGACAGTAGAGAATAGAGAGAGTAGAGAGTAGGTAGAGTAGAGAGTAGAGAGTAGGAAGAGTAGAGAGTAGAGAGAGTACTGAATAGAGAGTAGAGATAGTAGAGAATAGAGAGAGTAGAGAGTAGGTAGAGTAGAGAGTAGAGAGTAGGAAGAGTAGAGAGTAGAGAGAGTAGAAAGTAGAGAGTAGAGAGAGTACAGAGTAGAGAGTAGAGATAGTAGAGAGTAGAGAGTAGAGAGTAGAGAGTGTAGAGAGTAGAGAGTAGAGAGAGTAGAAAGTAGAGAGTAGAGAGAGTACAGAGTAGAGAGTAGAGATAGTTGAGATAGTTGAGATAGTAGAGAATAGAGAGAGTAGAGAGTAGAGAGTAGAGAGAGTAGAGAGTAGAGATAGTAGAAAGTAGAGAGTGGAGAGAGTAGAGAGTAGAGAGAGTGAAGAGTAGAGAGAGTAGAGAGTAGAGACGGTACAGAGTAGAGAGTAGGGATAGTAGAGAGTAGGGAGAGTAGAGAGAGTAGAGAGAGTAGAGAGTAAGGAGAATAGAGAGAGTAGAGAGAGTAGAAAGTAGATAGAGTAGACAGTAGATAGAGTAGATAGAGTAGAGAGAGTAGAGAGTAGAGAGTAGATAATAGAGAGAGTAGAGAGTAAAGAGATTAGAGAAAGTAGAGAGTAGAAAGAGTAGAGAGTAGAGAGTAGTGAGAGTGGAGAGAAAGTGGAAAGTTTAAAATAAAGAGCAGAGAGTAGAGAGAAGAGAGAACAAAGTATAGAGTAGATAGTAGGAAATGAAGAGTAGAGAGTTGAAATTCAAAGTCAAAATTGGAAGAGCAACAATTGATCGCAGAGAAAGAGTAGATGTTCGAGACATAGAGATATTTGGACTAAAAAAGAAACATTGAATAAAAGAAAAGAAAATAAGTTGCGAGAGTCTGTTTGAGTGCAACAGCAAAGCTATTCCAATGACTTTGCGGTAAACTTATTAAAACATAGAATTGGGCCGCTATATGATAATAAAGAATAATAATAAAGAATTCCCGAGAATAGATTCACAAGTAATTTTTTTATGTGGATTTTAGCTGTGAAAACAATCTGACAACATAAGTGAAATTTGGAAGAAACTAAATAGCGATACAAATAACTTCCCGGGGAATGTTGGATAGCGAATAAATGAATTTAAAACAAACCGTTATTATTAATTAAGCTAACATTTTTATCCAGAAAACTATAAAATAGAAAATAAATAGAAGCAATCCCAAAATGAAATTTGAGTGAAGTTCAATTTTATTTTGATCTTTTTAGAAATAATTGGTGTAATGTCCACGTGGTCAACAAGGGGAGGGGTATAGGAAAAGTCCATGTTTGTCCACGGTGGGGGAGAGGGGTGTTCAAAAACATGATTTTTCTGTTCACGTGGTATGTGGACAGTCCCTAAAGGAAATCGGGGTTTTCGAAAACTTTTTTTTTATTCCAAATGTCTTGAAATTGCATGAAACGTCGAGATCTTGTGTCATCTCAAAAAATTTTTTTTGAATGTCCAAAAATTTTTTTTTAATGTCCAAATCGACATTCTGGGACTTTTTGTTCGTTTTTTTTTCGAAGTACGAAACGTAAAGTATGGTTTTGGGTGCTAGTAACAATAGTTATCTCGATTTTTTATTCGGAACTGGCTATGAAATATTGATTTACACGATAATATACCCTAAACGTTAAAATTTGAGTTTTTTTGAAAAACAAAAAATCACCGAAAATAGAGGTTTTTAAATTTTTGTTTGGATTCCAAATGTCCTAAAACTGCAGATTTACAGTTATCTCGAATTTTTTTTTGTCAAAAAAAAGTTTTTTTGGCGCTTGGTGTTTTTTTGACAAGCAATTTTTTTTTATAACTGTAAATCATTTACCATTTTTTGACAAGATTTTTGACAAGCAATTTTTTTATAACTGTAAATCTCGACGTGTAATGCAATTCTAAGACATTTGGCATCCATTTTTTAAAAAAACCCAATTTCCAGTGTTTTTTCGGTTTTCAAACAACTCAAATTTTAACGTCTGCAACACTAATAAATGAAGTTCGAATGAGCTAATATTTTGCATAGGGTATATTATCGTGTAAATCAATATTTCATAGCAAGTTCCGAATGAAAAATCAAGGTAGCTATTTTTATTGGCACCCAAAACCATACTTCTCGTTTCGTACCCCGAAAAAAAAACAAATCCCAGAATGTCGATTTTTGACAAAAAAAAATTTTTTTGAGATGACACTAAATCTCGAAGATCTCGTTTCATGAAATTTTAAGACATTTGGGATCAACATTTTTTTTTTCCAAAACACAGATTTCCTTTACTCCCCGCTTGGGTGATTTTTCGATTTTCAAAAAACTCAAATTTTGACCGCTTTGCGCCACTCTCTCTTATGTTCGATTGAGCTGAAAGGGTGTTTTTTCGAGGTGGTGAACATTTTGTATAGGGTAACTTTTTTAAATTTTAGGGTCGATTTTTTCCCATACATTCATTGGAACCCTTTGAGTGTATGGTCCTACCACATTCTTGAACGCAGTCAAGAGCTTTTAAACTTTGGTCGCCTCTTTTTCTGACCACCATTCCAAAATAATTAAACATGAGACCTATTCTATCTCAAATATTACCCCGTACGGAAAGGGAACTGGAAGATAAATTCTTCGATACTATTCGACGAAAACGTGAAATTTGAATTCATCCAGATTATGGTGGACTAACCATCTGAAAATAATAGTGCTAAATCATTTGAGCACAATAAGCAAATATCTGAATCAAAAAAAAATTGCATAGTTGTTTGAAAGAAATCACAATCAAACAGAATGAAGGGCATGATGTTTCCCAAGGGTTGAGTTCGGTTAGATTCATGTTAATGAACATCGAACTCTCACAAATAAGAAACCTAAAATTGAAAACCATTGCTTACAATGAAAAACTTAGCATTATTCAAATTTAAAAATATGCATTGAATGGTAATAATCATCCAACGAAACTAGTCATTGATGGCTTTATAAATTCTGACCCTGAAGCTCTTAAACGTGCACTCAAGAATCATTCCGAAGCATTTGATTATATGATACAGATAATATCTTTGATACTGGAAATATTCTCACCTTTATTTATTAGAGGATTTCATCTGAAGATTGTAATAATCTCATAGCTCCAATTCAAATGTGAAAACCAAAATTAGCACTGAAGCAATCGACAAAGAAAAAAAGCCCCAAACCTGACGGTTTGACTTACGAATTCTATTCATTTTTTCTTGACGAACTTAAGGAAAATTTATTGAGACTATTCGATTGCCATTTGAGAGATACTCTTCCAGATGTTCCTTTACTGAAGGCTTAATTGCGATTACAAACATTTAATAAAAAATTTGGACAATTGGATGCAAACCTTGATTAGGCCACTTATTGGTTCTGGGCGAGCAGCATCTATTGATGACAAATAACGTGTGTAATGAACCTAACATTTAATGACATAATCATTTAATCGGAAACTCCAAACGTTTCAAGAGCACAATTTTCGGCCTTGATATCGGCAAATCTTTCGATTGTGTCAACCATAATTTGTTCTGACTAACAATGGAGAAATGTGACTTCCCTACCCAATTCAACTTGTACACCAGGTTTTATTCAAAAGACTGTTAGCAAATGATATTTCTATAAACTCTTCGGTATTCATTAAGCATGATCTTATTCGTTTTGTATATAAAACCTCTATTTAAACAAATCAAAGGCAACATTAAAGGCTGTCTCATAAACAACAACTTCTTCAATGTTATCGCATATGCAGACAATATTGTTGTCTTTATTCGGGACGATGGAGAGCTTGATAAAATTATTTAAATATTCGAAAATCCTAGACGATGTGCTAATATTAAATTGAATTTAAAACAAAAACTTCTTTTCTTATAAAGGGTGTGTCACATCAAATTGCATCACGGAAAAAACGCTGTAGAAATTTAATTTTTAGGAATTATATCTTCAGCTTTCGCTTATAATCAGATAAGAGTGTATAGATCACGTTGGCCATGCTTCACTGTTAATTTTTCGTAAATTTGGAAAAATGTCGTCGAACGAAAAAGAGCGTCGTTAACTAATCCTGTGCACTCATTTCGAGAATCCGGAGTTGTCACATCGGGACATCGGTAAGATGCTGGGAATCGTCCAATCCACGGTCAGCAGAGTACTAAAACGATACTGCGAGAACCTAACCATCGACCGGAAGGTGAAGAACGGCAAAAATGGATGCTTCGTCAGTGAAAAAGATCACAAGCGCGTAGTTAAGCAGTTTAGACGTGATCCGAGAAGTTCGGTCCGGGATGTCGCCAATAAGCTGAATTTGTCAAGTTCATTCGTCCAGCGGACCATGCAGCGGGAGGGCCTGCGTACATACAAGGGTCAGAAGGCTCCTAACCGCGACGAAAGGCAAAACATGGTGGGGAAGACGCGAGCCCGGAAGCTGTACACCGAAATGCTGACGAAGCCGTATTGCCTGGTAATGGACGACGAAACCTACGTCAAAGCGGACTTTCGTCAGCTGCCGGGCCTGTTTTTCTTCTCCGCAGAGGACAAATTCAGCGTTCCGGAGGAGATTCGCAAGCAGAAACTATCCAAGTTTGCCAAAAAGTACATGGTGTGGCAAGCGATCTGCTCTTGCGGTAAGCGGAGCGCCCCCTTCGTGATGACCGGCACGGTAAAGAGTGCCTGCAGAAGCGCTTACTACCACTATTGAAGCAGCACGAGGGCCCGACCATCTTCTGGCCGGATCTCGCTTCGTGCCACTATTCAAAGGACGTGTTGGAGTGGTACGAAGCCAACGGGGTCACCTTCGTGCCAAAGGAAATGAACCCGCCCAACACGCCGGAGCTTCGCCCAATAGAGAAATATTGGGCGATTATGAAGCAGGCCCTCCGGAAGAACCCAAAAGTTGTCAAATCGGAGGCGGACTTCAAGAGAAAATGGATTTCTGTTCAAAAAAAACTACAACCTGACGTTGTACAGAACCTTATGGACGGGGTAAAGAGGAAGGTGCGAGCATACGGGCTTGGGCTTGAAGTATGAATAAAAAGAAAATGCCAAAAGTTGTTCAATAGTTTTTATTTTACTGTCTAAAATTTTCAAAAGGATCGGTCTACTGGGCGAATTTCTACAGCGTTTTTTCCGTGATGCAATTTGATGTGACACACCCTTTACTAAACAACATGATTTCATTCCTTGCGAGAAAATGATTCATTGCGCATAATAGGTATAGACATTTGGTCAGTGTTAAGTCAGACCAGGCCATGTGACATTCTATGATTTCGAGAAAAACGAGATTGATGTTTGGTGCTATAAGGATTTTTATTGAGCATTCCAAATAACTTCGATACGTTATTCCTGTTGCACGCGTGATTTTCCAAATCTGATTAATATGGTATGTAGCTCACAAAATTCTTAACCCCTTGAACGGAAATGACGAGTTGGACTCGTCAAAAAACATCGGAGTTTCATGCAGTATCTGTGACAGTGTGGAATTGAGTGAATATGAACAGATAGATGAAGAGGAATTCACTCCTTTTAAAACTGAGAAAACTAAATCGTCTGCCAGAGCAGTGCTGACTGAAAATAAATTGTCTTTCAAGAGGTTAACCTAATCAATAACTCGTAATTTTTCAATTTTGCGACTTGGTCCCCTCTGACTCAACATCGACCATTTGTGAATTACATGTAGACATTTGTAAATTGTAGATTACTATCACTCAAAGATTATACAGTCAATCAATTTTTGATTTGCAATGCATCATAAACGTCATTTAAACATATTAGGTTGGGGGAAAAATAGTACGTTATTTTAAAAATGAGTGCTCTTTTTCATTATTTTCAATATCATACCGAAACCATAACATATTTTGCACATTTAATTGACGTGACTGATAATTACAATTGTATCAATTTTGTATAGTGTCAAGCATTGTATCTAGCTGTTGACAAAACAATTTTCAAAAATCAAAGCAAACATTTGAGTTTCACAAACCCATGTCCGGAATAAAAAGCACATTCAGAAGATTTTATCAAATCCGGACAGATCAAAAGTTGAAGATAAAATATTTTATTGAAGGAGTTGCATAAAAGTATGTTCCAAGCCCTAGAAAGAATGGAACAAAGATTTTCGTTCCGTGAAACTGAAAAACTCTTCGGTATACTAAAGAGTACACTGGAAGATCGGATTAAGGAACGCTACTCTTTCACGAAAAAGATGTAACATTCTTTTCAACGAAATTGAAAGAATTGTCGTGGAGTTGAAAAGTTAGGAAAAGTAGTAGAAAATCTCAGAAAGTTGGATATCCTCAAAACCCATCAGCTCAGTAAAATGGATCAATAATTTTTTGAAAAGACACCTGGAACACTCCAAGAGCGTTGCTAATAACTTGGCCAAGCGGCTAGTTGTGTACGAAGACGATAGTCGCATTTGGTTATTATCGACTATAAATAAATAAAACAAATTTCATCATTTTTGGTAACTATTGTCGTAAAGCTAATTTTGAACAAATATAACATGATTCTGTGGAATTCTGTGTGTTTGGTTGTACTCTAAGTTTTATTCACTCATTGAAAATTGTTAACAAACGCGTCTCGTTTTCAATCTTGAACTATTTGGTCAGCCTATTCATGAAGCAAAGGGCATTGTCAAATAATATACAAAAAACTAGAAATATGATTATCATAGTAGTAAACAAAACACATTACCGAAAACAGGAAAAACAAATACCCAAAAATAAGGGATATTCGTTAGCAGAATGTTAATACAAATTTCATATGCTCAGAAGAGAAGCATTATCTGTTTATGGTACTCAACGAAATAATCCCTAAGGTCTCGACGAGTGCATGGTTCAAGGGATTGAATGTAGGTCGTGATTTCATTCTCGTGATATCTCGGCTTATGTCCAATCACTACAACCTAAACGCGCATCTCTATCGCATTGGGCTTGCAGCAAACGATCTTTGTGATTGTGGCGATGGCTACCACGACATCGAGCATGTTGTCTGGTTGTGTATCCGGTTCCATGCTGCTCGCTCTCAGTTTTCTAGAGCACTGAGAGCACAAGGCAGACAATCGGATATCCCCGTCCGGGATATCTTAGGTAGCCGTGATCCTGATCTTCTGCTTCATCTATACCTGTTCCTCAGAAACGCCGATGTCAACGCTTAATGATGTTTCCTTCGTTGTGTCCCCGTTTCATATCCCTCCTATCCGATCGATAAACTTTTACTTAGTCGCGGCAATACATACACACACTCTTTACAGATGCACGGGCCGAAGGTTGTGCAGTCTACTGATTATTCAACAAGAGCCAAAGGTTGTACCGCTCATGACAACTCTACACGAACTGATGATTGCGCCGGCTAGTGACCATTCTATCCTGGATTCCTCGAGTCGAGAAAGACGCGCCACGCTAGACATGGGGTACAGACTGATTACCACGCACCACGCTAGATATGGGGCGTTGCTGATTAATGGTCAGCTGCATCCCAATAGGAAGTATCCCGTGTCGGGCACACGTACAGAGCATCGAAGACTGCGACATACCAATTATGAGAACACTTGTAATACTAACCTCGAGTCAACCGCGAGTAATCGGTTACATATTTAGCAAACATAGTCTAAGCAAACATTGTCAAAATATTGAACTCCCGGCCCCGTTAGGCTGACGCTATATGAGCCTTAATAAAATATATACTTTTTAAAAACATACAAAATGGACAATATCACAGCAAAGTTGCGTTCTATCTGATTGCATTAGGAATGGGCTTTAACCTGAAATAGAAAATTTATAAACTTGAAAAAATTCACGACTATTTCTTGAAAGCTGAGGGTTTTTTACATAACATATCCAAAAATTAGAAATGTGTTCTGTTCTGTTTTTAAGTTTTGGTTTTTCAAAATTTCTTCCCCTTTTTTTTACAAAATTTTTTTTTTCAAAATTCATAACTTTAAAACTACTGGAGCGATTCAGATGATACATATCCAAAACATATCCAATTAAAGCCAATGAGCTAATCTTCTTTGAAAAAATATGTTGTTTGCGATAAAAAATGATTTTGTTCTCGGGATCATTGATTGTATTTGCTTTCTATATTTCTCTTATTTTTGTATTTTTTTTTTGTTTTTGGCAGACTTGACTCACTTCTTAACTAGGCGAACCTAGCCAGAATATTCACCTGCCCCCGGGCTCCTGAATGGCAAAGGAGGACTAGGCTCTGCGGAATGCACGTATCTGCACTTTTAGTCCTGACCGAGGAATTGTCGGACAATCGCGCAGGTGCTAAGGATGACCAGCTTTTTGGATGCCGGTCAATTCCTTTTCCATATTCAACACCTTCAGCGCTTCCAGAAGTGTCTTCGGGACAATTCCAGTTCCAGAGAGAATGACTGGAACAATTCTTGGGACCTCCCTTAGCCCCCACAGTTCCTTCAACGGCCAAGGGTCGGTACTTGCAGATTTTACGACCGTGGGTCTCCTCCAGATTCTGGTTCAGTGGAATAGCGACATCGATGATGGTGACTTTGCGGTCGCTCTTGTCGTAAACCATTATATCTGGGCGGTTGTGGTGGATCGAGAGGTCGGTCAGAACAGTGCGATCCCAGTACAGCTTGAAACGGTCATTTTCCAGGACAGGTGCAGGCAGGTGATTGGATTTAATTTGGTATATCGATCATCTGAATCGGTCTACTAGTTTGAAATTTATGATTTTTGGAAAATAATCATTTTTGGGAAAAAAATTTAGATTTTTCGGACGACCTCAAAATGGAAATTGCCCTTATGAAAAAATACAAAAATTAACGTCTAATATTTTGCGATAAGGAACGAAACAACCACGAAAATCTGAGAACCACTATATCAGTTTGGCGTGGAATGGCTGTATTATGAAATTGTAAATTGGGCTAAGTAAGTTAAGGTTACAGAGATTGCGATATTCGGGTCAAATAGAGAGTCATCATTCCAAATCATTTTATAAATTCTTAATAAATGGGAAATTGTCGAAGAAAGAATGTTCGTCTGCAAATTTAAGAGGAGCAAAAAAAACAGTAGGAAGCTTTAAAAGTATTTTTTTTACTGGATGAATATGAAACATGAAAAATCATCACAAAGTTGTGAAACGCAAACTGCTAGCAACAAATGTTCGAATGCAAATCATGAAACGACCTTCAAACATAATATCAACCGGAATGTTTCCAATCCAAATCTAGTTTTGACAAAATGTCAAACACTTTTTTCACGGTGTGTTGCTTAACAGTGGCTCAAACTGGATCTTTTGTTTTCATCCGTTGAGTTACCACCATTTCGTAATCAGGTCTTTTTTGTGTAAGCGCCTGCCCAGCAAAGTGATTCTCCGTTCTTCTCCGTTTGCTGCCGACGTTCGAGCGGGGAGCTCCCAAATGCAAATGAAACACTTTCAATTTAAATTTGATCATTCTGTGTGCACCTTGGGCTCCGACAGTCGGCAAATGTCATTGAACGATATGTCGGTCGGGGCACCAACAAAATGTTAATCGTTGACCAGATGTGCCCATTATAAGCCGCTGCGGAGTTGCGTTGGTGACATTTAAATGATTGATGCAAGAATTCGGGTTTTCATTTTAGGGACGCAGTTCGATTGCCAATCGTGTGGTTTACCTCATCGATAGTCGATGGTCACGTCTTTTTTTCTATCGATCGAATCTTCTTTACATGAAGTGCAAGTTCCGCGTCTGACAGCAAAAGTGTTGCTCACAGTGGGAGATGAAAATCACGAATGTGGGAAAAGTTGAAGTAAAAGTTGTACAACTTTCAACGGCAATTCATTAACAAATATATGTTTGTTCTCGCTGGCTATTGGTCGTTTATCAGCGGGTTCGAATCAGTCGTCGTTTTGCGGTCTTTCATATGTTCCTTTGGCGTGCAATGCGATCCGCGCCGCGCCGAGATGAATATGTTTTGGTTTTCTTCCTTCTTCTGTGCTAGGCTCCAACAACAACCAGAATGGTACCGCAGGAAAAGGGTTCGGAGGCGGTCCCAGGAGCGGGTTCGTCTGTGTATCTTGAAGTCACCGAGCAGTCGTGGCGTGCAGAAAAGTCAAAGACCCTTTTACTTTTTTTTCCCGCGGCTCAGTCTCCGTCTCCGACATGAAGTCGAATCGTTCTCCTTCTCCGCTGGCCCGTAACGGTATCCGCGAATAACTAGGTAACTGGTATCAAACACGTGCATTCCGGAAATGGTGAACCGCTCTTTTGCTACCCCACCACTTCACCGCAGAGGTCCATGTTTTTACTGTTTAACTCGCACACATATGCTTCCAAGACCTTCCGAGAAAAGAAAAAGAATTGCCTCAGTGTTCAATTTCTCATTTTCTGAGGTGTGTTCGCTTTCATCTTGTGGCTGCTGGTGACGAGTGCTTCTGCTTCCCTCCGCATTCCCTCCCACTCGGAGACAGGTGAAAAACACGAACTGAGCAAGTTGGACGCATACTGATGTGTGAAATTGAATTCATTGCCTGGCGTGCGGAAGACTCTCCCTCATAATATAGCCTCTATTGTTTGGTTGCATCTTGTTACGGGACTGTGTGTCTCTCTCTCTCTCTCTCTTCCCCTCTGATGCTCATATGCAACCGACGCGTGATAATTTTGCGTAAGAATAAACCGATTCGTACGAATGTGGTGAATGGCATCATCAAGATGCAATTATTATTGGGCAGCAGAGTGTTCATTTCATGAACACACAATCAACGTATTACGGGGATGGTGTTTCATTTGCATAAACTACCGGGTTGGGTTCCATGCGATTGTTTCCGCTATGATAAATCAAGTATCGTTCTTGGCTTGTGCAGATAATTGTCCGTTGCTGCGTTCGGTCAGATGATAATTGACCACTTATAATGACCCTGCAGAGTGGCAGGTTCAGCGGTGACCACTATGGTTTGAATAGGATGCTTTATCTTTGTAGGTAAAATTTATGTTTCAACGAATGAATTAACTAGCGAAAACCCGCTTTGCTTAAAATCTGGAAGCACTGTGAATTGTATTATACACGGCCTAGATTGGTTCCACGAAATCTGGCCGCAAAGCGAAAAGCCGTATAAGGAATCAATTATTCTAATACAAATTCATACAAGTTCAATCGGATCGGTTTCAAATTTATTGTGGTTTATCATTCAAATGCATTCCATCTTTTTATTCAATATATTTAAATATTAGGCTGTCAAAAAAGTCCTGCGGTATTTTTTTTGAATTTTCATTTGTTCATAAAATTAGTTACAATCATCTGTTTTAAGTCAAATATGCGCCGTTTTGTTCGATGACTTGTTCCCAACGAGATGCCAACTTCATAATACCCCTGTTATAGAAGCTCGCTTCCTTATTGGCAAAAAAACTCGGATAGCCAATTTTCACAGGCCTCTTTTGTGGCTAACTTCTGACTACCTAGCTCGTTCGCCATGGACAAAAACAGGTGGTAGTCACTTGGTGCAAGGTCCGGACTATACGGCGGATGCAAAAGAACCTCCCATCCGAGCTCCCGGAGCTTCTGGCGCGTCACCAAAGAAGTGTGTGGCCTGGCGTTGTCCTGATGGAAGACAATGCGGCCTCTGTTTATCAAAGATGGCCTCTTCTTCATGAGTGCAGGTCCGAATTGAGCGTTTGGCCATAGGGAAGCAGCTCATAATAGATTATTCCTTGACAATCCCACCAAACACACAGCAGAACCTTCCTGGCCGTTAATGAGGGCTTGGCCACCGTCTGAGCCGCTTCAGCGGTCCTCGACCACGACCGTTTGCGCTTCACGTTGTCGTAAGTGACCTTTTCATCGCCAGTCACCATCCGCTTCAGAAACGGGTCGATTCTGTTGCGATTCAGCAGCGATTCACATGCGTCGATACGGTCAAAGATGTTTTTTTGCGTCAACGTGTGTGGCACCCATACATCGAGCTTCTTTGTGAATCCAAGCTTCTTTAAATGGTTAATAACGGTTTGATGACTTATCCCCAGCTCTTGGCCGATGCTACGGCTGCTACTATGCCGGTCTTTCTCGGCTAATTCAGCGATTTTGTAGCAATTTTCGACGACAGGCCTTCCGGAGCGTGGCGCATCTTCGACGACCTCTACACCAGAACGAAAACGTTGAAACCATCGTTGTGCGGTGGAAATGGAAACTGTATCGGGTCCATAAACTGCACAAATTTTATTGGCAGCTTGAGATGCATTTTTGCCTTTGTCATAGTAGTACTGTAAAATATGTCGGATTTTCTCTTTATTTTGCTCCATATATGCGACACTATAACTCACGAACGACTTAACCAAACAAAACACTGTCAAGGACTCGATACAATGAATACAACTAGAACTACGCGCTTACAACGACACCTCGCGGAAATACCGCAGGACTTTTTTGACAGCCTAATATATTTAAATCAAAAACACGTGCATAAAAAGTACATGAAATAATAACAGACTCCAAAAACCAACATTAATCCATAAACAAAAATTAAACAACTTCATGTTACATAAAATATGTGTATGTATACAGCCATTCCTTGCCAAACCGATATAGTGGTTCTCAGATATTCGTTAAATTTGAGCTTTGTTCCTTATCGCAAAATATTAGACTCTTATGTTGTATTTTTTCATTAGGGTGCCCATTTCAATTTTAGGGTGGAAAAATCAATCCCAAAAATGCCTTTTTTCAAAAATTTGTGAACTACTGAACATGTCGACATATCAAACTGAAGCCAATTAGCCAGTCTTAGACAAAGATATTACTCTTGATGCACAAAGTCGTTTTTTGAAAACGGGTAAAAGTTCACTGACCATCCTAAAATAGAAATGGGCACCCTAATGAGAGTATTCAAAAAATACGGGTCTAGTATTATGCGACAAGGAACAAAACTACCAAATTTAACAAAAATCTGAGAACAACTAGATCGATTTGGCATGGGATGGCTGTATATCGACATCGAAAAACTGTTTTTTTGCCGTTATAACAAATCATTTTTGGCCGTAAATCGAAAACGTGTCTTAATTGAAGAGGGCCGTTATAGCGAAATGCCGTATAAAGAGCGGCCGTGTAGCGAGGTATGGGTGTAGCATTAATTTCTAATTGATTAAATGAAATAAATCAATTGGAAATTATTAGAAATTCAACAACTGATATTACCCCAGAACTACGCTGGCAATAATCCCGTTGAATCCAACCGTGTCATACGTCTGGCTTTCATTCGAAATATTGATAGCAGTCCCAGTTCAAGAAAAAAAACGCTTCAGCTGGACCTGATATCACCATCAATCGCGTCACAATTTTCACTGTCAGCCTAGTAAATGTGATGGTGTAAATATAACTTGTAATCACATGTTTTGTTATGACCAAACTTACAAAATTGTTTCTCCTAAGTTTACGACCACTATTTTGACAACCTTGAAAGGGATCCAATGTTTATGGAATTTGTCAAGTGGTTTTTGGTGAGATTGAAATCAAAGTTCTCTGAAAAACTAATTTACATTTTTTTTTCAAAGACCAAAAAGGTTGGAAATTTTATAATTTTTTTCTCTCTACTTCTCATAATGAAATGTAAAATATACGTATTTAAGTGATACTTTTTTTACTCGCTTTTTATTTTAAATTGATTAGTTCTATACCTGTAAATTTCATAATTCGAGAACAAAATGAGATAGAAACCAAAATCTCTTATTGAAGCTATAAAAGTATCTAGAATTAACATTTATGGCAAAATTATTCGACCAATGAGAAAACGCACGCTCCTCCAACTTGGCCCAAAGTGAATAATCCGATGGATTGGTAAATGGCCAATCATTTTCGGAGATGAAGTCTGGTAGGATTGTTACTAGTCTCGTTTTCTATCCATTATAGGAGTTTTTTGCATCGTTCCAAATATATTCGCTTCAATATGGGTGTCAATAAATGGATCACACATCGGTGTACACACCAATTAATTTATTTAATTCATTTCGACCGATGCACGCTTTTGTTACCGAAGAGGATTGAGGATTGAGCGCGTACATGAACAACAGAGATAACATTGTGCAGCCCCTTTTTGGGTCTATCGCTCACATCAGCTGTTTCTTTGTACTGTTTTAGTGTTCAAAACACGAATCGTTCATTGATAGAAAGCGATTTGAGCAACTCGTAGATCTGTTTTACCGTTTTCCCGCACTTAAATAACGTGACAGTCGCCATCGCTTCTCGTACAGACCGAGCTTTATCGTTGCTAGGGAACCGAACCAGTACTGATGGGATCACGAAACTTGGTGAGAGTGAAGGGGGGCATCAAACTACACGACTGCAGTGTTACCACTTTTCTTCGCTCCAAATTTCTCTACTGAGAGCAGTCGTGATTTCACTGACAGAATTATGGCTATACTTGATCATGTGAGTACGGTATCACGATTGAATTTGAGTTTTTTTAATCATCAAAAAGTTTCTAAATATTTTTTTTGATTGTTTCAATATAAAAATCCATAAATAAAAACATACTCCAACATCGTTTTGATGTAACTCGAACTACTTTTCTTGAGTAATTTTATCCAAATCAGCTTGAATGTGAGAGATAGGGTTGCGAAGCGTGTTTCTAAATGACTATCAGTGATTTTTTTGCTTGACTTTGATTTCACTTCTTTCATAACTGAAACAGTTGCTCACAAATATTTGTGGATAATTAAGTTGATTGATGATTTGGACGATATCCTTGAAGACATCCTCGAGTCCTACATTCATAGGAAAAAGTCAAGCCAATTCCTCGGTAACGGTAATAAATGTTTCTCTCATTTATCACCACTGAATAAAATACATAGTCAGCAGCCCGTTTTCCAAATTTTCAAACAATCATTTTTCGCTCCTAACTCAGCCAATTTTCCAACTTGGCTGATAAACAAACTTGGCAACAAACTTCTCCATTTTTGACGCATGTTTTGACTCATATATTCGTTTTAGATTGAACCTTCAAAACAGCAGCTTCATCACAAATCAAATAAACCAATTTCTTATTTAAAGGGTGTGTCACATCAAATTGCATCACGGAAAAAACGCTGTAGAAATTCGCCCAGTAGACCGATCCTTTTGAAAATTTTAAACAGTAAAATAAAAACTATTAAACAACCTTTGGCATTTTCTTTTTATTCATACTTCGAGCCCAAGCCCGTATGCTCGCACCTTACTCTTTACCCCGTCCATAAGGTTCTGTACAACGTCAGGTTGTAGTTTTTTTTGAACAGAAATCCATTTTCTCTTGAAGTCCGCCTCCGATTTGACAACTTTTGGGTTCTTCCGGAGGGCCTGCTTCATAATCGCCCAATATTTCTCTATTGGGCGAAGCTCCGGCGCGTTGGGCGGGTTCATTTCCTTTGGCACGAAGGTGACCCCGTTGGCTTCGTACCACTCCAACACGTCCTTTGAATAGTGGCACGAAGCGAGATCCGGCCAGAAGATGGTCGGGCCCTCGTGCTGCTTCAATAGTGGTAGTAAGCGCTTCTGTAGACACTCCTTAAGGTAAACCTGCCCGTTTACCGTGCCGGTCATCACGAATGGGGCGTTCCGCTTTCCGCAAGAGCAGATCGCCTGCCACACCATGTACTTTTTGGCAAACTTGGATAGTTTCTGCTTGCGAATCTCCTCCGGAACGCTGAATTTGTCCTCTGCGGAGAAGAACAACAGGCCCGGCAGCTGACGAAAGTCCGCTTTGACGTAGGTTTCGTCGTCCATTACCAGGCAATGCGGCTTCGTCAGCATTTCGGTGTACAGCTTCCGGGCTCGCGTCTTCCCCACCATGTTTTGCCTTTCGTCGCGGTTAGGAGCCTTCTGAACCTTGTATATACGCAGGCCCTCCCGCTGCTTGGTCTGCTGGACGAATGAACTTGACAAATTAAGCTTATTGGCAACATCCCGGACCGAACTTCTCGGATCACGTCTAAACTGCTTAACTACGCGCTTGTGATCTTTTTCACTGACGGAGCATCCATTTTTGCCGTTCTACATCTTCCGATCGATGGTTAAGTTCTCGAAGTATCGTTTTAGTACTCTGCTGACCGTGGATTGGACGATTCCCAGCATCTTACCGATGTCCCGATGTGACAACTCCGGATTCTCGAAATGAGTGCACAGGATTAATTCACGACGCTCTTTTTCGTTCGACGACATTTTTCCAAATTTACGAAAAATTGACAGTGAAGCATGGCCAACGTGATCTATACACTCTTATCTGATTATAAGCGAAAGCTGAAGATATAATTCCTAAAAATTAAATTTCTACAGCGTTTTTTCCGTGATGCAATTTGATGTGACACACCCTTTATGCACGTAAAATGTATATTTCAGACAATTTTCGCTGGAATACAAGTTCTTCGTCAGTAACTTTTCTTTTTTACGTGTGCAGCATTCAAGTGAAATGTCAAATTTCATGGTGTGGATACGTTCGTAATTCTGTGGATCGTTTGACGTTTACTTGCAACCGAGTAACTGACAACGTATAAGCCCGGTTTTACTGGCGTTACTTGCACGAATTTATGCGAGTGTGAGCAGAACAGAGCCAAAAACGTGAAAAAGTCCTTTGAACACTAACGAGAACAATTGTCAGAAAGTAATATTGACACAGAAAAAACGGAAAGAAAATAGAAAATGATCAGCTTGGATACACACGATTAACAAGAATTTATCACATAGTTATTTTAAAACAATTGAATTTTGAACTATATTCTTAATCACGCTCAGATGAATTTTTTTTCCAAATCAGACTGCGGGCCGCATGAACAACGCTGGAGGGCCGCAGGTTGGCCACCACCGTTCTAGAGCAAATAAAATGTTCAAGGCGATGCTTTCATCCATCTATGATAACTTTGTAATAAAAATGGCAAACTATCACTCTTAACGTTACCTTGGGGCTACCACGAATGCGGTCGCCATTCTCCTGTTTTTTTTTTGTTCTTTAAAAGCATGCGTTACCTGTACCAAAGTTGACGTAGGACTACATCTGACACGAAGATATGATGTGTAAAATGTAAATCTAAGAACTGAACGTGTAAGAAATAGTGAATTATATGCACGGTGGATAGCTACGATAGTATTCGCAGTGGTGTTGATGTATTAGGATTAGGCTGACCAAACGTACCGTTTTTCGACCGATTTTGATCGTCCCATCTTGTTATCAATTTGTACCGTATTTTGAGTATACAGAAAATTCTTATATTCCTCAGTATTCCACTATCATTATTCTCAACCATTTTATTCGAATGAACATCTGATGAATGAATTAGGATTTACATTGTTGAATTCGCAGAGATTTCACACAACTGTCTACAACATGCAATCGATATTGAAAGTTCCGTTGTAAAAATTTATAAATATCTTCATGTTTACACGATTCTTGTAGAAAAATTGAAGAGTTTTTGTGATTTCGTCCAGTGCTTAAGCAGGGTAACATACGATTCCATTCTCTTCGACCTTCTATCGAAAGGACTCTTAGGATTTTTGAAGGATTGCCCTTTTTTTCTTTCACAAGAAAAGTGTCCTGTTGTAAGGTCAATCACGGAGAGCAACTACGAATTGTACAGTCTACCCAAGCTCAAGCTCACAAGAAAAGTGTCCTGTTGTACTACGGGATATAACTGAAAATCGCTGCTCAAAACTATGATTGCTTTCTTTCAGAGACATCAGCTGGTGACATTTCAAACATTTATTCACCTAGTTGAAAGGGACAATGTATATGTCGCTGATATTACCGTTAGTTTTGATGATTTTATTAGAATTCTTGTCGGCGTCAAATCGTCTTCAACTCGATAATCCCCAAGGTTAGTCTCAAACCACGATTCAAAAGTCTGTACTTCAGTCGGAACTTAATTCGCAACTTCTCCCGACATATATCCAATCACTGTTCGTTAGACACGCTGTTATTTCGTATCAATCTTGCCAGCAACAATCTCTGCATTTGTGGACAAGGTTATCATGACATTGAGCATATTGTTTGGTCGTGCGAGGTGTATGTTGTAGCCAGATCGAATTTAGAAAACTCTCTTCGGACCCGATAGAAACAACCCGTTATGCCAATGCAGGATGTGTTGTTGGCTCGGATAGACCCAATCTATCTTTTCCTCAAAACTATCGATCTCCGTGAGTAATAATCAAAATTGTCCAAATCTCCCTATGCCCCTCCTCTCTATGATGGAAGAAAAGTCACCCTGATAACCTCGAGTCGTCTGCGTTTAATGAATTCCCCATCCTACTAACCGTAGAATAAACAAATCATAAGTATTAAATTAAACATAGATTTAGAATTTGACCTCATCAAATTTATACAACTGAGCCTGTAAGAATAAACGATTGATAAAAAAAATAGAACTCCTCAACATAAAAGCGAAGAAGTATTTCTGACTAGTGAGGAGCAAAGTGGTCTTGAAAGTTTAGTTGATTCAGATGAAACACAGTGAACGAAATATTTGTTAACTGTGGATAATTTTACGATACTGTGTTGGAGTATATTGAAAAATGAAAAGTTAGTCTTGTAAACACATAACAGTATAAATGGATTTTATTGAAGTTCATTCTTAACCAACCATTCAAAGTAGCATCAGTAAAGACCTTCTTTTCCAGATAAATGGAAATATCTGTTAAAGAACAATGCAGGTATAAAAAGCAGGTATTTTATTTTTATTTTTCCATAAGGGTGGTTCGAAAAGTCATTTTTTCTCTTTTTATTCAAAAATTTCTGGTCTAATATTTTGCAATAAGGAACAAAACTACCATTTTAAACGAAATCTGAGAACCACTCGGTTTGGCATGGAATGGCTGTATAAAAATATTGAATTGTTTGGTTTTATTCTCGGTTTTATTAAATCAATAAAGCTTTTTAAAAATATAGTTTTTAGGTTCTTTTGCTTTTTCGTGTCCCGTTTTCAGTCCGCAACTATTTGGTCAGCCTAGTTCTAATGCATTGACAAAGGTAGATCATGATGATGATTGAATAATGGCCCTTTTAATGACCACCAACCTTTTCACGACTACCACAACTCATTTGATAATTGTCGCCAATTTACTAAACCTGTTTTTAGATATAATACCACCAATTATACCTAGTTTTTATGAGGAAAAATCAGTCTGTGCGACTATTCGAAGACGACGTTAAACGAAATGGAATAGGGATTCAGCAATTTAATTCTCACTATTTTTCAATATTTTCTAGTACAAGGCCAGCGAGACCATTAATTTCTCTAAAATCTAATAATTATTATAAGCGATAAAAGCGATAAGCGATACAAAAACGTGGCCCTCGTATCAACCTTAGTTTTCTGAATCGAAGCTCGTTGTCTCTGAGCCGAACCTAAGCTTCTGTTTGCAATTATTCCATCGCTTATTTATTCAAATTAACTTTTGATTGCCACCGTAACCTACGCCACCATCATATATTCGCTAACTAATTCCAATTAGATTCGCAATCGTTTGGATAAAAAATGAGCTAAACACCGACCACTTTGCGCGAAGCAGCAGCGGAGGTGGCGTCATCACTTCAATCCCGCGAAGTTGCAGTTGACGTGAGAGAGTCTGTCTGTGTCGAATGAAATCAGTGACATGTGTCATCCACAAAAACGCTATGTTTATTGTTTCTGTTACAGCAGCCATGGCGCTGACGTCGTCGTCGTTGTGTGTGCGGAGTGTCTGTTTATCCCATGTCAATGCGTTCCGACATACGATCCATCCGAATGAGGTTGTCATTTACATAATAAATACGCATTCGACAGGGCCACAGTCAGCGTGTTGAGCGCACATCTCCGCGCGCGCGATTCGTCACGAGAAGCCATTCACAAAACTTTCAATGTCAGCTTCTTTCGGTGGGGGTGGCGTTTATTGCTTCATACAGGCAATGGAATGAAACGGTTATAGAGAGAGACACATTGGTTGTATTTCGTTTCCGTAGGTGCCTTTTTTTGGTATCTTGGTGACATGGCAGGCAACTATTCCCATCCCAGCAGCTGTGATGTAACTCGACTTCGAACTTCGGATGGCTTGAGTAGACCCTGATAAGAATGTATCCTCAATGTGAAGAACTCGCATATATTCGAGTTTGTTTCGTGAATTACGAATGTGTACTCCCCGTCGCTTGACATAATATCTTCACAATAATATATTGCCTTCATTTTTCACAGCTTGCCAGCGATGCTAACAAATCGTCCAACAGACGACCATAACGGTGTGCTCCAAAGGTTAAATGCCACCGGTTGTCTTGGCTCAGCATGAACATTATGCATTCACGCGAAACTGACTACTGCCAGGTCCGTTCGTCGCGCGAACAATGCGAGGGTAGTTCACCTCTCCACAGTCACAGCATAAACGAAGTGGCCAACAGCACCCGAAAGAGTTCCCCACTCGCGAAGAAGATTGACTGCGCAACAAGTGATTATTTTTTAGGACCGTGGTAAAAGTTGATGAGGTAAACAAACAGATAAATAAAGTCGCTGCGAAAACCGGAATGGTGTGGCTGACAATTGAAAACAATCTCCTGAAAGTGGTCGCAGAAATGTGTTTTGCGAAACGGGTTAAGAAAATAATATCGTAAGTGCATTCGAGAAGTGCGTTCAGAGGATGAGGTCATCTCCCGGGAAAGAAACTGATTCAATCGAACGGTGCGCCGACAAAAGTTGTCGAATCAACTTTTGGACAGGTTTTTGAACGAGTCTGGATTATACACTCTCGAATTGGCAGCAGCTTCCGCGAAGTCATTTAACAACTGTTATAGGAAGCTCAACCTATTTTTCGAAATGCTTTTCTCGTTGTCTCGGAGGCTTCTGCACGGAAATTAGCAATTAATCAGAGCGTAATAATGGGCCTCCCCGCTGCGTACGACAGCGCTTATCAATATGTTCATCTTCCTCGTTGGTTGGTTGTTTTTCCTCTGGCGCGAGATTTTAATTTACCCCCGTGTCGGGTGGCATCATCGCACCCTCTCCCGGTTCGGAGTTGATTTAAGGTGCAGCTGTGAGCGCACTATTTATCATTCTTTAAACTGCCAGCTCGGAACGCGCGGCTCATAACTTTTACTTCGCGCTGAAATGCGTTCCGTGAAAAGAACGACCTTTGCCTAATAATAGTAACAATGTGAGCGTCCAACCCGAAGACAACATACAATTAACCTTAAACACCTCTCCGAAGAGGCTCAGAGGCGCTCAACTTCAGTGGCTCTGTTGTTTTCCTCTGTGTGCAATGGATCTTCCGTTTCGGTGAGCTTCTGTGAACATATGTTATGCAGCAGAGGCGCTTAGTAGGCACCACACCAAAGAAGCTGATGAGGGGATGAGGATGAGCGTTTTAATTATATCACCAGACAAGCTTCCCCCCTCGTCAGCGTTGCGTTGCGTATGGTTTCTGCGCTAAAGTCGGACACCCAAGTGACGCCTCGGAGTTGTGGTGGCGCCAGCGGATCCAATTTGCGGTAGCGTCGAGCGTACAGTAATTTGTGTTACAAACTCACAAACAAACAAACGAAGATCCGCTACGAAATCAATGTAACATAATAGAAGTGTTACTGAATCGTATATTGTACTGGATCATATAATTGTACAACAAGATTTTGACGAAGTACGATGGATGCATGCTGATGGATGATGGATTTTGGACAGCAGGAAGTAGCCTTCCTCCGGTGCTAAAAGTTGCATTGCATTTTGTACAGCGAATCAGAAGCTTTTCCAGATGGAAAACGAAAGAAGAAAATTAATTTTGCACGATCACTTTGAAAATCCAGGCTGGTGCGACAATTACAGAACAGTTAAATATCGTCAAATATACGTATGACGAATTTCATGCCATCTCGACTGGCCGTTGGGAACATCATCTCAGATAGTGGTGAAACGTTGTGGGTGTAAAGACATGGGTCAGTTAAGCAACTTTGCATACTTATAATATTCGAAAAATAATTAGACTACTTTTTGGAAAAAGCCAATTTTTTTTCTTAATTTTTTACAAACATTTAAGACTTAAAAACTATGATACCTACAAAATTCTTGTCATAGGATGAAATGTAGGAAATTACTTAAATTTTCACGAAAAAATACCAAAATTTTTTTGGGAAAAAAATTCGCTGACAAAAAAGTTATTTTAAAAATTAAAATTAATTTTTCTCAAAAACGTATTTTTTTTAAATTCACAAAAATATATATATGAATAGCCCTTAAAATTTCCAACAAGTCGTCCATACATCGGAAGATGGGCACTTTTACAGGGAAAAGGTTTCTCGAACAACAACTTTTTCATATTTTATTTGAAAAAAATACAACTTATCCTAATTTTGTTTAAAGTTAAGAAAGCGATATAGTGTATTCAACAAAGTTTTAGATCTTAATAAAATATGAACTTTTGTCGGAGACGTCAACTTTCTATCTGTTATAGTTTTTGGAATATAAGTCATTTTTCTATGAAGACTCCTGAAAAAAATAATGTTTTGCTCGTAACATTTTTGTGTGTAAATTTTCATTTTTGACATGTTTCTAAATAAAGAAAAGTCAGCAGAGCATGTAAATTGCGATAATATACATAAAAATGTTACGATTTTATACATAAAAATGTTACGAATTAAACATTAATAATATTTTTTCAATGAAAAAGAATGAAAAAGTTGTTGCTCGAAAACTGTTTCCATGTTAATGTGTCCATCGTCCAATGTATGGAGAACTTGTTGAAAATTTTAAGGGCTATTTAAATCAATTTTTTCAGAATTTAATAGCATATGTTTTCGAGGAAAATGAATTTTAATTTTCAAAATATTTTTTTTCAATGAAATTTTTTTCCAAAAAATTCTTTAATGATTTTTAATGAAAATCTAAGTATTTTCCTACATTTCATTCTCTGACCAACTTTTTTGTAGATCTTATAGTTTTTGAATTAAGATTTCTCGAAAAAAAAAGTTCAAAAATCTCAAAATGTAAGAAAAAACTACAAAAAAAATCTATCAGACCTAAAAAATTTCAGTCAAAGAATGGTATGTAGGAAATTATGTTGGTTTTCATTAAAAATTATCAAAGAATTTTTTGGAAAAAAATTTAATTGAAAAAAAATATTTTGAAAATTACAATTCATTTTTCCCGAAAACATATGCTTTTAAAATTCTGAAAAAATAGATATAAATAGCTCTTAAAATTTCCAACAAATTTTGCATACATCGGACACATTTACACGAAAAAAGTTTTTCGAACAACAACTTTTTCATGTTTTTCTTTGAAAAAATGCTATTAACGTTCAATCCATTTTCATGTATGAATTATCGCATTTTAAATGCTCTGCTAACTTTTCTCTATTTAGAAACATGTCAAGAACATGTCAAAAGTGAGAATTTACACTCAAAAATGTTACGAGCAAAACATAATTTATTTCAGGAGTTTTACAAAAATGACTTATATTCCAAAACCTATAAAGGATAAAAAGTTGATGTTTTCAACAAAAGTTCATATTTTAACAAGATCTCAAACTTTGTCGAATACATTATATCGCTATCTTGACTTTAAACAAAATTAGGATAAGTTGTATTCCTTTCCAAAGAAAACATGAAAATGTAGTTGTTAGAAAAACTTTTTCCCTGTAATAGTGCCCATATATGTATATATATAAGTTCTCGCTGGATATAAAATATGGAGCAATGTCAAAATAAAGTATAATAAATTATATATATATATATATATATATATATATATATATAAGTTACCGTCAATTCCAAACGGCAACACCAGCCATGCACCAGCTCGAACAACCTAAACAGCGGCATCATCACTTTTGGCCAAACGTCCCATCTTCACTGAAATAACATATTCAACGTAGACACCACAACACGAATCAGCATAACAGGCAACGGTACGCAACTCGAGAGTGTAGGTATCAAATTCCCTTCGGCTCATTGAGTAGGCATAAATCATAAGTCATGTAAACTGGAAGCGATAATAAAGTTAGTCTTAATCTTACAGTGAACAAGTGTAGTTCTTTTTTAAAAACGCTCTCCTTTAATTTAAAAACGTAAGTGGCGCAGTCGTGCGGATTGCGGTTTTAGTTAGAAGTTCGCGTGTGTGACCGAATCGACGGCTTATCGATTGTAGTGGCACCCCAAGGACAACTAACAAAACCAAGCGATCAGAACCAGCGAAGGAATATCGCAAAAATTAAGGTAAGCAAAAAGAGACTAGGTATAGTGATTTAATATTTAGTGATTTAATAACGAATAAAAAGGTGATTTTTTTTATAACCGGTACCAAGTGAAAAACTTTATAAAAAGATATTTTAATTTCCTAGAGACTAGGTGTAGTGATTTAATATTTAGTGATTTAATAACGAATAAAAAGGTGAATTTTTATAACCGGTACCAAGTAAAATACTTTTTTAAACAAGGAAATTTTAATTTCCAAAATTAAGCGATTTAGGAATTTCAATCGAGGCCGAGACATGGCAGAGAACCAGCTCGAACTTCTCCAAGCGAGTTTGGAACAACTGGCCAGCCGTCTGGCCGAGAAGGATGAGCAGATCGCTCAATTACAAATCCAAGCAGCGCAAGGTGAGCGAAATGCTCAATCACTTGCCGCCCAACTGGCTGCCAACAGGCAAGCGAACCCCGTGCAGGTGATTCAAGTGCCGGAGCAAAGAACGGAATCGATACTAAAATCGTTACAGACGCCCCAAATTATTCGGGATCTTCCGTGTTTCGACGGAAACCCGTTAAAATTAAACTCATTTTTAAAGGGGATTGATAATATAATCCCTCTGCTGAATGAGGCACAGAATACTAACGTCTATAGAGTGTGGATTCAAGCGATCCGCACAAAAGTAATTGGGGACGCTGACAACGTACTCGAACTATACGGCACCAACCTAACGTGGGCCGAGATAAAACAAACCCTAATCACACATTACAGCGACAGGCGTGACGAGGTCTCCCTCACCAGAGACCTCTTCAAATTGAACCAAATCGGAAACGTGGAAGAATTTTACTCCAAGGTATCGCACATCGTTTCACTGCTCACAAATAATCTGAGCATAACAGAACAAAATGCAGCCGTGAAACAAGCAAAGAAAGAATTTTTCCAGGACATAGGGCTAAAAGTTTTCCTCGCTGGCTTAAGAGAGCCGCTAGGACCAATCATTAGAGCCCAATGCCCCACTACAATGAAAGACGCTCTCCGACTTTGTATGGAGGAGCAAAACTATAATTATGTAAAATCATATAAACCAATGCTACCACCGAAACCATTTAATCATCCAAGAGCTCCTATTCCTCCAAACATACCTACCCGGCCAGTGAATCCTTTTAAATTTTCAGCACCATACAATGGTCCTGTGAACGTACCCCGTTTTCCACCGAACCCCAAACCAATCAATTGGCAACCTAATTTCTCTCCAAACCCAATTCAGAGACCCCCAATTTTCAGAAATAATTTCACCCAGCAACCAAATCCTAATTTTCCCCGCAATCAGTTTGGACAAAACCATCAAAATAATTTTCCCAAACCAGTCCCTATGGAGGTGGATCACTCGATCCGAAGTAGGAACGTAAATTACATGAATAGAAACAATAATAACCATTTTAAACCACGCCAGAATTTAAATCCTTTTCACCCAAGTCCCAACTATCATTTCGAACATTGTGAAGAAACATATTTGCCCGATTATGGACATGCTGAAAATGACAATTATGCCTTAGCGAAGGTTGAGGGAAATTACCCAGACTATGACCCCCATAACAACATCTATTCAGAAAATGATCCAAACATTTTCGGCGGAAACATCGAAACCAATGAGACATCTGAGAACACAGAAGGAAATGTAGATGATTTAAATTTTCAACCGGATTCAGACAGTTCAAACGGGAGATAACAAATTTTATCCCATATGTAAAATTAAACACGAAAATAGGAGAGATGAAATTTTTGATAGACAGTGGCGCTAACAAAAATTACATCAATCCTGCGAAAATTGCAAATCTAAAAATTTCCAAACTAAATCATTCTTTCGTCAGAAATATCAACGGCACCCATTCCATTAGCGAATCCGTTGAATTTTCTCCCTTCGATGGAAAACCTCCCATCACATTCTTTTTGTTCAAATTTCATCCCTACTTTGACGGACTTATTGGCTATCAAACATTGACTGAACTTGAAACCGACATAATCACTTCTTCTAACACACTTAAATTTCCAGACTATACCATCCAGATGAGTAGGAAATATCCTAATTCCTACGACATCAACTTGAATGCAAATGAAGAGGTTCCTATAAAACTTCCAATAGACATACAGAACGGTGACTTCTATATTCCAGAACTTTACTCCTTAACAAACGACGTGAATATCCTTCCAGGACTCTATCGATCAACCGATAATAAAGCTACTGTCATGATTAGAAATACTAGCCATTGTCCGGTGAAAGTTAATTCAAACAGACCTATTTTTTCCGAATTAAACAATTTTGACGAAGTCTCACCTCCTGATTCAATGAATAATAACCCTCAAGAACTGCTGAAACAAATCCGCTCAGACCACCTAAACTCAGAAGAACGCCAAAATCTGTTCAAAATAATAAAGAAATACAGCGATATATTTCATCAAGAAGGACTAAACTTGACCTTCACAAGTGCTATTAAACACGAAATTAACACCAAAGATGAAATACCGGTACACTCGAAATCCTATAGATACCCTTATTGCCATAAAGCTGAAGTGCAACAGCAAATAAGCAAAATGCTCGATCAGGGTATTATTCGTCACTCGAGCAGCCCTTGGTCTTCCCCGGTGTGGATTGTCCCCAAGAAAGAGGACGCATCAGGGAAGCGAAAATGGCGTCTAGTGATAGACTATAGAAAATTGAACCAAAAGACTATCGAAGACAAGTACCCTATACCCAATATAAATGAAATATTGGACAAACTGGGACGTTGTCACTATTTCTCTACATTGGACTTAGCTAGTGGGTTTCACCAAATTGAAATTCAAGATCGGGACATACCAAAAACCGCCTTCAGCGTGGAGCATGGGCACTATGAATTCCTTAGGATGCCATTTGGTCTTCGGAATGCTCCATCCACGTTTCAACGCGTGATGGATAATGTCCTTAGAGATTATATTGGCACCATATGCCTTGTGTATATGGATGACATTATAATTTTCTCCACCAGTCTTCAAGAACACATTGAAAGCCTTTGTAAAATTTTCGATAGACTTAAAAGATTTAACATGAAACTTCAGTTGGACAAAAGCGAATTCTTGAAAAAAGAAGTTGCTTTCCTGGGTCATATTGTGACTCCAGAGGGCGTTAAGCCTAATCCCAATAAAATACAAACAATAAAAGAGTGGCCTTTACCTAAGAATGAGAAACAACTCCGTGGGTTCCTCGGCGTGTTAGGATATTATAGGAAGTTCATTAGAGACTTTGCGAAAATCGCAAAGCCCCTAACAAACTGTTTGAGGAAAGGTGAGGAAGTCCATCATTCAGAGGAATTTATTGAAGCTTTTCACAAATGTAAAAATATATTAACAAGTAGCGACATACTGCAATACCCCGACTTTACACGAGACTTCATCTTAACCACAGACGCCTCTAACCACGCGATTGGAGCCGTATTATCCCAAGGCATAATAGGTCGAGACAAACCAGTAGCGTTCGCCTCGAGAACTCTAACCAAATCCGAAGAAAATCTCTCAACGATC
This sequence comes from Toxorhynchites rutilus septentrionalis, assembly GCF_029784135.1. Classification (NCBI taxonomy): domain Eukaryota; kingdom Metazoa; phylum Arthropoda; class Insecta; order Diptera; family Culicidae; genus Toxorhynchites; species Toxorhynchites rutilus. The sequence continues at coordinate 341,913,829 of NC_073745.1, forward strand.
GAAAAGGAATTACTAGCCATTTGGTGGGGCTGTAAATACTTTCGACCATATTTATTTGGCCGCAAATTCACACTATACACTGACCACCAGCCCTTGACTTACGGTTTAAATTTGAAAACCCCCAACAGTAAATTGATCCGCTGGAGATTAGATCTTGAAGAATACGACTATGACATTAAATACCGACCAGGCAAACAAAACACTGTTGCCGACTCCCTATCTCGGATTCCCCTAGAGATCAATCTCAACGAAGACACAGATAATAACGAAGACGAAAACGATACCGACGACGCAACCGTTCATTCGGCAGACACGGATGACTCGGAATTCATACCTATGACACTAAAACCACTGAATGCATTTTCAAATCAAATAGTTTTAAAAATTGGACAGACAGACAGTGAAGAAGTCGAAGAGATTTTTCCACGCGTGTTCAGAAAAACGATAACAAAATTACATTTCGGAGTTCCGACCCTTCTAAGAATACTACGTGATTACACAAATCCAAAAAAATTAAATTGCATCAATTGTCCAGAGACCGTCCTACCTTCTCTTCAAATAGTCTACAAAAACTATTTTAGCCGAAATAAAACTTTTAGAATGAGAATATCCCAAATCACCTTAGAAGACGTCACAACCGAAGAACGCCAGAACGAAATCATACGAGGACAACACGATTTCGCCCACAGAGGTATTCAGGAAAATCTTCAGCAAATCTCTCGAACATACTATTTCCCTAGCATGAAAAGAAAAATCAGAACGTACATAAGATTATGCGATCAATGCAATAAAGCCAAATATGATAGAGCACCTTACAAAATCAAACTAGGACAGACCCCCATCCCAAAACGGCCACTAGAGATTATCCATGTGGACATATTCATATCTCAACCGGATATGTTCTTATCCATTGTAGATAAATTCTCTAGGTTCGGAGTTTTAGTAAGTATCAAGTCCAGAACAATACAAGATATAAGAAGAGCCCTTCTGAAGTTCTTTAGCACTCATGGGAAACCTCAACTTATTGTATGCGATAACGAGCCATCCATGAGATCTATTGAGGTTCGAGGACTCCTCGATGACCTAGGCATACAAATATATTTTACACCGACAAATCATAGCGAGACCAACGGAATAGTGGAAAGATTCCACAGTACACTCGCCGAGATTTATCGTTGTAATAGGCATAAGTATGAATCACTATCCAACAAAGAATTATACAGAATTTCTTGCACTTTATATAATGAAACCATACATTCTGCAACTAACATGAAACCCCGAGAAATCTTTTTAGGTATCAAGGACCAAGATGAAAGACCTCTGGACGCCGAAGAAATATTGGCAAAAAGAGATAAATTATATGACGAAGTCGTATTAACACTGACCAAAACACAAAGGAACACACATAAACAACACAACCGGCATCTGGAAGACGAACCAAAATTGGTCCCAGATCAGCAAGTGTTACATAAAGTGCAGGGAATTCGGAATAAAACGAGAAAACGATATTCAACGGTTCAAGTTGTCGAAGACAGATTGAAAAGCTTTATTGACGACTCGAATCGTAGATTACACAAAAATAATATAAAAAGAATAAATAATAACTAATAATATTTTTTCTTTCAGATGGCACTTTGTCTGTTGATCCTTCTTGTTCTGCAAATGCAACTTTATTTTGGACAAATCATTCAAATTCAAGACATTTCAACAAACCCCGGACTATTGACCATACGAATGGAATCAACATTCATCAAAAACGGACATATTCACGTTTATCACGAAGTAGACCTCGACCTATACCAACCTATACTTAACCAACTCAACACCATAATCACCGGATTAGAAACCTTTCCTAACATCAGAGAAATCACAAGAATGTTGCGTAGTAAAATGCATGAAATTACAAACTTATACAGAATCCTTTCCCCTAAGGAGAGACACAGAAGAGGAGCCTTCAATTTTTTAGGGTCTACAATAAAATTAATTACAGGAAACCTAGACCAAGAAGATTTAGACAGAATTAACACGGAGATTGAACATCTCAAGGCAGGAAATCGACAGTTAATTAATGAAAACAATTTACAAGCAACAATCAATGAAAAACTACAAAATAGAATAAATAAAATAATCCAATCCATTAATGACCAACAAAGTAAGTTGGTAAAACAAATTATTTCAAATAGACAAGCTATATTAGATCCCAACAATGTAAACCAAAATTTCACGGCCCTCAGCAAAGTAATCAGAGTTTCATTTCACCTAGACCAAATACGAAACCACCTAGACACCGTATTCGAAACCATTCAATTAGCTCGCGTAAATGTGATTTCGAGGAACTTCCTAGAACCGGAGGAATTAAAAGTCATAGTGCATCAGTTAGAAAAACAGAACATTACATTGCTTAATTCAGAACAGGCTTATGAATTTATAAGTATAAAAATAGTCTTTAAGAACAGCAAATTATATTTTGTTATCTCAGTGCCATTTGTTAAAACGGAAATATTTAACGAGTTGCTGCTGGAACCATTACCAATCAACGGAACATCTCTAAAACTACCATCAAGGACAGCAATAGTAGGAAGCCAATCAACTTATCTTCTCAACGGGCGATGCCAACCTGTGGGACAAAATACCATGTGCGATCAGAACAATCTGATAGACGTTTCCAACGACGCATGTTATTCCAAAATCCTACGAGGATTTTCCGGAAAGTGCAGCTTCGTGGATCACGATGCCAATTCAGGCGTCAAGCGGCTAACTGATTTCCATATCGTGCTGAAGGACGTTCAAAAAGTATTCATACAAACGGATTGCAAACTGACAAACAGAACACTATCAGGTAGTTTTCTAATATACTTCTCAAACTGTGCAGTAATCATCAATGGCACAAAGTTTGACAATCGAGAAAGACACAACAAACAAACACCACTGGCAATATCGCTAGATGGTCTACAAATAGAAAAAGGCGCTCTCGAGGAGAATATAACTATAGAAAAACTACAAGAATTAAACATCCGCAACCGTGAACGAATGGATTCAATAGAAGAATCATTTGCAATCCATATCTCAACAAATATCGGAATATTTTCGATAATTATAATTTCTGGAATAGTAATAGCCATAACGAAAATCAACAAACGCACTAGTAACGTATTTAAAATTGGCCAGCATCCATTCCCAGAACCCCGCAGAACATTACCAGAGAAGAAGGAAAATTCAGAGAAACCAACATCCGCTAAAATCGAACCGGGACGGTTCGAACTTCATGAGGGAGCAGTTACCGTCAATTCCAAACGGCAACACCAGCCATGCACCAGCTCGAACAACCTAAACAGCGGCATCATCACTTTTGGCCAAACGTCCCATCTTCACTGAAATAACATATTCAACGTAGACACCACAACACGAATCAGCATAACAGGCAACGGTACGCAACTCGAGAGTGTAGGTATCAAATTCCCTTCGGCTCATTGAGTAGGCATAAATCATAAGTCATGTAAACTGGAAGCGATAATAAAGTTAGTCTTAATCTTACAGTGAACAAGTGTAGTTCTTTTTTAAAAACGCTCTCCTTTAATTTAAAAACGTAAGTTATATATATAATATATATATACATATTTGAGAATTTAAAAAAATACGTTTAAGAAAATTAATTTTAATTTTTGAAATAACTTTTTTGTCTGCGAAATATTTTTCCAAAAAAAATTAGTATTTTTTTGTGAAAAATTAAAGTAATTTCCTACATTTCATCCTCTGACAAGAATTTTGTTAGTATCATAGTTTTTAAATCCTAAATTTTTGTAAAAAATTAGGAAAACAATTTGGTTTTTTACAAAAAATAGTCTAATTATTTTTCGAATATTTCATGTATGCAAAGATGCTTAAATGACCCATATCTTTACACCCACAACGTTTCACTACTATCTGAGATGGTGCTACCAACTCCTAAGACGAGTTGGCTTGAAATTCGTCATTGCTAACACTCTGTTCTATATCACGAATGTAGCTATGATAAAACTCGTTATTCATAAGCCTGTTCTATGACTTTCTTCCATAATTTTATTCATAGTCTCGAAGGGCTTTATGCTTAACACTTTGAGTCCCGTGTCGGTCCCTAGGGACAGACATTGAGATATTTTCGTTAGAAAAACATTGATCACTGGAACTGACAGTTTCAAAATAAGGAAATATTCAAAAAATGGTTTGTTAGCGGATCCTTCACGAGATGTGACTACTTTCTAGTCGAATTATTGACATTTGTATACAATAAATATCTTCGGGAGTGGGACCGACATTATGCATTATGCAAATCCTCTTCATGCGGGCTGAATGGAAAGTATAGCAAGAATAATTCGGGGCTCAACGTGTTAAAGACATGATGCAAGAGTTTATCGTCCTCCTGTAACGTTTACGTTCACAAATGTTGCCCTAATAGTATTGTCTTATTTTTCAGGCCTTCAAAGTATTTTCAAGTAATAATTACAGTCAAACCAAGCTAAAGCTTATAATAATTCTTGAGTCAAATGACAAGCATTCATGACAATGACTTCATAACATTCTGCGCAGGATTAAATTTATTTTTTGCTAGCCGCTTAGATCATTCATCTCCTGAGTACAAATCAAGCAACCAGATCTCGGTGCTGCAAAATACTTCTTATCCCACGCGAAATGTGTTTGCAATTTCGCGACAAGTCGCATTCCAGCTTCGTACACTTCCACGAACCGTAACCTTATCTTGTTCCCTCTCCTGCTAAAAATAAGAATCAACAGCCAAAAAACATTAAGTAACATGTCAGACTACGCAACATCAGCGAGGAGGAGAGCAAAAAAAATAGTCCTATTATATCACCTTCTGGTCAGTCGGTGGGATGATTAGCCGAACCGATCGATCGACAATCGAACAGTTGCAAAACAGTTCTGAATCAGCCTTCCCACACTCGGCGCAGATCACCGAAAGATCACCGACGAAACCAGTTTCGTCATAATCGCCAACCAACAACAGCCACACAGTGCCCACTGCCTTTTTTGGACAATCCGATTGCGTGCGAGGTGATCAACTGCAGGATCAACACCGAACGAAAAAAAAACACGATTGAGATCGCAATGTTCTCGCGCGAGACAGTCTGTTCGATTCCTTGAACTCATCCCTGGAAGGCTTACGGTGTGACCCCACGATCAAGCCAGCTCGCGTAAGGTTTGGTGGCCCACTCAGAACCGAGCTTAATGAAATCGAAATCTTCCGCAACGTGATCTGAAAGTCGCTCGCGAATGACTTGCGAAACGGAACGCGTGAATCGGCTGGAGGCCATGTGGGATGAATAAATGGTTGGAATTTAAAGGTCTTGCCCACATATATGGATCGGTAGAGCGTCTGCTCTGCTGGTGGAACCACCGAAGTGATGCGGATGCAGTGGTGTGTTGGCTTAATGAAGAATTGTACGCGCCCAATCGAGCGCTGAGTTTCCTTCAAAAGCAGGATGAGACATTGACTTTGAAGAGTTTTGGTGCTTCGTTTCTGTTTTGGGCGGAGGAAGTGTTTAGGTATTTGTCTTCCTGAATGATGAATGTGATCGACAAATTGGACACGTGTAGTCATTGACGAATTTTCGTTTATTAACGAATTAAAAATGATTTAATAGTTCAATTAAGCAGATTTATGAGGCAGAACATGTTTCTAATCACCGTCGTATGAACTGAAGTGTTTCGATAAACTTTCGCAACAATTCCATGCGAGTTGTTATTGATTTTTAAATTTCATGAACCGAAGGAAGCACATCCGCTCACTGGATTTTGCCTTGAACCTCCACATAAAAATCGGTCGAACACAATATCGTACCATTAGCTGGATGAATTCTTTCACTCACTCACGTTGTTCACGTTTAGTTTATGCACAGTGCCAGAGCGCATTGGGAATAGTGGAACCCATATCCCATTCCGTCCGGCAGCAACAAATGGACAATTTGATACCATCCATTTGATCCCAAATCAATCATTTCCACAAGCTCCATCCACCCCCACACCTCGCTCAACGTAAGACGAAATGGAAAAATGCGCTGATACTGCAGTCCGCTGCATCCGTGCCGTGCCGTACTGTGCCAGCATCGGTACGGGCATCCGTTTCGAGCAGTAATAAATCCGATTTCCGCCACTCGCATAACAACATGCAACAAAAAAAAAAAAAGATTTCGTCCAACTCTGGACGGGGGAGACGCATCAAATGATCTGCGCGCTTAGTTCATCGAAAAGTAATAAAAAAAAGTTTATGTCATTCAGTCGGCAAACTTTGACTATCAGCTGATTTGGTTGGGTTGGAAAGAGGATGAACCCAACCCCCCAGCTATCGGCATCTGATTATCGCAACTATCTGAATATTACGAGTTTGGTATTGTTTTGTAGGCACTCTGACTCTGCTCTGACTTTTATTCCGTCACTTTCTGCATCATAACGTTGTTTGGCTATATTTTCAGGGGAAATAATGGGAGATAAACTTCCTGATTAATTAATTTAGTTTTTGTTTGAATAAAAAGGCGACGCTATTTCATGCGCGACCAAATAGAGAAACTAATTAAAGTTTTTTTTTAATATACTACAGAAAGCTTCTGGAAGTGATCTTTAATATTTATAAGGATAAAATAAAATATATCTTCTATTAAAACAGTTTGCAATATTCGATGTGTTTTACATTTACATTTGAAAAAATATATGCTTCGAGCTTATGGTATCTACCAGATATTGGAACATCTTTCAGTTCTTGATACTAATAATCCCTAAACTAAACTAAATTAAAGTTTATATTTGTTTATTTTGTGAAATAGAAGCTTGACCAACGAAGTAGTCGAATAAATTACTAGAACTTGTAACTAGATCTGGTATACTAGTTGATCCGAGTTTTGAATCTGTCCGTGATTGCAGTCCACGATTAATGATCTCACTCGTTTTCTCCATGCGAAACATATAGGATTTGTGGAAAGAGATAGTGTTTTAAGAAGCGAAGAATAATGAAATGAAATTATTAGAACGAAACATTTAGAAATGGTGCTAAATGTCGTGTATTTGGATGTGTTTGGAAGATTTGTATTTCAATTATTTTATTTGAATTTGATTTCATGAATACGACTGCCTTGACTGGTTCGAAGGAAGTCCAAATTTCGATCACTTTTTACAACAATATAGTCCTATACAAGTGATTCTTTTCTTTAATAAGTCAACTGTTTCACGCGTAGTTTGCACAGTTGCACAGTCTGGTTGAAACCACATCTCATCCACATTAGGGTACTTAATAGTATTACAAGAAAGTCGGTCTCCATATCCCTGTGTTCATCATTCACTGTTACGTTGTGGCCGGCATCATTTTTTGAAGAAAAACATACCAATGATTCCACTGACCCATAAAGCGCTCAAAACTGTAATTTTTCAGAATGCAGTAATATTTTGACATTGGCACGAGAATTCCCTTCATTCAAAATGCGACAGATTGGCTCATTATCATATCTCTGATGGACGATTATGTGGATCGTGAAATAATGACCGAAAGCGATAAGTTCATCGATCTGAACGAAGCTTTTCGTCAAAAAAACGGGACAAAGGGCCTCGCCGGGTAAGGGAGTAAAAAGAGCCCCCAAACCAAATCACCAGCTGTGTGGCAAATATTGTATAGGATATTAAATAAGAAATTTTGGCGGTTTATTTGAACCCCTATGTGGTTTAACATCGGACCTATAGTGAAAAACGTACTTTTTCGTTTATTTCACGCCATCCTCAAAAGCTTCGAGAAAACATTTAAAATACTGGATGTGCATCTCGCTACGGTGTATCAAGAAAAATCATCAAAAAAAATTTATAAAAAATTGAAGTACTAAAAAAAAGATTGATTTTTTTTTTGATTTTGAGATTCAGTACTACTCTAATTCATATTTAAATGTGTTCCTACGACTTTTCTAGATATATGTGATTTTTTTCGCGGTTCCAAAAATATTGTTTTCATATTTCCCAAGGGTCTGGCTGGGTAAGGGAGTAAAATTTCCTCCAAACCAAATCGCCAACTGTATGGAAAATATTGTATAGGGTACTAAATAAAACTTTTTGGCAGTAGTACCATATATTTGAGTCCTTATAAGGTACATCATAGGATATTTAGTGAAAAATGCACCTTTTCGTTTTCCTCACGCCATTCTCAATAGCTTTGAGACAAAAATAAGAAAAAATACTGAAAGTACATCTTACTAAGGTGTATCGATAAATATCTTGAAACAATTTTTCCATCAAAAAATGTAATAATAATAAAAAATTAAATATGCGGTACAAATTTTTTTTATATATTCTGGTATTTCGAAATTTTGAAATAAATATAACTTTGACACCCACGTTTGCTCTACTTTTTATTCAAATGCGTTCGTATGTGTCTTTTTTCTACATTTGGTGCATTTTTTTCCTGAATTTTGAAAAGCATTTTTATTCAAACAAAATTTTCTTCATCGTCTGCATTATAATTTTTATTTTCTTGAAATCGATTATTTTATTGTATTCGTGGTTCTCAAAATAGAAAAAAATAATAATTTGGATTTTTTTAAGTGTTCTTCTCATTAATCCGAATGATCTTTCCACAAGGACTTTATTTTTTCTCATAAAGCTCTATCGTACTGTTGACTCCTATGAATTTGGTAAACAATCTAAATCCAATCTAAAGATAATCTCATATATTTGAAGATACGATAAAAAAAAATATTTTTTTTTCATCCAAAGTATATATTTTTATTAAGGCTCATATGGCGTCAGCCTAACGGGGCCGGAAGTTCAATATTTTGACAATGTTTGTTACAACTATGTTAGTAATATGTAACCGATTACGCGCGGTTGGCTCGAGGTTAGTATTACAAGTGTTCTCATAATTGGAATGTTGGAGTCTTCAATGCTCTGTACGTGTGCCCAGATCTCAGAAAAATCTTTGTACAGCGCAATTCTCTAAATATACCGACATAATTTAGACATATAAAAAAATAGATAAACATCAGAGCAGTAGTGAGTCTCTAAATTCAAAATAAATTAAAAATGCCCAAAGGCCAAATCATTTTTTTCGCGCAATCCTCTTAATACTTCAAGAAAAAATTACGCTAAATGTAGAAAAAAACAACACATGCGAATGCATTTAGATAAAAAGTAGAGCAAAAGTAGGTCTCAAAGTAGAAACACTCTAAAAATTCTGATTTTGAAAATTCATTTTTTTTTTCAATAAAATAAGTAATGCATTTGTTTAAAAATTCACATTACCATTTTTTCTTTGTTAATGTAAATAAAAAAAAGTTTTTCTCACTGCATTAGAAATATTGTTTTGATATTTGCAGAACCAAAAGTGCATTAAGTGATTTCACAAGGTAAGCGGCAAACAGTGTTTTTAGGGTTAACGGGCAGTGGCAACTACATTGTCACCAATTTTTTCAAGTTATAAAGAGTTAAAACTCGAAGTTGGCGCGAAATAATATTACTCTATCAGTTTGGTAGCCCAGGGCAATTTCAAATCGTCACATTTTGAATAAAAGTGATCACCTTACTCAACCATTGATCAGTATTAGGAGATTCTAGCAAGTAACCTGTCGATAAATGAATAAATCGAAGGCAGCAATCCAGGACAAACTTCTAGAATTAGTCAATGGTTTTGAAAAGGTCGTAACGATTTTAGTAAGAGAAATATTCGATAATTTATATCTCAAAAACTATGAGTCGTACCGAAATAGTGTCTTAGAAAGAGTTATCTTTAAGTTAAACTTTAACTTGCAATATCTAAAATACACATTTTTATTTTTTTTTAAATTGTTTTCATATAAAAAAGAAGTCATGTAGAAAATTTAAAAAATGAGTCCAAGATGATAAAACTATTTTTGACAAACTTTGTGGAACATCGAATTTTTATGAATTTTCGAAACTTCGAATTTATGTATGTTAACAATCATTTTTAGCCACAAATTATGAATCCTGATGTGATTTGAAACAAAGCGCTCTTTATCAATCTCCTACTAAATGCAGCCATTCTTGAGATATTAAAAAAATATATTTCTAATTTATTGTCTGTTGTGTTATACCGTCATGTTCATGAAAATTTATGAATTTGCTTATAATTTTCAACAAATTTTTCCAAATACCTCATTATGGTAAAAATATATGTTTAGAAGTTACGTTGAAAAACCTTTTCGCTACGTTTTGTTTTAACCCACATGTTTTTGAATTTAAATTTATACATATATAAATTTAAAGAAAAATCAATTGAAAAAGACAATAAATTAGAAATATTTTTTCAAATATCTCGAGAATGGCTTCATTTAGAAGGAGATTGATAAAGTGTTTTTTTTTTTCGTTTTAAATCACATCAAAATTTATAATTTGTGGCTAAAAATTATTGTTAACATACAAAAATTCCAAGTTTCGACTTAAGTTTCATAAAAACTCGATGTTCCACAAAGTTCATCAAAAATAGTTTTACCATCTGGAACCCATTTTTTAAATTTTCTATATGTCTTCTATTTTATATGAAAAAATAAAACAAAATTAAAAATATGTATTTTAGATATTGCAAATTAAATTTTTTTTGTAAATAAAAAAAAGCACTAATTTTTTTTCTCGGTGTTTACTTTTTCCACGTTTTAACATCAATACTCTACAACTCTTTCTAAGACACTATTTCGGAACGACTCATAGTTTTTGAGATATAAATTATCAAAGATTTCTCTTACTAAAATCGATACGACTTTTTCAAAAGTTACATTTGAATCAAAAAATTCACAAATACTCACATTTCCTCCAACCCATTCGAATCAAAAATACTCATGTTTTGTCATTTGTCGATTTCATTTGAAGTTGCTCATTTGGATAATGTTAGTTTATTAGCCGCGCAGATTTTTCTTCAGTTTTTTTTTAAATTTACATCTCCAAATAGCATCACCATTCGGAAAATATACTAAGAATCAAGTTCTTCTAGTTATTTATCAATACATCAATGCTCGCATAAGAAATTAACAGCAGAAAGAAAATAAAGTTGCAGAATTTCAACGTTTTTGAGAAACTGTAAAATATGTAAGTCAAATTCATTGAATCTGCTTAAAATAGCCATAGCAATTTTTGAAAAACGGAACGAAATAATTAGAAATGCAGATCAGACTCGATTATATATGATTCAATTATATACAATTTTAGACTCGATTATATCCAGTTTCAGAAAAATATTTTCATATTTCAAATATGACTTATTTCAAGAAAAGATGTAACATTCCAACGTTGCAGTGAACGTGATTTCTGAAGACTCTAGTTGAAGGATCATCAGGAATTGTTCAAATTATGCATTTTTGGATAAAATTAATAATAAAATCTTAAAATCCTTATAAGTTTTTTACTTCCAAAATGATACCTAAATCCACTCATTTTGATTTTACAACTGTATTCTGTACTAAACTTTTTCATCCTTCAAATGGAAGCAATAGCTTTCCGCAGTGGCGATATCGTAACCAACAAGATTTAAGTTATTGCTTTATATTATTGAAAAAAAAAAAATGGAAGCAATATAAGCGTCCTACGTTGAATTTTTTTTTAAGTGGACAGAAAATCGATTCGATTATACAGGTCGGACTCGATTATATACAGACTCGATTATATGTGATTCGATCATATATAATTTTGGACTAGATTATATATAGTTTGGATTTTATTTATGTATATTTCAAATATGACTTATTTCAAGGAGAAATGTAACCTTTCAACGGTGTAATTTGTAAAGGTGTAATTTAAGTGGCTAGTACATGTACAGTGGGGTAAAAATCGTGATTTTTTAAGATTTTGCTCATATTTCAAATTAAAGCAACAGAATCGTCTCCCGTAGCGTACTTTGTAATGTGGAGCCAGTTTGAGGCAACAAAGTCCGAAACAAAAAAAAGTTCAATAACTCTTTCATTGTTGAAATTCGTGGAAGCGTAGAATGCGTAGAAGGATTTTTTCCATCAAATTTAATCGTCTATCACTTCCTGAGAGAATTTGGATAAATTTATTTTTTTCATGTGAGAAAGGTATTTTCTTACTTTAAGGGGATGAATCAAAAATCAAATTCCTCTTTTATATAAAAAAAAAACGAAAAATACATGCAGAAAAAACGAATTAAAAAAAATTTCTGACTCGATTACCTACAGGATTCGATTATATACAGTAAAAAGAAATCAAAAACTGTCTGTAATCTAATCCACGCTGTACACAGTTAAAAAAATGAAGACGAGTCCGCCCTGTAACCAATTAATTTTAGAATCGATATGAACTTTTATAGATAAAAATGTTCGTTTACACAGAATCATCCTGTGTTCCGAAGTAATCGAAATACCCAAACTGGAAGTACGTTCGGTCCATAAGAATGTACTAATTGAAATGAATTGACACATCACAAGAGGATATAATATTACCTGCTTTCAGGAGAATGAGCCATGAATCACGATGTATTCCACATATATTTTATATGAGAAGTTAGATATTGTAGCAAAAATGCAGAAAAATATTTTTGTCTTGTTTGGGATACTAAAAACCCATATCGTCAGTTGAGAGTTTAATGTTCAGTAATATCTAACATACAAAACACACTTTAATACGACTCTGAAGAATTCACCTGTAAGCATATAAATATTTATCCCATGATACTTCCAAGTTCATAATAAAATCTCAACTACTCTGGATTTAAGGAGTACAGTTATGAAAAACAACATACGAATCAAAGTAATTTAAAAACGATGAATCAAAGCAGAAAAGTATATGTAAACGCTGTAAATTTAATTTGAGGAATCTACAGCAATCGGCCTCATATATTTATGGACTAGCGATATGGAACTATAAAAATTAAGGGCAGAAGTTTTACATAAATTCGTGATATAAAAAGATGACACATTACAACGATTAATTAATGCTAATAGAAGACAACAGTCGTGATAAAGAAAAACAGCGTTCTGAAAATTGTTCAACAAATTTTGCTCATTTCACAGCATACGCTGAAGAACATCAGGTTCCCACTCGTGAAATCAAACAAGCGTTCCTAAGCGTCTTCAGTTTACACTTCACCTGATTCGCATTCAACCTAAATATTCCGCCGCTGCTTCCACCTTTTACGATGCTCAGTGCCTCATACCCATCGTGACCTCAAAAGTTTGAACACGCGTATTTATTTATATATTTTTTGAATATTAATCCCCTTTTTACGACCACTTATTTCAGTTCTACAACCGACAATGTTCACGTACCGTTTTAATTCCTCCTCCGAGTGTAGCACGGACGTCTGTCAGGTATAATATCCGGTGTAACGAGCGCTGAGCGTGAATTCAATGATAACGAACAAAAAATCAGACAGGAAATCGACTGGAAAATTCACTCTGCGCCTCTTCGCTCGTTCTTCGCTTTATCTCACCGTCACTTGTCACACAGAATTTTCACTGCACTTTCTTTCGGCCGGCTCACGCCACTCAAATTAGATAAATTCCTCGAATCAATGATGCAAGCCGTCGTCTCGACCCTTATCACTTTTCGCGCAAATATTTGCTCCAACAATCGAACCAAACCAATATCAACCGCTTCTTTCGCACTGTGAATCACAAACACATCGAGGAATTTGCACACTTCACTGGTTTACTCGTTTACTGGTTCTGCTCGCTTCCTCAATGTGACACAGCGGTCATACTCTCTCAGCTATGGAGGAAAGCTAGAAGCTAAGTCGAAGTAAAATGATCACTGGAAAAACACTACTCCTAAGCAGTGGCGATATTTTTTTCTGCACTCGCAATGAAACCCCAAATCGTAGCGTTAGAGAACACTAACATTAAATTAAACCCGCAAGTGTCTTCCGACCGATCGATCGATCGAAACGAAATACGAGAACGCCAAACGCCAAAGAGAGCGAAAACACTTGTTCAATTAGCAGAAACATACAAACGCCGTACGAGCTGTGTTGTGTTTGTTGGCGGTAGGAATCGGTCCCACTCAACTCACTAACTTTTCCCCGACGACAAACAATGTTATGCGCCTTGCATCTCACACCACGGAGCAACAGAGCACAGAGCGTCAACGTTTTTGGGCAAACGGCCTTTTCCTGGCCGCAAAACGTAAACACTACGCAAAGCCACAAAGATTCGAACGCGCACCAGCGACGAACTTGAAGCGCAACCGTTTCGGTGTGATCTATCCGATGATGATCCTCAGCAGTTGTTATGAAAGCCCTCGTGGAGCAACCAACCCAATACCACACAATGTAGGTATGTACATAGAATGTAGCAGAAAATACACTGTGAGCACGCCGCCAAAACGATCCGAACTTTTTCGGCCGTGATTACGAGCCACACGCGATCAAGTCTCGAGAGGAACTGAGGAGAAAATTGCGCGGTACGAATGTAAACAGTGGGAGATTGGCTCGATGCCCACAAGGCGGACTGCGTCGCTGCACGAGTAAATCTGTTCGCGGGGAGTCTTGGCTCCGATCGCAGGCGACGCCGCAAAAGCTGTGACTCTGGAAACGGGTGGAGCTTTCATGTGAAAAGTTGGCTTGCAGGTAATAAGGTTCGTTTCCAATGTGATCTTGTTTGTCGTTCACATTCCGAAAGCAGTATACGAAATTACTTCTGTAATGGAATAGAGCTTACGGAGAAAAAAAGTGAAGGGTTGTGCCCGAGACACGACCACATAGTTGACGTAGGATCATGGATTTTTTACAATTTTGTTTGAAATACCGTTGAAAAAAATACGCCGCAATCGCAGTCGATCACTAACAGTAACGGCAGGGTTGCCACATTTATTTCTGTAAAATTTTCTGAAAAAAATCCGTATATCTGTATTTTTAGTCAAAATTCTGTATAAAAAATCTGTATCGAAGAGCCAACGGAAAAAATTAAAATAATGGTTTATTTTCACTTTGAACTTATTTTTCTTATCTATGGGTTGTTAAAGTCATGTCAATACAACAAAATAAATCATAGAAAATCTCCTCTGAATTGTATTTTTGAGAAAATTGGCGCATCAAACCACTAAGGTTTGATAGCTTAACGAAATTTTGAGGGTTTATCAAGGCCGCAGTTATGTTTCACGAGTTCAATATAGAAATCGCAACAAATCGATTTGAAGGTCAACTTCCTAGCTGCATCCAATTCCTTTCAGTTTTATTCTGCATTCTTGTCTCATTATAAGGTTCGCAAAATTGAGAACTCTCTGATTGAAAAGTGCGATTGACGTTATTGATGAACGGTAGAACAAAGTTTAGTAAGAGCATGATCGGTTTAGTCATGAGATCGTAGTTTCAGCTCTTGAAATCGCTCAAGATCTAGCTTGAAAACTACCTCCAAAGAAAGCCATCTCGTTGCGTTGCATTTATCATTATTATAAATCATGGTATCTATGCATGCACTGTAACAAATTTAATATTTAAAATTGAATTTACAAAAAAAATCTGTAATTCTGTATATAGAGATTCTGAATCTGAAATACGGCGCAAATCTGTAAAATACAGAATATTCTGAGCAACGGCTGTATGCAGAGATGCCAACTTCATCAATGGTTGAATAAAAAAAGAAAATTCGAGAGCATAAAGGGTGTGTCACATCAAATTGCATCACGGAAAAAACGCTGTAGAAATTTAATTTTTAGGAATTATATCTTCAGCTTTCGCTTATAATCAGATAAGAGTTGGCCATGCTTCACTGTCAATTTTTCGTAAATTTGGAAAAATGTCGTCGAACGAAAAAGAGCGTCGTGAATTAATCCTGTGCACTCATTTCGAGAATCCGGAGTTGTCACATCGGGACATCGGTAAGATGCTGGGAATCGTCCAATCCACGGTCAGCAGAGTACTAAAACGATACTTCGAGAACCTAACCATCGACCGGAAGGTGAAGAACGGCAAAAATGGATGCTCCGTCGGTGAAAAAGATCACAAGCGCGTAGTTAAGCAGTTTAGACGTGATCCGAGAAGTTCGGTCCGAGATGTCGCCAATAAGCTGAATTTGTCAAGTTCATTCGTCCAGCGGACCAAGCAGCGGGTGGGCCTGCGTACATACAAGGTTCAGAAGGCTCCTAACCGCGACGAAAGGCAAAACATGGTGGGGAAGACGCGAGCCCGGAAGCTGTACACCGAAATGCTGACGAAGCCGCATTGCCTGGTAATGGACGATGAAACCTACGTCAAAGCGGACTTTCGTCAGCTGCCGGGCCTGTTGTTCTTCTCCGTAGAGGACAAATTCAGCGTTACGGAGGAGATTCGCAAGCAGAAACTATCCAAGTTTGCCAAAAAGTACATGGTGTGGCAAGCGATCTGCTCTTGCGGAAAGCGGAGCGCCCCCTTCGTGATGACCGGCACGGTAAACGGGCAGGTTTACCTTAAGAAGTGCCTACAGAAGCGCTTACTACCACTATTGAAGCAGCACGAGGGCCCGACCATCTTCTAGCCGGATCTCGCTTCGTGCCACTATTCAAAGGACGTGTTGGAGTGGTACGAAGCCAACGGGGTCACCTTCGTGCCAAAGGAAATGAACCCGCCCAACGCGCCGGAGCTTCGCCCAATAGAGAAATATTGGGCGATTATGAAGCAGGCCCTCCGGAAGAACCCAAAAGTTGTCAAATCGGAGGCGGACTTCAAGAGAAAATGGATTTCTGTTCAAAAAAAACTACAACCTGACGTTGTACAGAACCTTATGGACGGGGTAAAGAGGAAGGTGCGAGCATACGGGCTTGGGCCCGAAGTATGAATAAAAACAAAATGCCAAAAGTTGTTTAATAGTTTTTATTTTACTGTCTAAAATTTTCAAAAGGATCGGTCTACTGGGCGAATTTCTACAGCGTTTTTTCCGTGATGCAATTTGATATGACACACCCTTTAGTATTAAAAATCACGACTTAAGTGCGGGTTGAATTCAGCTTTTGCTCTTGATGGCAAAACTGTTTGTTTTTTTTTCGAGAACTCTCAAGGAACAACAAATTCTTCCATGAGTGTACCGGCCGTATCTCTGGAGATCTATTACAGCATTACAACTGTTGTTCTTCATTGATGTCTGGTAATTTTTGTAATACGCTTCTTTTGAGTTGTCTGGAAAGTTCATGCTGCTATTGCTGATTAATTAAAAGAAAAGATTAATACTTGATGCACATGAATTAGTAGATCCGCTACAGATGTCGAAAATCACCGTTCATGAGAAACGAAACATCACGAAAAACGCTACAATACATGGACTACATATTAACCCATATGAAGGAACCCGATTGGATTTGACATATCGCAATCCGAACGAAATAAAATTTTGCATTCTGTATTTCAAGGTTAGATTAAGGGGGATAGAGACACGATTTTATGACGTTTCTTCGAGCTCCGAAAAACTAAAATAAAGAATATTTTTTCCATCCATTATATCACTATTTGTTTATCTATCTTTCAACAATAAAACAAAAATTGAACGGAAAAAAATATATCCATAATTAGAAGCTGATCAAGTGAGGGGGTTGTAAGAAAAGTGGTGCAATGGCGTACACGAATCCAGCCCTATCGGAAACAAACAAACCGTACAGATTCTGAATCAGTAAAGATGCCACCTTCGCATGAACCTCGGACAAACCAAAAACGTGTTTTTTGACAAAATGGCGAAAATTTGAAGAAAAAAAATGCTATTTAAAACATTTTTTTCAAGTTTCTTGACTTTTTTAAAACAGTAAAGTTACGAAATTATGATTTTTTATAGGCTTATAGGCGATAGAGTGATGCATACAGATTGTATTCATAAAAACTTAGATCGGATAAGTAGAAATTAAGATATCATGTAAGCCAGTTTGAAAAAAAAACATATTTCGAGAAAAACGCGTTTGAAGTTAATTGTTATGACGGTACTAGATAAGATATCGCATCACTAAAATGGCTATAAGTTGGTAAATAATGAGATTTTCGAAAAGTCTCTTCTATGGTATATTCTTAAATGTCTGGATTAGAGAAATATGGAGAAAAATTGTTTTACTTTTCTAATTCCTAGACTAGAATACCCTCTTAATGAACGCAACATTGTGCTAATTTCAAATCTGACCGGATTCCGGAATAAGGGTTTATTTTACCGAAAAACACTTGAAGGGACTTATCTGTCATTCGTTTCATAAACGCGACGAAAATACATATTTGTAGTGAATTGTAAAGGGCAAATCATTCACAAGAATGTTGAGTTAAAAAAAAAATCTTAGCAAGTGAATGGAACCCCGAAGCAGGTTTTCGCTTGAAGAAAGTTATGGCTGGGTCTGGTAGGACTGGAAGAAAATCTGTATCATGAGCTTCTACCAAGTAACTACACCCAAACTAGCGTTGGCAGAAAACATGTCATCTGGCAGAAAAGATGCCATTTCCTGTGCATGAGAGTCAAATGTGCAAATAATGAGCTATTTTAAAAGCTTAAAAATGGTTTGTATGTATGCGAGCAGGCATCTCTTTCTGTTTTCTTTTCTCTTTTCATTTGGGATTGTGCAAAAAAAAGTCCATACGACGTCAATGGGGATCGGACCAAGCGGCCTTGGTTCGTTTTTCTGGAATGGAAAGTTACTTACACGACTACGCTATCGTTACTTATCGACTGCCAGCGCTATTATAAAGGAGCATGATAATATTACACCTCATCATAAAATGAAATTGGAAGGTGTTTTCTAAGATGATAAAGAAGAACATGAACGAAAATATATCTTTCTCTGTCTGGACCGTGTATTTAGTAAACTACACGAAAAGCTTTTATATGCTTTCATTTAAATGTGTCTCCTGTTTCGCTCCCTCATATTGGCTCTAGCATATATATTATACAAATGATGTACATGTATTGGGGAGTAGAACATTTTATGTTATCTTTCAGCTCATTTAATGTAATAAATCGGGATGCCAGAACATGTGCTCAAAATTATCTTTGGGTGTTTCGATGAATTCCAACAAGTACTGCTAGCAGCTGAACGTATCAAAATCAACGATCCAGAACGCTTCTAGGGCACTTCTAAAACTCCACCCGTCTTACTCACCAGATATTGCACTTTCAGATTATTAACTGTTAAGATTCTTGTAAGAACTTCAACTTACTGCATAGAATAAGTTCTGAGAGGATGGAATTCTCAAGTTGCATGAAGGATGCTGGAATATTCAGGAAAAAAACGGTGCATCTGTGATCGAAAAGATGTATATCTACAAAAATATGCTTTTGGTTTTTTCCTTAGAATCGACACGAATTTTTCAGGACAATATTTAGCTTGAATTAACAACCTACAACCCGTCAACGGAATTACGATCACGATGATACTGTACATGTTTTGTTTTTACTAGGTTCATTAGAGCCATCAGGCACTACCGAACATGTAAGGGGCTGTCCACATACCACGTGGACAATTTAAGGGGGGGTAGGGGGCATGAAAATGTCCACGCTTGTCCACGGAGAGGGGAGAGGGGGTATAGACTATGTCCACGTGGACACTAAAAATAAATATTTTTTTCAAATATAATTACCGATACATTCTAAATTAAATGAAAACTGATCCATTTTCCAGAATTTTGAAACTTTCCGCCCATCCTCAGTATACCGTATTTATCAATAAACGGATTGAGCTGCCTGAGAGTGCTTCATATATTTTTACTAATATCATTGAACTTCTTCATTGAAATATATATTCTGAAAATAACTCATGTAAACTGCGAGCAACAGAGCTATTTTGTATAAAAAATAAATGATTCCATAATGGTTAAGTTTTCATCATATTACACAAATGATTTTTTCATCAAATATAATTTTCTATAGATTTTGTTCTATGTCGAGAACAGTTAGTCTTAGGATAATAATATTTGTATAATTTTTCATGCAGAATTTCGTGTAAAATTATTTTCTCGCATTACTTTTCTCAAAAGGATAGAATTTTTCAAAGTATTAGAATTCCGTCAATTTTTAGGAATTTTTTTTTATCTGTATTATAGAGTGACTTTCAACTCATTTGGCTGGTTCGTCACTTTTACTTCCATTTTTGGAAGAATGTCGGGAGTGAGAATTGAACTCGTGACCTTTAGCGTGAGAGGCATGGATGTTACCACTACGCCAGATCGCCTCCATTTCTAGGAATTAATATTTACATTTGCGTGAAATGATCCATGCATAATGCAATTGTAAAACATTTGAATTAATGGATTGAAGTTTTTCAAGAGTTTTTATAATTTTTTATAAATATTATAAAAATAAACTTAATTGTTTCTATCAACAAAATTAAAGCTCTCCAACCCTTCTACAATTCCTTCCTCGACACCACAATGATATTCCTATTGTTATCTTTCACTATTTGAAATGTTCTACAACAGAAAATTTTCTCATCTTTCAAATGAATGT
Organism: Toxorhynchites rutilus septentrionalis; assembly: GCF_029784135.1. Taxonomy (NCBI): domain Eukaryota; kingdom Metazoa; phylum Arthropoda; class Insecta; order Diptera; family Culicidae; genus Toxorhynchites; species Toxorhynchites rutilus. Next base: position 341,934,195 of record NC_073745.1, read on the forward strand.
AATTAAATTCTTCTAAGTAGCGTAATTTTGAATTGCGGTCAATTTAGAGCAAAAAATTAGCCTCAAGAAAAACTCCACTTTCATAGTTGAGATTTAAGCTTGATTCCATAGTTGGGAATCAATGTATCGTGAGTTGTCTGATATCATTTTTCCCCGCAAGCACTTTGAAAGTCATCTAGACACTCAACGCAGAATGGCCCATAAGAATTTGAAAAATAAAAAAATATTTTAAAACGCCTTTAATACCCTCTGAAAATTCTCCGAACTATAGCGGAAAAGGTTTTGACTTGCGCTACCGACTAAAGGGAATTGGAAATCCAGAGTGAAGATGAATCGGCATTTACTGTGATCGATCATATTCCGGAGTTGGCATAGATTTGTTTCATCTAAAATTTTGAGTAACACTGTAACTCTGTTATAAAACAAGCAATAACTGGATCTTGTATAGAACATTTTCATGTTTCCACAATTGCCCTTCGATTTGGTGTTGCGATCGTTATGTCTTTAAATATTCATAATCCAAAATGGAAGGATAATTTTTCATTCCATCGAGAATATCTCTGTAGTAAAAAGTTCTACTGGAATTCCATATGATTCAAATGAAAGCGAAATAATCAAGTTGACTAGATTGTTAATGGCGTCTATGTGATATCAACACATTTATTTTGCAAGTGTTTAGAAAATTGTGAACTAAAAATATATTTGAAAATGATTTTAAATCCATTTATTTCTAATCGATTGACGCTTGCAATGTCAATTAGCAAAGCTCAAGATCAACCTTTGAAGTTGTGTAGTTCATATTCAGATGCGGATTGTTCCTCTCCTGGTTAACTGTACATTGCGTGTTTCCGTGTTAGCAAACCAGATAGCCTTTATATCTTCGATGATAATGGAAAAACAAAAAATATACTTACAAGTGTTTCAAAATTAAACTCACAAGGAGCATGTGCTTTGTTATGCCGCTAATTTCTCTACCATACAAGAACAATGGGCCGTAACAAAGCAGGTACAGGGTACCACAAGTAAAATTTGAAATAAAAACAACTTAAATGGAATTTAGGCGCAAATCAGTTGTTTCCTTAATTATTTTCATTTAAAAAGGAAAAATGTCCACGTGGACAAAGAAGGGTAGGGGTATGAAAATGTCCACGCTTGTCCACGGAGGGGGAGGGGGGAGTATAAAACCGTGCTTTTTCTGTCCACGTGGTATGTGGACAGCCCCTAAAAACGAAAGTCATTGATGTTTAGACGAGAAAATTCTGTTTTCAAACAAAGTGTTTGATTTCATTGTCTGATTTTTTGAAAACTCAATCAGCCAGCCAGCTTTTATAAAAATACTCGAGAATAAGTTCACAATCGATATTTTAAAATGGATATGGAGATAACTGTCGTAACCGTAGCCGAAAACTCTACGTGTTGCACGTCTGTTCGCCGAGAAAGTAGCCAAGAGAATTTCGAACGTTTCATTTCCACTCATGCTTCTCATCCAGCGTTGCCAATATTCCAGTTTAAACTGGATTCTTCCAGTCTTTTTTTCTCGATCCAGTCATCCAGTTGAACCCTAAAATCTTCCAGTTTTTTGGAATATCGTCCAGTTTTATCCAGTTTTTTATATGTTTGCTCTAAGTTTTATCCATTTTTTGTGAAATAAGTTTACAACGATAAATATTATCTCTCCCTCCACCTTCTTATCCCTTGAGCAATTTTATTTTCTACCATTTATCGTTCGACCTTGGATCGATCTCTCTTTTCTTACACAGTCAACTCACTGTTACTTACACTTCCGAATTCAATACGGGCAGCATGTGGTGAAAATTACTGTTTTTCAGTCGTGTTCCATCTACCTCATGAACTTCTGCGACAGGTGAGGTTGTAATTTGGTTCTTCCCATTTTCTTAAATTCGTCTTATCTTATTCAACCGCTTACCCAAGAAGCAACGAGCTATACTGTGTTTTGATTAATATAAATATCAAATGTTCTAGGTCCTCCAAATCCTACTAAAGTTCAGAAGGTCATAGAGTAAATGGTATCCATTGACTTTAATTGATATGGATATAAAACCTAAGTAACCTTGCTTCCGTTTACATCAAATGAATATTAGTTTCTCATGGTCACTCAGAGGAATTTTAGTTCTAAATATCATGAATTTCATACATAAATAGTACTATGCATATTTTTTCAAAAATACTTTCTCGATTAAGAGGAAATATTTAAAGATACCTCATTTTGATCTTAATACCAAAAAAGATTGAGAGAAATAGCTAAAACGCTCAATACCAAAATTTGATAATTTCAATACCAAAGTAACACTTGAGCAGTGTTGTTTTGGCATTGAATGTGCTTATTCGAGTATTAAAACAATATTGTGGGAAGTTGTTTATGGTATTTTTCTTTGGTATTTTACCTCGTATCTCATGCTAATCCGTACCTTTTTGATGTACCGAACTATTCGCGGGTTTGTGACGATCTTCTATCAACGATTTTATGGACATGAAGCGATAAATACGAGACTCTTCATGTTTTGCCCAAAATAAAACCGTCTCTTAAATATTATTTCACAGTAAACACAGTTACAGTTTTATGAACTACATATAAATACGTACCCCCGTGGCCGTGTTCGATTCCCGTTCTGGTCGGGGGAATTTTTCTTCATAGAAATTCCCTCCAACTTGCATTGTGGTCACACACGTATTTTAGAACTTGCCACTCAGAATGCATTCAAGGCGTGTTATTGGCATAGAGAAATAAATTACGCAAGTAATACTACGTTGAGACGGCGAAGTTCCACTAGGAACGTTAGTGCCATTGAAGAAGAAGATATAAATACTACACGAAGCTTCAAAGAAAATTCTATTTCTCAATCATTGGAATAGGTAAAAAAATCATTTTAGATAAATCATAGCCGATCTTCCTAAAATAAAACGCTTTTACAGATCCAGTTTTCTTCCAGTTTTTTTAAGAGTAATCTTCCAGTTTTTTGAAAAATATTATTGGCAACCCTGTTCTCATCTATATTCGTTACCAAATACGAGGGGCTCGTTCAGATAACGAGGGGCTCTCAAATATGATAATTCCATTGATGTATTAATTTTACAACTTTTCTGAACATACATATTTCAAACTCGTGACATTCCGTTTATTTTATTCATATTTTTTTAGTTTATATTTTTTCAATTTATATTGTTTATGTGTTCAATTCCAATCCCCTACAATAACGTAAATGGAATTCGGAAGAAAATAATGAGCTCCCGGACAGTGTTGAGAAAAATTGATGATTTCAAGACAAATCGTTACCATTGGTAAGGCTACAATTTTTATCAATGAAACTATGGAATAGAAAATAGAAACAAGCTTGAAGTGAAATTTAAACGAAGAAAATATAATTTCTTAATTTTTTTCCTCAAAACCGAAAGAATGTCCACGTGGACAACAGGTGGAGGGATATAAGGAATGTCCACGCTTGTCCACGGAGGGGGAGGGGGGTGTCTCAAATCATGCTTTCTCTGTCCACGTGGTATGTGGACAGCCCCTAGTAGTGATGGAAGCAGCAATGATGTAACCGATTCACCACAAAATGAGGTAGATGAATGCGCCTAGATATATGCAGCACCTTTTTATACTCAACAAGTTTATGACTAGTGATGTCCGACTTTCCTGTTTGTAAATCGTTTTAACATATCACCAGATTACTTATTCATGAAAAGTCTACTTCTTAAATAGTTGAGAATTAAAAAGTTGATTTGAAAGTTGAAATTTTTTGTTTCTAATTATTTGTATATATCAATATCAAATATTAACATTGTGCATTTCAGCGGAAACGCGATTTACCAAAAATCAATTTAGTGCTATCTTCTGCACAAGATACACTAATACAATATATCGTGATAGCGCAGGATGTGTCTGGAGACAGAAAATTTGAACCCCCTTACACGAAATTCTTCAACTAAAGAAGTCGCAGCACAGAGAAACTTCGATACATTCCATCAATCTAATTTTCGAATCGAATTCGAATTCAGTTTCCCTCAAAAATTTTCAGATCACAGTTTACTACTAGTATTCAAAATCAAAATTATCAATGTTTACTAATTCACGTACGTGGCTTAACAATTGAAACGATCTCTTAAAAGTTTCCCGTATAAACTTTAACGTTTAAGCATGCAAAGATACCTGTCCCACATTAACGGAACGACCAGGCCAGAGCTAGGGATTATTAACCGGTTTTACCGGTAATACCGGGTTATTTTCCATTACCAAATTACCAGTAATTTTACAATCAATAACCGGTAATTTCGGTAATTTTTATTCTTACACCATAAGTATTATTTGCTTTCATGCCGCTTTGAAATATTACTTCAGAATCAAATAATATCGAAAAAAAAAACACAACTGGCAGGGTTGGGCCGATTTTACGACTTCCGAACTTCAGTTCAAAAATCACTGATCGATCTGAAAACGAAACACAAGATATGCTTCAGCGATGAAGATAAAGGAATTGGTTGATGCCTTCAAACCAGTTCTGGTCGCTGTTGAACTGCTATTGAGAAAGAAATGCATCTTTTGTGAAGCTGATGACTGATTGCAATTTATGCTAGAATAGCTATCGGAGCAACCATCAGAAATTTGGAAGCAGCTGTTTGAAGCCCTGATTGGAAGAATTGCAGAAAGACGTTTCGTATATGCAGATTTGTTCCCGTATATGAATAATCATTCTACACGTGGCCGTGACACAATTAATGATGACTTTGGCGTCTTCTATCAAACGTCACGGACTGCATTGATCAAGCAGGTATTTGAAATTGTTCCTGACTTGATCAAATTTGACGAAGATGATATTGATTCAGCAGCAAGACAACAGGAGGAGAAAATCCACTGGAAGATGCGAAATCTGCAGAATAGTTGAGCAAGGAAAAACTTGAACGACGATTGCAACAATCAAAGGTATCAACGACCATGCCGAGCTCTACGGCTATAAACGGATTGATGAAAACCCTCAGAGAGTTTTCGTACAGAGGGCATCAGAGGTAAATACACGACAATGGTATTCGACGCTCTTCGTGCTGTACGCCCAACATAATTGGACTCTGAACGGGCGTTTCCTTCTGGAAACTTTGTTAATGAGATCTGTTCTAGAATAGAAAACAACAAAATTCATATTCTCTGTGTCCTTAAGTATTACTGTAACTAACAAACTAACAGTTCGGCTGAAAAGTTCATAAGATGGGGCCTCTCGAAAAATCTACTTGACTATCACAAAGCACCATTTTTCAAAGAATACGTGTCAAAATTTGACAGCAATCGGTCGATTGGTTCGTGAGTTACAGCATTGAGAGTGAAGCAACTTTTGTTATTGTGAAAAAAATGGAAAAATCACAAATCAATGAAAACGATGGCAATATTTCATAATGTGGGCTTCGAATTGCCTCCGCATCCACCGTATTCTCAAGATCTGGCCCCCAGCGACTATTTTCTGTTCGCAAACCTGAAGAGAGTGCTCGCTGTCAAGAAATTTAAGGCCGATGATGAAGTGATTACCGAAACCGAGGCCTATTTGTGAAAAACCGAAAGAGTATTGACGTGGGACTACGTCTAACCGGAATATATGGAGGGTAAAATGAAAACCTAAACACAGAACATGCAGGAAAAAATGAAAGATTTCGAATGCTTATAGCTCGAACATTTCGTACTGGATAGGAGAGATGTTTGCATCACTTGATAGGGAATATTTCTACGCATCTATCGCAACTAACAAAATGTTGTTTTTCATTAGATAAACAATTGAATAACTGTAAAATATTAGGCGTTATCTAAACGCCCTAACTGCATCGTTTTGATTGGTCCGATTTACGGTTTCCCTAACACAGCCATCAAAACCAAGCAGCCTTGGGGAAATCGGCATTGCAAATACATGAAAGTAGGGGGACTTTTGTTCTCATCGAAAAATGTTCCCTAACACAGACTTTAAAACCAAGCAGCGAAATCGGTATTGCAAACACACGAAAGAGCCTAGAGGCGAGTGAACTGAAAAGTTTAAACCCTCTTAAAGCCAAAAAGAAGAAAAAGAACACACGAAAGTAGGGGGAGCTTTTGTTCCCACCGAAATGTGTTCCCTAATAGAGATTTCTAAACCAAGGTGCCTGGAGAAATCGGTATTTCAAATTCATGCAAGTCGGGGGTATTTTTGTTCCGACTGGAATGTGTTTCCCTAACACAGACTTCAAATCCATGAAGCGTGGGGAAATCGGCATTGCGAATTCATACAAATCGGGGGTATTTTTGTTCCGATTGAAATGTGTTTCCCTAACACAGACTTCAAAACCGAGGTTTCTGGGGAAATCGACTCTGCAAATAAATGCAAACTGCGAGTACTTTTGTCCTCGCTTGCCTTTGTGCAGAGTGGAATATGTCTGTTCTAACATGCTCTTCTAAACTTAGGAACCTGGGAAAATCGTGCAGCCACTAGAAGCGAATGACATATATTTTACACATATATTTTGTTCTAGTCATCATACCAAACGTAAAAGGTCCGTCATTAAATTTATTTTTTTTTCACTCACAGAGCAAATATATTGAACTCAATTGAATTTGGAAACTGTTTCATTCAATCAAGAATTTAATCAATACAAACGAATGATTGCTAAGCTAAGGTAGTTCCACGTGAACCTTGCGGTTATATCATAGATATAACCCACTCATTTTTATAAACATGGTATCAAGTTGCAAGATTGCTATAGTCGCTGTATCGCCCTCGAAGGCAATTATGTTGAATAATAAAATTGAATTTTCAAAAAAATTTGTTTTACTGTGTTACCTTATATACTTTTCAGCCGAACTGTTAAGTATCAAAAACATGCAGAAGGTTTTTTTTTCTGTAAACTAATCATTATCAAAAAAGCCGTTTCTTCAAGAAAATGGTTTATTATAAAGCATGTTTCTTGCCGGTAATTTACCGGATTTAACGGCAATGAAATTTTCATTATCGAATAACCAGTTATAGAAATTTTGGCACGGTAATGCAATACCTAGCTCTGGCCACAATCAATCCATCAAGGATCAAGAGTTAGATTAATCAAAAATCCGTATGTATGATGAAATAGGTGCTTAAGAGAATCGAATATTCTAAATTACTCTGAGTAAAACAGTAACATCTGCAAAATACTCTCAAAAAATCATAGTAATCTCAAATCATGGATTCTTATAATGAATGCAATGTGCCCAATAAATGTTATGGGGTTGGAGGAGTGTGTAATGTTTACATAATAAACATTACACGCTGTTATCAATTCTCATATTGGAATAAATAAATATTATATTCAGAAAAACCATTCCAAATTGAATTTCACTCACCGCTCAAAACATCCTCTCGTATAAAGCATAATTTACGATCAAACCGTGAAGGGACACCCTGCGCAAAATGTTCGAGAATATGTAAAAGTTGGTTCAACAATCTGAATAAATTAACCTACCCGAACTTTGTAGTTCTTTCATCGGTGTATCTTCTAAAGAACTTTGCTACATGAAACACGACGAGACTATAAAATGCTAGATTTAATGCATTATTTTTCTCTGTATAAATAAAGGTCACTGCCACGGCACTTTTCTCTCTAACAACACGTGCCACATGGAACACGACTCGGAAAATTCTCAGGGGAAAACTTTTTCCACCTTCATTAGGCACGTGCGCAAATTGGCATGTTGTATTACAGTTCCTACCATCCGTCCTGCCCCAAAAATGTTGATACACAAGTGAGATATGGATTTAATAGTGAGCCCAATAAGACCCACCTCGCCGAGGCAGAGGTGCACATAAAACTGTCACCGTTGAGAGCAAACATTTCCTTTAATTAAAACTCTTTACACGAGGTACAATTATCGAGCAAACAGCCGTTCGCGTGGTTGCGTCAATGAGCAATGTAATTCTGTGTTAACAAGCAATCACAACTATGATGCATTATCCTGGAGTATCCACCCATTGGAACGAGATTAGCCGCATTGGGAAATATGCAGGCAAACAGAGAGCAACCAGTTCGCATAACCATTCCCAATGGCAACGGCAACCCGAAGCGATCCGCTTTTCCACCCACTGTCAGATGCAGTAAACTTTGGTCCGTTCACCTCAAGGCCTCAAGGTGTGCGGGCAGGCTTAGTGCTTACGGCTCAATTCGCTGCATGTTCGTAATGAGCAAAGTTGGCCAAATGTGCCGGTGGTATAAACACGTCTGGTCTGGTTGGTCTCGGTTGGAAACGGTATGTATTATGGTCCGGTGGAACGGAATATCTATTGTCGATCCGTACATGTCTGTGAAAGCTTCACGGGCTATTGTTGCAGGGAAAACCATCGTGGTTACTCGTCGGAATCCACATAAAATCATCCTCTGGCATTAATAACTGTGTGATGCACACATGGATTTTACAGTCTACTATTCCCAATACGATGTACACTACTGATATAATTATTAGACATGATATTTGAAGGCTCATTGATATTTTCTATCTCTTCTCAAAAAAGCTGTCACCTACAACGCTATTCATTTCCAATATTCCAAGAAACTAATTCAAATAGTACAGGAAAACCTGTTTTTGTGCGTTTTTTTTCTGTGCGATTTTTTTTTGTACGGTAGGGTAAATGATCTTGGTTTGTCCGATTTGTAGTGTTTTTACGCAACTAGTAAATGCAAATCGATGTTTCTTCATGAAAATCACACATAATCGATACGAGTTTGAGTTTGTTGAAAAGCTCCAAGTCTCTAGTTGCTAATACTACCATAAGGTGTTGAAATTATTCAAATTTTTATGTTTTTTAACGATTTTCCTCAAAGATAAATTATGATCATGGTTTGCCCTAAAAATGATCATGGTTTATCCGGTTTTAGAAATCACCATTTTCAAATGAGAATATTCGAATTCACAAGTAGATGGTGCATTTATCACTGCTTGAGTTTACTGTGATCATATTGATCCATTCATAAACTAGGCTTTCTTCAGAATATTGCCTTTTTCTGGGCATTTTAAAAGTGTTCACCTCAACACACTCTACACAGAGAAACTTTATTTCTGCTATGCACGAAGGATACAATAAAAACACTGCAGCGCGCCAAGCGGTTGCCATAGAAATCATGTGGACAAAACAACATTATTGAATTGGACAACTCATGATCAGAATTGAGTTCATCAAAATGCGTTAATTTAATGGTGTAGCTATGTAAATCTGATACAAATAATGGGCAAGCATGATGTTTACAATATTTGTAAGTGTTGTAATCCAGAAAAGGTCTGAATACGTGCCAAATAATCATCTGGTGATCGATTAAAAGTTAGCTCGAATGAGGGGTGCATTTACACCAACAGATGGTGTATTTTATAATCCTTTAAAACATGTGATTCCGTAAAAATATACTATAAAACTATTAAAATGTCTTTTTCGTGATTTACAGAAAAAGACATTTTAATTTATATGTTTCAAACATTCGAATACCTTATTTGACACAGGAGCGCATTCAAAAAAGTGGGCAAACCATGATCATATTTTCGACTGGACAAACCAAAATCATTTACCTTATATGAAAAGAAGCATATTTGACGAACTTATCGTTCAATTGGTTTTTTTTTATGCATTTCAGCGCGAAAACACTCACTTCTCAAATCATTCCCATCCTTCCATCAAATGCTCTAAGTTGCGCATGACATGATTTCTAATAATAACAGGTTCCGACATGTAACTAAAAGCACAGGCAGGGAAACAAAAGAAAATCGAATGGTGAACGGCGTGGATTTGAGTCATTTTCTTGGGGGGAACTTTTCAAAAAACAAAAAAAAGTTTTTTACAAATTGTGTATCATCAACAATGTCATCAATTCACAGTTCCTGTCAGTATCCGCAGCAACAATGTCGCAAACATCAGCGAATTGAATTATTTTATGGTATTCGCCTCATCGAAAGTTGTTGTGGCCGCTTACAATATTTCTGAATTGCAATGAAGTAAGCAGCCTTTTTCAGAATAGCATTTGAATCTTGAATAAAAAAATTATTGAAAATCATTTAATTATGTTATGCTTGAAATGTGTGGTAGTTGAGACGAATTTATTATTTATTATCTCAATTAAACACTCGTTATTATAACTTCAATTCATTGTAGGGCACTCCAAAACATAGGACATTCAATTTATACGGAATAGGTGATTTCGTTCATAGGTTTTGTTTATGAAAAAAATGTGTTTATTCTTCACAAAACCACATCATCTGATTTTTTTTATTTATATTATTGATATTGTTAAGAACTGTAACTACTATTCAGGACGTTCCAAAAGATTTCCCGGATTCGTGACGGTACTCTTTTCCACAAACTGTTGTTACTGCACTTTCTTCAGATTTGAATAGGATCACTTTGTATCCTATTTTATTCCCTTACACAAGTTGACAATACCAAGGCACACTTTCATTCGACGTACAAAAGGTTCATTTAATTAAACAATACTTTTTCCATTCTTCCATTATTTGAACTACGTATAATTTAACATAAATTTGGCTGATTTTCGGTGCCCGATCAGTGCTCCCAATGGCTGATGTTTTAGCACTACAATTGAGGGACTCAGAAGGAAAGAGGTGTAAGTGACTTGATCGATTTCTCTTCATCAAATTTTTCTTTAGTCAATAACTCAACCGCAGAAACGTTCCAATTTGAGTTTGCTATAGAATCCGATGGATAAGGGTGAATGGACTTAATGTCTTCCTATTAAAATCCTGTGTTTTGATACTACTTGAGCTAAGGGATATGCTGGCTCTAAAGTATAAGGTCTGTGCCAAAGCCCACGAACCCATGAACACGTATGTTATTAATCGTTCACTCCGAGGGTACACTTGGAATTTTGTTCTTCTGGTAAAAACTTTTATCAATCGACTGAAAAATGGTCAAACGTGACATTTGAAACTGGCTACTGATTTAGAAGTTCGAAAGGATATACTCACGCATATCAGATTATGATAGCTTGAGTAGTCGCGATCTTAATATTATGTTCCCCATATATGTCTTCATTAAAAAGCCCGCTTCACTTCCTCATTCTCCTTTCCCTTTCCTATACATAAGCAGAATTTAGCACTCAATGAAATCAGTTCACTACAGCAGCTACACGACCTTCCTAAGAGGATACTCAATATGCATTACCTGGCTATAAAGTTATTACAACCACCTACAAACAATATTCCGGACAACGTGGCAACGAAGGAGAAAATGCTATTTTTATCCATAATACATTTCTGTAGTCATAGATTTATTTGACTCAGGTATATATTTATATAGTTCTTACCTATTTAGACTTGTTTTTAATAATGATAAATGATGACTCCTTGTCTTCTTCTGCATAATTGAATAATCAGAAGAAAAGGGCAGTAATGGCTTTAATGGTATGTTTGTGTACATTTTTTGACATAATGTGGTTTCAGGTTCTACCACATTATCTCATCTAACCGGTAAAGGATACAAGTTCACACAGGATACGGTTATGTTCAGAACTTCCTTTTGATGTATCAAAAGAGAATAAATTACAGATTTTGAACAATTAAAAAACTCAATTCAAATGCAATTACTACACACAATCACAGTCCTATGTCAAGGTCCCGTCCGTGCCCCAGGCCCATCCACATCAACTTTTTTGAAATCGTCTAAAAAAAATAAATAATTTTTGTTTCGTAAAAGTTATGAAAAAGCCTTGTACAGAATTTGTTTGAATTTCCAAAACTGCCTTTCGATTTGTTGTGCGACCGTTATTTGTTGAATTATTCATCATCAAACACGAATGGGGATTTTTCATTTAAACAAAAATATCTCAGTTTTGAAAGTTCCTACAGGAACATTGTAGGAATCAAATGAAAGCTGGTTGATAAGTCTAATTGGATTTGCAATTGAACTAGTTGACAGAAAATTGTGTTAGTCCACAAAATCTTTGAAAAACAGAAATATTTTTTTTTATTGCTTGCCGATATTTTTGTCCACTACATCTATACACACCAAGATAAAAATTATGTACAGGGTGTTCGATAAGTTCGAATACAACTCTTCATCGTTGTACAGGTGCGCACAATGTGCTTTCTGTGTATTGGTATTGGTGTCAGCTTTAGCCTCATATATAGGCTAACCGACGCGCACGGTGTCGACTAGCTGTCATTTTTGTTTGTTTATCGTTTGTAGGATCGTGCTCCCAGTCAATATGTTGTAAAGGTTCTCAATGAACATTGCCTCCAAAAAAATTGACGCAGAAAAGAATATATTGTAATTCCATTTTTTAACACATTTTTTTAAGTGTATTCGAACTTTTTGAACACCCTGTACATCCCATCTTTATGCATTCATTTTATGCCAAAAAATATTTTATTTTATTTGTGATGGAAATAAAATTGTAAGGGGTTGTTTCTAGGCCACGACCGCATTTTCGACGTAGAACTACCAATTATATATAGACATATTAGATAAAGAACATATTACACATTAAATATAGAAAAGTTGTTATTCATTCATAACTTCCATCTTAAGGGGTGTTTATTCCACCTGAAAATCCAATATAGTCATTGTCGCTTCCAAACACGTTATAGAAAGCTCAATGTTCTTCTTCTTCTTGAATGGCGTTAACGTTCCCTGTGGAACTTTTGTCGTCTCAACATATGTATTAACTAGCGTCATTCATTAATACTTAGTTGAGATTTCTTAAGCCAAATAACACGCCTTGAATGTATTCCGAGGGGCAAGCTCTAGAATACGCGTGACCACAGTGCAAGTCGAAGGAAATTTCTTTGACGAAAAATCCTCCAGCCAGAACGGGAATCGAACCCGAACACCCGGCATGATAATGTGAGACGCTAACCACTCGGCCACGGGTGCACCCCGTGTTCAATGCTCAATGTCGTCAACGCGAATTCAGCTTCTCGCTCCAAAACCAAATATCTCCGTTCCGTATGTGCTCCCGGTCCGTACTCACAATATGTCTGACCATATAAATATATCATGTATTTATTGGCTCGAACCGTTACGTGTCCTCACTTTACAATTGAACTGCGCTGCCAATTCGCCCCAGACTTTCTCCTTCCCATTCAAACATCGATCACAAACTTTCAACATTTTTGCTCCTACTGGGTTTTGAAAGCATACTTCTATGAAAGATACGTTGTATATAAACAAATACAGTGTCTGTCCACTAGGGTGCCAATGAATGTATGGGAAAAAATCGACCATAACATTTCAAAAAGTTACCCTATACAAAATGTTCACCACCTTGAAAAAAAACCCTATGCAGAACTTCAGCTCAATCGGATTTAAGGGAGAGTGGCGCAAAGCGGTCAAATTTGGGTTTTTTGAAAATCTAAAAATCACCCAAGGGGGGGGGGAGTAAAGGAAATTGGGGTTTTCGAAAACAAAATTGTCAAAAACCGACACTCTGGGACTTAGTTTTTTGACGTAGTACTACGTCTTTCATTTCTATACCGGGGTGTAAAATCAAAGTTTCGAAGCCGAAACCGTTACGCCGGAGACCGAGATTTTGAGCGTTAATAGCTCCTAAACAACTGAACGAAATGGTATGATAAACACTTCATTCGAAAGATAAAATGTCTACGCGTTTTATGCTTGTTACTTTTTGATCCAAAAACTTGTTTCAATAGCCTTAAAATTGTTCTCAAAACAGGCTATTGAAATCACCAATCGGTATATAAGCGAGCGCCGCTCGGAAATCCACTCAGTTCTAATTGAACAGCGATTGGAGCATGTTGTCGCTGTTGTGGTGAAGCTCTTCGTTTATCATGAAAGCGCGGATGAACGGTGTCACCAAGAGCCTGTTTGTGCACCTTAGGCCAGAAGGGAATCCATCAGGAGGAGAGTGATGCCACAAACGGTTCCCCGGGAAGACATCGCTACACACACACATACACGCGCGGAATTCTTTCCGTTTGGATGCCATTTAGCATCGAGAAAATTCCGGAAAGATCTAATCATTGCTGGAAAATAATGTGCCAGTTCCTCTGGGAATTTCAAAATACATTCATGTGAAAGAGTTTGTTTGAATGTTTTCTATCCATGTAACACTGTGACCAAATATTTTTCAATCAAGTGCTATTAACAGGTGGTTATCGAGTAAGTATTAACTACTGGTGGGCTTCCAGTATCGAGGAAAATGTGGAAATATCTAATCGTTGCTGGAAAATAATCTGCCAGTTCCCCTTGGAATTGAAAATTACATTCAAGCGAAAGAGTTTATTTTAATGTTTTCTATCCATAAAATATCCATATAATACCTTTGGTTTTGTGATTTGTCAATCAAGTGCAGTTAACAGGAAAGCTTTTGAAGACTATTCTTCAGAACAAGGTTTTTCGTATCCTACATTGGATGCATTAAACCTTGTGCCTGCAACGTAACGCTCTCGTTTTCGAAGTCCCCCAAATATTCATTTATATATATTCATTCAGAATGGATTTAGATTCAACTTAAAACAAATGATCTCTAAGTCAACGATAGTCCTACGTCACCCTCGCGGTTATACCATAGATATAACCCACTTCCTGTTTTTAGAACACGAGACAGAACATATGGTTTTGGGTGCTTGCCGTAGTTATAGTTATCTCGATTTTTCATTCGGAACTTGCCGTGAAATGTGAAACGTCAATCTCGACAAGTTATGCAATTTTTAGACATTTGGCATCAACAATATTTTTTTTATTATTATTATTAATCCGTTTATTTTTAAAGGCTCAGTTACCTAAGTTTAAAGGAGCAAAGCACTTAACTATATTTCAACTAGCATATATTACCATCTTGTTTCCTTAGTTCCATGGTTAATGAAATAGGAAACCGATTACTCGCGGTCGACTCGAGTTTAGAAGGGTGACACATTTTCATTAGGAAAAGGATGGGATGTAAGGAGATGTGTGTTCACACTCTCATCGATCGGTGGGACTGAGAACAACGCCCCATTGGCCACAGAATAATGAAATCAGTTTTGTGATTCTGTGCTCATTTTTGTTCTTGTTTTGATTTTCCGCGAAAACATTCTCAAATTGATAGCTAAAAGCGGAAATGGAATCACATGTCGGTTATATTTCACATCATCAAACCATCCTTACCCCTCGAAATGAGGTCTCCGTCGTCAGTCAACACGAACACAAAACAACAACGGCATCATTATAACGATAACAGGCCCACCGTTTATCACCTGCTGGGAAACAGTTTTTCGCCGACATGATTAACTTTGGTCGAGAGGCAAGTCGCCTATTCAGGCGACATCACGATTAGTTGTCGGCTACCGTCTTCCTCCGCTGTCCTTCGACGCCTCCCACGCTTCCGGAAGGCCACCGAATCCGAAATGTGACTGTCACTCGCTAGCAATTTCCATTTTTCACAGTCAACCGTCGCTCCGCATGAGAGAGCGAACTTTCACACCGCATCAGGCGACATTTGGCACCATAATCCTGACCTGGGCTCATTCTCAAAACCCATTACAAATCACGACTAGTTATCCTGAAGTACTTATGGAATGAGCTGAAACTTCGACTTGATAATTAATTTTCTTTGACACACTTTCGAATGCAAAAAGAGATACACATCTAAAATTATTTAATTAATTTCGTGTTTCATGTTTCTCTCACCCTTGCTCGAATAGTTTATCACTGTGCACTTTTTTTGTAGTGTTTATGAATCTTTCGAGATTGGATCACGTGTTGAATCCAATTAAAAAGTTTCTGCATCGCCATGAAGTAAGGCAAATCGTGAGCAAAGGTGTGCAAGCCAGAAACAGCGCGAAAACTCAGACGAAAAATCCAATATTGCAAACAAAAAGTAACTTATGTATATCAAGAGATTGAGCTAGCAGGTGAGGAGCATATTTCCCAAAGACATTCGGGGCAAGGGATCAAAGCAAGGGCAGAAGAATATTCATCCGATTTAATTAATGTCTTGTTGATAGAAATCGACAACTTGAATGTTGAATTATTAACGCTCGGACGCTCGGAAAAGGGCGAAAGTTTCATTTTCGTCTGAAATTGGTTTTTATGATCATGTTCCACTTGAATCCTCTCGGATGAGCTTTGCTGGAAACATCTTCACAATGGTGCAATTCCAAATGAAATCGAACTAAAAATGCAAATTTTGAAAACTTGTATTTTTGATTCGAACTAAAGTTTGTATTCCGTTTGGGTTGGAGGAAATATGAGTTTTCCACAGCATTCGGAAATTTTTTGACTCAAGTGTAACTTTTGAAAAGGGCGTATCGATTCTAGTAAGAGATATCTCAAAAACTATGAGTCGTACCGAAATAGTGTCTTAGAAAGAGTTATAGAGTATTGATGTCCAAACGTGAAAAAAATATACACTGAGAAAAAATTAGCACCGTCGATGGGGGTGAAAAAGGATCAAAAAAGTTAATGGGTCTGGGCCTAGAGGCACGGACGCTATCTTGACATGGGACTGTGATTGTGTGTAGTAATTTGAATTGAGTTTGTTCAAAATCTGTATTTTTGTCTTTTTGATACATCAAATGGAATTCATGAACATTTGCGTGAGTATACCTTTTCGAACTTCTAAATCAGCAGCCGGTTAAATTAATTAATTGCATTTTTTACATAACCGAAAAACATGCTCTATATAATGACATCCTGGACCACAATTCTATTAATTGTTAGTATCAAGACCTACACGTGAAACGTGAATTGAGTACGAATTAATTGAACAACAACCTGAACCTCAATCTAATAAAATTTCTATCGACGTTTAACCTTTTAACCTCGTCAAATCTTTGGGGAGTATAGAGTGAAATCATCCAATATCATCTTCATGATCATTCCTAAATCATCCCTCCATTGATTCTGACAACTGATAAATGCCTATTACCGACAAATCGAGAATAATTCATAATACGCATCTAATCACATTATGAGTTAACGCCTAATTGTAGGCAAAAAGATCGCTCGTTGCGTTGTGAGGGAAAACGAGGCTAGTAAAATCGAAAAACAGGAAGTGGGTTATATCTATGGTATAACCGCAAGGGTGACGTAGGACTATCGTTGATTTAGAGATCATTTGTTTGAAGTTGAATCTAAATCCATTCTGAATGAATGAATAAATGAATATTTGGGAGACTTCGAAAACGAGAGCGTTACGTTGGAGGCACAAAGTTTTATGCATCCAATATAGGATACGAAAAACCATGTTCTGAAGAATAATCTTCAGAAGCTAATCTGCTAACTGTACTTGATTGACAAATCACAAACCCAAATGTATTATATGGATATTTTATGGATAGAAAACATTAAAATAAACTCTTTCACATGAATGTATATTTAAATTCCCAGAGGTACTGGCAGATTATTTTCAGCAACGATTAGATATTTCCACATTTTCCTCGATACTGGAAGCCCACCAGTGGTTAATGCTAACTCGATAACCATCTGTTAATAGTACTTGATTGAAACAAATTTGATCACAGTGTTACATGGATAGAAAACATTCAAATAAACTCTTTCACATGAGCTTGAGCTTGGGTAGACTGTACAATTCGTAGTTGCTCTCCGTGATTGACCTAAACCAACTAAATTGCACAAAGAACACACAGAATGACGCTTGGGACTAGCAAATCATTCTCGTTGTGCAATTCTCGGTGATTCGAGCTTTGAATGGTCAATAACGACGCCGGCCACGTCCTTACAGTCACCAGGGGAAGGGAAGGAATGTTAGTATGATATTCGCCGCCCGAAGGCCAGAAGGGTCGCCTCTATAGCGTGGTTCCCTAGCGTTTATCATGGAAAGGATAGTTGTTAGTAGGGAGAGGTAAAAATCAGGATTCACTGTGGTAAGTGATGTGATTGTGTAAACGCGACAAATAAACTCTTTCACATGAATGTAGTTTTAAATTCCCAGAGGAACTGGCAGATTATTCTCAGTAACGATTAGATATTTCCACATTTTCCTCGATACTGGAAGCCCACCAGTGGTTAATGCTAACTCGATAACCATCTGTTAATATAACTTGATTGAAAAATATTTGATCACAGTGTTACATGGATAGAAAACATTAAAATAAACTCTTTCACATGAATGTATTTTTAAATTCCCAGAGGAACTGGCAGATTATTTTCCGGATCATTCTCGATGCTGAATGGCATCCAAACGGAAAGAATTCCGCGCGTGTATGTGTGTGTGTAGCGGTTGCTTCGAGATCTTCCCGGGGAACCGTTTGTGGCATCACTCTCCTCCTGATGGATTCATGTCTAGTCTAACAAACAGGCTCTTGGTGACACCGTTCATCAGCGCTTTCATGATAAACGAAGAGCTTCACCACGACAGCGACAACATGCTCCAATCGCTGTTCAATTAGAACTGAGTGGATTTCCGAGCGGCGCTCGCTTATATACCGATTGGTGATTTCAATAGCCTGTTTTGAAAGCAATTTTAAGACTATTGAAACAAGTTTTTGGATCAAAAAGTAACAAGTATAGAACGCGTAGACATTTTATCTTTCGATTGAAGTGTTTATCATACCATTTCGTTCAGTTGTTTAGGAGCTATTAACGCTCAAAATCTCGGTCTCCGGCGTAACGCTTTCGTTTTCGAAACTTTGATTTTACACCCCGGTATAGAAATGAAAGACGTAGTCCTACGTCAAAAAACATACCCATTTGAATTGTCAAATTGTTCACTTTTGACGTAGAACTACATCTTTCATTAAGGGGTGCCAAATCAGAAAACAGGTCACGTTTTTGTGAAATAAAGTTAACGTTAATAACTATTTTTGCCGCGAACGGATTTTGGCGATTGACATACTAAACGAATCGGAGATTCCCTAAGATTTGTTTAATATGCTATACATTCGAATCCCCTGGTTTGTAAATGGTTAAAATTCATGAAAACTTTAAGCGATTCCATTTTCCCATATATTTGTTCTGTCCATTTGTGTGCTTTCCCGAACAGAGTTGTCAATAACGAGCAACGAAGGGGAAATCGTAGGATTTAAAGTCTCTGTGAACAAAGGAAAAGAAGAAGAATGAAGGGGAATACTTGCCTAGAGTATAAACAGTGGATCTCGCTGAGGCAAACTTTCATCCGGCATCGGACTGTTGACTAATCCAGATCACTTTGCTTTCGCTGCGCTTCGATCTAAGATTGGACCCCACCAGTGGTAATCCAACTTGGATATCGTAGTGCGATTTTTTCAGTTCGTTTTTCGCGTTATTCGTATCGTGTGTTTTTCTTTCCGCGTCATAAATTAGACGCTTCGCGTAATGTGTGATGAGCAAGAAGAAGAGGAAGGCAGGCTCGAGCCCTACTAAAAACGATCGCATTGCCAGGGGCAATAACATTTCGAGGCAAGCGTCATCTGATGATGCACGCGATGTTGGTGCAGTGAAAAGCGCTTGAACTGAATCGAGCCTTCGCGAGTGTGACACCGCATCGAACAACAGCAAAGTAGGCGACTTCGGCGCGTCGGTCGAAAATGTAAACGTCGTTACCCAGGCAGCAACCAAAATCAAGCTCCCCCTGCTGGTGGTGAAGGCGGTCGCTCTTGACAAACTCATAAGCGAATTCGCATCGATGGGTGTTACAACAGAGTGTGACATATGGCATGTGTGGCATAATTCAGTCTTTTTCCAAGCAGGCCAGTAGCAAAACTTCCTCCACTAAGGGTGACAGCTGTGCTTATCTCGAGCAAGAGAAAGTAATGCAACTTTTTTCGAGGCCAGTAATGTTAACAGAAGCGTTCCTTTTGAGAATAGCGCAAAATGATGAGAAGTGTTTATATTCCTAGTAGTTTCAAGTTTACGTTATACGAACGATGCCTAGAGGTGCGATTCCACTGAGGCAATACTAAATAACATGTAGCATGATATTCGATACTTGCAAGTGTTGTCATTGTCATTGTTTCCATGCGGTGCCAAAGATATATTGATGTAGTTATGAGATGTGGAATTATGGTGCTGGTGCAACATGTATATAATCGACTGTAGCCGAGTCTATGTCAATTGTCAATTATTGAATAATATCCGAAGGTATAAACGAGCGACTTATATAAAATAACAGCGTAGTTCTACGTCAACAATGCGGTCGTATTTTGGACACAACCTCTTTAATTTTTTTGTTCATCTTCTTCGATTCGTTCTGAGATTGTGTTCGTATCGTGTTTCTCTCTATCGGAGTGAATTTTAGATTCCATGCCTTTCTGTATTTGTGTTCCGACAGGCGACCATATGTGTACAGTGCTATTCTTTGAGTTTACTATTCTTCTGTTTTGAGTAGGGTAAATGATCTTGGTTTGTCCAATTTGGGGTGTTTTTACGCAACTAGTAAATGCAAATCGATTTTTCTTCATGAAAATCACACATAATCGATACGAGTTTGGGTTTGTTGAAAAGCCCCAAGTCTCTAGTTGCTAATACTACCATAAGGTGTTGAAATTATTCAAATTTTTATGTTTTTTAACGATTTTCCTTAAAGAAGAATTATGATCATGGTTTGACCACCTCTGATCATGGTTTGCCCAAAAAAATGATCATGTTTTGTCCGGTTTTAGAAATCTCCATTTTTGAATGAAAACATTCGAATTCACAATTAGATGTTGCATTTATCATTGCTTGAGTTTACTGTCATCATATTGATTCATTCATAATTTAGGCTTTCTTCAGAATATTGCCTTTTCTTGGGCATTTTAGAAGTGTTCACCTCAACACAATCAACACAGAAAAACCATACTTCTGCTATGGGCGAAGCACACCATAAACAAACATAAACAAACTGCAGCGCGCCAAGCGGTTGCCATAGAAATCATGTGGACAAAACAACATTATTGAATTGGACAACTCATGATCAGAATTGAGTTCATCAAAATGCGTTAATTCAATGGTTTACCTATGTAAATCCGATACAAATGGTGAGCAAGCATGATGTTTACAATATTTATAAGTGTTGTAATCCAGAAAAGGTCTGAATACGTGCCAAATACTCATCTGGTGATCGATTAAAAGTTAGCTCGAATGAGGGGCGCATTGACACAAATAGAAGGTGTATTTTATAATCCTTTAAAACATGTGATTCCGTAAAAATATACTATAAAACTATTGTAAATCACGAAAAAGACATTTTAATTTATATGTTTCAAACATTCGAATACCTTATTTGACACAGGAGCGCTGAATTAGAGCATTCAAAAAAGTGGGCAAACCATGATCATATTTTCGACTGGACAAACCAAGATCATTTACCCTATCTCATTTGTGGATACTTTACCCCGTTTCGGTGTTTCCATTCTATTTTTGTTGTGTACCACAATGTGTGAGCTTAAGATAATGTGTGGACAAAGTGAGTGCAACAGTAGCATGACCGTGAGTGATTTTAATATGAAACAGTGGTATTATCACCGAGGAAGAGATCCTTGCTGGAAAATCAACGGAGTTATACCGGAAACCAAATTAATGCAGTAGACGTAGAACTACGTCTTTCATTAAGGGTGTCAAATCAGAAAACAGGTCACGTTTTAATGAAATAAAGTTAACGTTGATAACTATTTTTGTCGCGAACTGATTTTGGCGATTTACAAACTAAACGAATCGGAAATCCGTAAGATTTGTTTAATATGCTATACATAAGAATCCCCTGGTTTGTAAATGGTTAAAGTTCATGAAAACTTTAAGCGTTTCCATTTTCCCATACATTTGTTCTGTCCATTTGTGTGCTTTCCCGAACAGAGTTGTCAATAACGAGCAACTTATCGACGACCAACGGAGGGGAAATCGTAGGATTTAAAGTCTCCGTGAACAAAGGAAAAGTAGAAGAATGAAGGAGAATACTTGCCTAGAGTATAAACAGTGGATCTCGCTGAGGCAAACTCATAGAGGCGAATGAACTTCAAAGTTTAAAGCCTCTTAAAAACAAAGAAAGAAAGAAGGCAAACTTTCATTCGGCATCGGACTGTTGAGCAATCCAGTTCACTTTGCTTTCGCTGCGCTTCGATCTAAGATTGGACCCCACCAGTGGTAATCCAACTTAGATATCGTCGTTTGGTTTTTCTGTTCGTTTTTCGAGTTATTCGTATCGTGTGTTTTTCTTTCCGCGTCATAAATTGGACGCTTCGCGTAATGTGTGATGAGCAAGAAGAAGAGGAAGGCAGGCTCGAGCCCTGCTAAAAACGATCGCATTGCCAGGGGCAATAAAATTTCGAGGTAAGCGTCATCTAATGATGCACGCGGTGTTGGTGCAGTGAAAAGCGCTCGCACTGAACCGAGCCTTCGCGAGTGTGACGCCGCATCGAACAACAGCGAAGTAGGCGATTTCGGCGCGTCTGTCGAAAATGTAAACGCCGTTACCCAGGCAGCAACCAAAATCAAGTTCCCCCCGCTGGTGGTGAAGGCGGTCGCTCTTGACAAACTCATCAGCGAATTTGCATCGATGGGTGTTACAGCAGTGTACAAGATGTGTGGCATAATTCAGTTTTTTTCCAAGCTGTTAACATCGTTTGTTTTCCGTCATCATAAGGGCTTCGTTGGTGCCTTTGAGAATGCATCATCAATGCATTAAACTGACATTATGGCGAAGCAGGCGATAAGTTTGTGCGCCAGAAAATTATTTGGGGAATACCAAGCATCTTGAATATCTTACTGGAATTATTTGGGTTCGCGTGCCAGGCGCAAAACTGCCTTCAACTAGGATTGCATTTGCACTAATATTGATCATAATGAAGCATTGCTACTGTTTTCGAGGTTGTTATGACCAAAAAGAGTTCATTTCGCTTGTTTAGTCACCAAGAAGTAAATGTCGTTCTGGAATTTTGTATGTAATTAGGTTTCGCTTGCCAGTAGCAAAACTTCCTCCACTAAGGGTGACAGCTGCGCTTCTCTCGAGCATGAGAAAGTAATGCAACTTTTTTCGAGCGCAAAATGATGAGAAGTGTTTATATTCCTAGTAGTTTCAAGCCACCAATGTATGGCGACTTATATAAAATAACAGTGTAGTTCTACGTCAACAATGCGGTCGTATCTTGGACACAACCTCCTATAATTTTTTTCACTATATTCACTGTTCATGCCTTGAGCCAAAGAAAATTCTGGATAAATTTACTGTTCAATGGTATATAACACAACATATGTCGCTATAACGATTTTAAGTAATATGTGTTTGAAAACTCTTATAAATCGTTACATTTTTCGTAGAGTTACCCCCCTATATAGAAATCAAAGACATAGTCCTATGTCAAAAGGTATCTTTCGAACTTTTTGTTGAATAACTATAGTAGATTGAAGTAAAACAAAATTTTGATTACGTAGAAATGTTCTCTAATTAGAAGATTTCGGGCCCTGATCTGTATTTCAAATCACCTATTTAGATCATTTCCATTTTAGGACGATCCGATAGATCGTTTTTTTCTCATTTGTTCCAAAACTTACTTTATTTTAAAAACCTCATCACGTTTGAACTACTGCACCGATTCAGATGATCGACATATCAAATTAAAGCCAATTAGCAAGTTTCTTTTCGTAAAATATTATACTTGCAAAAATTTTAGATTTTGGTCGTGGAATTATCGATTGTACATTGTCTCGGGACCAAGGGCGCTATATTTTTTTATATTGTTATTTTTATATATATTTTTTAGATTTTTTCAAATTACATATCCGAAATTCAGAGATGCGTTATTTTTTGTTCTCGAGGTATTATTTTTCAAAATCATTTTCCATTTTTCCAAAAATGATTTTTTTTTTAATTCATAACTTTTAAATTACCGGGTCGATTCAGATGATCGATATACTAATTTGAATCCATATGAAATACCACATGTGCATAAAGATTGGATTCTAGTCGCGAAGATGTTGTCCAGTCGCATAGGAATATTGAACGAAAACTGATAACATGTTAACTTTGCAAAATCACTCGAAAACGAAAAAAACGCCTCTCTGATATTCGGATTTGTTATGTAAAAAAAACCTAGAAAAAATATAAAAATGTTGGTGACCTTAGTTCCGAAACCATGTAAGCTATGAAAAACAATTACAATCAATAATTACGAAAACAAAATCTTGATTTTGTGGACATGAGATTTTTTTTTTGAGGTGTTATTTTATGGCTAGTTACACATCAAACTTTGATGAATTATTAAATAATAACTATTTGTACTACATATGTCTCCTATTAAACGGCTGACAGCTTTCAAAAATATTCGCAATATTTGTCAAGATACTACTAATAGTAACTTTCTCCATTTTTTACCCAATTTCATCCCGATAACCCATTTTCAACCCCATCGACGGTACTTTTTTCATTTACAAAATAAACTTTTTAAATTTGCAATATCTAAAATACATATTTTTATTTTTTTATATGAAATAGAAGTCATGTTAAAAAAATTAAAAAATGGGTACAAGAAGGTAAAATTATTTTTGACGAACTTTGTTTAATATTCTTTTTTTAAATATCTCGAGAATGGCTGCATTTAAAAAGAGATTGATGAGATTTTTTGTTTTCAATCATATCAGGATTCATAATTTGTGGCTAAAATGACTGTTGACATACAAAAATTCGAAGTCTCGGAAATTCAAAAAAATTCGATGTTCCACAAGGTTCGTCAAAAATAGTTTTAACATATTTTACCCTTTTTTCAATTTTCTACATGACTTCTATTTTATATGAAAACAAAAATATATATGTATTTTAGATAGTGCAAATTATGTTTTTATTTGTAAATAAAAAAAGTACCATTTTTTTTCTCAGGGTATATTTTTCTCATGTTTGGACATCAATATTCTATAACTCTTTCTTAGCTGGGATTACTGGACCAGGAATCGATATGTCAATTCCAATGGGACAGTGGCCTACAGTTTTCCAAGCAGAAATACAAGCTATTCTAACATGTACAAATATTTGTTTGGCTAGAAAATACAGGTGTGCCAATATATGTTTATTCTCAGATAGCCAAGCAGCTCTTAATGCAGTTAAAGCATAAACATGTCAGTCAAAGCTAGAATACATTCTATTCTTAAAACAACTAGCTGCTACTACCGAAGTTAATCTATACTGGGTGCCTGGTCACTGCGGTATACAAAGTAATGAAAAGCCGATCTCCTAGCAAGATTAGAATCTTCAACTAAATTCGTCGGGCCTGAGCCTTTTTGTGCACTATCAACATCATGCATTAAATCTGAGCTCAAAACCTGGGAAATATCAATGATTGAAGCCAACTGGAGGACTTTATCAACACCAAGACAATCCAAATTATTCATTACACCTTGTAACAGAGAAACAGGCAACCTACTCAGCTTGAATAAGGCAGAATTGAGTACATTAACCGGTCTATTGACCGGACACTGTCCGAGCAGGTATCACCTAGAAAAAATCGGAAAACTGGCAGATGATAACTGTCGTTTCTGCAATTTCGAAGCTGAAACTTCGAAACATTTATTGTGCCAATGCAGTACACTACTTCAGCGAAAACTGCGAATTCTTGGAAAGGACATTCTTATGCCTAACGAGATATGGTCTGCTGAACCAAAACAGGTAAGGAACTTCATAAAGGAAGTCATACCTTTTTGGGGGGATATGCAAAGTCCTGGTGCGCCCATCACTTATTCCCAGAGTGATGGAACGAACTGACACTGCATACATAGCAAACTGAAGTGCACTACAATAGATCAAATAATGGTCGCAGTGGTACAATGCTCCTACAGAAGAAGAAGATAACTCTTTCTAAGATACTATTTCAGTAGGATTCATAGTTTTTGAAATATAAATTATCAAATATTTCTCTTACTAAAATCGATACACCCTTTTCAAAACTAACACTTGAGTCAAAAAAATCTCAAATGCTGTGGAAAAATCATATTTCCTCCAACCCAAACGGAATACAAACTTTCATCCGAATCAAAAAAACGCATGATTTCATTTGGAATTGCTCAATGCCTAAAATCCTTCCCAGACTGAACAACAATACAGCCCGGACTCTTCTGCAAAGGTAAATATCTATTCAGTCACCGTTCCGGGGGAAAATGGGACCCATTTTTCACTATCGCTTTCGGTCCCGGTCAGGGGAAAGCGACATTTACTTGAACACCTTGAACCATTCGACAAATCGTTAGATAAGTGTTCCGCCCCAATTCGGAGCCCCATCATAGCGCAGCTTATCCAGCAAATACACTCTCTTCTCGGAAACGGAACGGGAACAGAACAGCAAAACAAGATGTGCTCTCGTGTGTTATGTTTATTGGCACAAAGGCACACAAACCGGCGGCGTTTGTTTTGGTCCAAAGCGCTTATCCCGCGGCCACCGCATCTCGAGAGTAATCTAAAAGTTAAATTCCTCGCTGGAGGATGAGCGTGTACGATGAGGGAAGTGAGACATGTACGGTTCCTGTCTCGCGTGGGTAGCCTTTCCTTTCTTCCCCTATGTCGACATTGTCCTTAGATAGGAAATAACCCAAAAATCCCATCGATGACGATCGAAAGTCTGAAGGCTGAAGGCGAAAGCAACCGAACGAAAGTAAAATTATACACCACAAACAACATTCAGACGGTTCCGGAAGCATACGATGGGAAACTGACGACGTTTCTCATGTTAAATCGATATCTGATTCGAAAAATGAAGTTGTTCAAATTTATGGTAGTTGTTCAATGACTCTTTCGGACTCATATAAAATAATGGCAATAATGTTTAGCACTATATAACGATGTGAATATCATAAGAACGGTAAACATTTCAGAAACTCAACGTTTATGTATGTACACACTATCGTTCCGTACACACACACTTACGTCCCGGGAGATTCCTCAGCACCTTGCTCGCTCAACTCCACCAATCGAGCCCAATTATTATTCAGATCAGGTGTGTTCCCGTTGCTCCCTCGATCAGCTCCTTCGTTGTCCTTCGCTCACATTCCTCCCGCTTGTTTGTTGTCCTTTCGGCAGTGTTGACATTGTCTCTCCTGGGTGTTTGCGCTTTGTGTGAATGCAAGACTTGGTTCTCTGCACCTTAACCAATCTCTCCCAGTGTTATCATGCCACGGGAGAGATTTCATTGACATTAGAAGAGACTGATAAGCAGAGGTACGCATGTTCAAGAAGTGAGAGATACAATGGAGCTCTCTCACTGCGAGCCTCCAAATGATGACTGCTATTATCAGCAGCAATCATTGATTTAACCTGTAGAATCTATCTTATTTTTTGTGATACTTGAATCGTTCTTTTCGTCACAGTGCAACGTCAACATCCAAAATTGGCTCAAAAAGAGACATGTCTTTCAAAATATACGCAAAATCCTACCCTGGTATGGTTTTTCATTGAGAAAGATCACGAATAAAAGCGACCCAAACTGATATCAAAACAAATAATAAATCCATCCATCGAGAGGATAAACTCTCAGGCCATTTCAATTTTCACCGAAAATCTCTCCGCCGATGAATTTTCCGATGAAACTCTCATCCGAGTTTGAGCACAACACAATCCTTTTCTCCCGCTCGCAACACATCTCATCGGGAAAAATCCCGCGCATTTTCCTTCCTAGGGTTCTGCAACGGAAACGCTTGCATTACCGCCTGGTACAGCTGTGAACTGACGGGCGACAGTTTTGCTAACCCAAATGGATTATCCCCGTTTTCCGACGGACAACAGGAGAAAAGCCGCCTCGCCCCGCTGTCTCACTGATATCTACGCCAATGGTTTCGACACGGGCACCAACGAAACGATGTTCGTAAATACCAAGCATTCGTCCAACTGAAGGAAACATTTCTCATCTAGAAGCATTTCCGGTTGCATCCAACGAGGAGGAAGCTTCCTGCATCATTCTCTCCTCGAGTACCGGTGATGGCATCACTGACACGTGAACAGAGTGAAAACATGGTTGCCGAAATGATTGATGTTCGTTCGGGAACGGTGTTATTCTGGTGACAGAGTAACTTCATGCTGTATCGTTGTGTTTTTGTTGAGATTTAACATTGAACGACGTGTGTTATTCAGCCCAGGAAACGATTTCCAAAATAGTAAAAACTCCTTTTTGTCCTCGAAGAAAGAAGTTTCAATTCTAAAACAGGTAGGGGAACCACGGGTAATACGGACAGTGGGGGTAATATGGACAGGTGGTTGATTTGTATAGTTACATTTTGAATTTCAGATTTCTGTTAATGAGAACACCTTCTACATGTTATTCTATAATATTTAAGCCACCCTATGGCAATGAATACTGATCAAAAGTGGAAAAGGGAAACAAAAACCGAAAATCATTCATGATTCCGCGTGTGGATGTAATTTTAACAGCTTCGATATTAAGCATTTTGAGTAGTTTAATATCAAAATTCAATTCACTGATAGTTACATTTTGATTTGTGAGTTAACAGATAAGCGATATTAGGTATGTATGGAAAAATTTAAATTATTGAAATAATTGTACTGGTGGGGTAAAACGGGCAGTTGCCAGTGGGAGTGAGATGGGCTGTGAAAAGTCTGTTTAATCTGTTCCTAAGGAATGCCCCGCGTCTATAAATGGAAATCAAATCGCCAAATATGAACAGTTTAGAAGCTGACTGGAACCAAAAACAAAATAGTTGAGGGTATATTCGTTTGTACTGCTGAAAAGCACGATATCACTTCTAGGTGGATTAATTCGATTTTTTCATCATTCAATGGACATTCGTGATGAGTTCAGACCTTGGTTGAATAAAATTATTCCTCTCGCGATCGATAAACCTCTATGCTTCATGTATTACAAACCTGTCCTATTCCCCCACTATATGTCCATATTACATGCATCGAAAATAAAATTGTATTTTTCGGTCTGTTTCAATTGAAAAGCATTGAAAAAAACTTTTTTGTTAAATATTTGGCCAATTAGATAGAAAAACAGTATACTGAATTGCAAGAAACTGCATCAAAGTTTTGAGAAACATGAGTTTCCAGAGATATAATTGAAGTTCTTCCTAACATGTCCGTTTTACCCCCACTTCCTCTACAGTTTAAGATGAAATCTTTCGATTGATTTTGCTTACGTTTAGTGGTTTCCTTTGAATTTGGATAGTATATCCTCTCTCCTAAATACGAAAATTTACGAATTTTATACGAATTGATAAATAAAAATACGAATTTTATTTATCAATTCCTTCTCAGTTCTCGCAGCAAAATTATTGGAGTAGATCTTACGCTCCAGGTTTGCCCAGAAATTATCGAAGAAGAGCGGCTTTGACATCCCCTTCTCGCTGATTGTCAGCCGCAGCAGCACCTTTTTAGGGAACTTGATATGTGAAATAAACTCCACTTCGGAGCTCACTTCTTTCACGGGGGAAGTAAAATAGGAAGTGCCCTGCCAGTCGTTGCCATCCAGGATGAGTTAGGTCTCATCGTCCATCACCATCACCGCCACGTCGCGATTCGCCGGCAAAATCGACTTAACCATCTTATTCAGCCGCTCCCGCTGCGTCATTGCCTGCAGCTCCGAGTGGACGGAACTTCCGCTTCCTGACATGTATGTCCATGTTCTCCAGGTACTTTTTCACCGTTTGACCGGTTGCACCGACCTCACGGCCAAGCGCACGCAGCGATGCAGCCACTTTTCCCTCGATCTTCCTCTTCAGCATCCTTTGGAGCTTCTTGTCGCTCAGGGTCGTCGACCGTCCGGAACAGGGTTTTCTTTCGATGCTTTGATTGTTGTCCAATAGTGCCAAGATGTTGGGCCTGATTCTCGAATACACTTCACGGTGGAAACGAAATAAACGGCACGCCACTGAAACGTAGGTTTTACGAGTTAGTGAAGTGTCGAAGATAATGAGTTTTCAGGCAGAATGAGCACTTTTCAAATAAAAAATCATTAATGAAAATCAACTTCGTGGTATCAAACTGGTATTCAATGTGAGTGGAAAACTTTGTTATCTTGATGTGATATAATAATCTCATACAAAAATTTCATCTGAAGATAATTTGATATTATAATGATAAGTTTAGTGGGAAACTAATCTCGTATCCAGATGTCGACACCGTACCGTTGTCATCGCGGATACGTTTCCTTCCGTTTCCACCGTGAAGTGTATTCGAAGTGTATTCGGGATCAGGCCCGTTGTAGATGCCGGAACGGGCGTATCCGGCGTCCACAAAGTGCCGCACGATGTCCGTACCGTTCATTGAACGCGCACACTTCTGAACGGAGTAGCTTCACTGTTTTCGCCATCACGATCAGAGTTCGACTGATAGAGCTGTCAAATTTTATCTGCTGACTCATGGGTTACTATGATTGATGCTGCATGAGTAATTTCGTCAGTGCGTGTGAAGATAAACCCGTAAAAAATCGGCAATTTTTGTCCATTTTTTTAATGCAAACGTTATGTGGGTAGCGTGGTCGTGTAAAATAATAGTGCGTGCCACGTTTGGCTGCCTGGGCAAATTTGTTTTATTTCGCACAAAATGTTGCGATAGGAAGTAAAACAAAACGATTAATGTTAATTTTGGCATCATTAATTTAATTTATTTCGCCTTAATATCCAAATGCGCGAACCTTGGCCTTAACCCCAGGTTCAACATGACCTCATAATCGACAGTTTTCCCAAGTTTTCCCAACCCATGCTTTCTTCATTTCTTCTACATTCTTCACAACTTTAGGTCATTTTAGAAAGTGCCCCTTCATAATGGTCCAGTATTTTTTGGAGCGGTTCAGATCTTTCGGCATGAAATCGACATCATTCGTCTTATACCATTCTAGCACGTCCTTCGTGTAGAGGCATGATGCCAAATCCGGCCAGAAGATTGTCAGACCGTCGTGAGCCTTCAGGAGAGAGAGAGAGAAAAGCCGCTTTTGGAGACACTTTTCCAAATAAACCTGTCCATTCATGTTGCTTGCGGTAACGAAAGGTGTACTCCGCTTTCCGCAAGTACAATTCGCTTGCCAAATTAAGAACTTTTTGGCGAACTTCGACATCTTCTGTGTCCGGAGGTTTTCGCGAACATCCAACTTACCCTTGCCAGTCATATACAGGTTTCCGGGAATCTGGTTGAAGTCCGTCTTCACATATACATCTCGAACAGAGACGTTTGGTCATCGTTTAAGGTGAAGATGGAAGCTAGCCATTGTAGTAGTATAGGTAAACCCACGAGTAAAAATGGGGTAATAGTGTTTGTGAGAGAAGAGCAAAGCACACGTAAATAGATCAATTCACTTATCAGACTGTGTGGCGCTTCATTGACACGAGTCTGAATACATTTGAAAAAAAAATAATTCAATACTAAAGTAAAATGTATGAACGATATGTTCCGATGAACAATTGCAAATATAAATATATATAGAAGGTGCATTTGCATAAGAATTAAAATTCTGATTATACGCGAGCGTAACATGAGCAAATTTATAACACATGCGAACTGGAGCTCTTTTGGTATTAACAAGTTCTTCCGCATAGTAACTCGATGTTGATAATATCTAAATATTTTCCTCCGTTGATCGTATTGTTTTCACATATTCACGTTGGAGAGCCTTAACCCTTCTCTTCGTTGGCCGAGACATTTCGATTGAATGTAATACTTTTCCGTTTAATGTTTTTGAAAGCATAGGTAGCCGTGGCAGTGTTCCGAGCTCTGCAATACAATTTTTTTACCCAATGTTAAAGTTGCTAAAACTCACATTATTGATATCAACACAATTTTATTCCATTGATTTTCATGACATGAAACGCTATGACTCAGGAATAACATTTTATTGAGTGGTTTTTATAACTGTTTCGATGATGTTGTCTGGCATCAGTGTCGAAAAAATAACGATGCTTTCACCAATACAAACAAAACCATTGCCGAAGATTGAAAAATGAAAATTTAACTTTCAGAGCACTTGCTCGAGTTTTCCGACGTTTTTCACTATACAGTGCGACAGCAGATGAAAATTTAACATCTTGTGAGTAATCGATTAGAATTTGGTTGATATTACTTGATGGGAAGTGTGCGAAAACGATCATTTTCTTCACACTGTTTCGCAAAATTATTGATTTTCGGGCGAGGGATGAGGGAGGGAGATGAAAGAAATGAGCGCCATTGTGGCAGCCATTTGTGGCTAGCTTCCACCTTCACCTTAAAAGCAGCAACCAAGCATTTGTGATCGTTCTCGTTGAACTGATGGCTTTTGTACGGATCTGCACAGACGTTCTTCGAACTGTTTTATGATACAAGACATCGTGGAATTTGCGATTCCCAACTTTTTTCCGATGGCACGATGCGACATATCCTTACTCTCGAAGTAAAACTTTTTCACGCACGCACTGTTCTTTCGTCGCTACTTTTAGCGAATTCGTTTTTAAAACTGAGTCAGTGCCACACTGACTCTGTAAAAAAAAAAAAATTTTCAGTTTCACGAATGCGGTGGTTTGTTGGTGTGCGTTGTATAGTCTGATTTGTTTATATTTGCGACGACAAATGTACAGTGTCGACGTCTGGTGGAGATATTAGTGCTTGGGAGGTAAAGTATTCTCTATAAGATCAGAAGGGCCAAGTGCAGTGTAAAAATATAAAAGTTTGAATGAAAATTTTTACTTCATATTGTTTGATTACCTAACACATGTAGTCCTGACACTCACTTAACCATTTGTCGATGCATTTCCTGTTTATTCCACAAATAATTACTATTATAATATAAAATCATCATTAGACACAGTTTTCGTTCAATGTTTCGCGATATCGGAAAAAACCCCTCTTATTTAATCACATAAAATAAATATTCGATACGTTAAAGTAAATTTTCATTCATAATTTTGATTTTGAAATTTATTCCACCTGAATATCCATCATTATTTTCACCTCCCATACTCTTCAAAATCAGAATCCGAATTGGATTACGCTTCCAATAATACAAAAGCAAAAGCAGCAGGTTTTCCATTTTCATAGTCTCTATTTTTAGATTTTCCAAAACAATACTCGGAACTTGACAGTTCAGTATAGTTGTATTGGTGAACCCGAGTGCCAACCCGTGAAACATCTCAGTGCGAAACTAACAGCTTTCGGGGCGAACTAGTGCGACACTGAGTGCGAAACTGAGTGAATAAAAAAACGTTTTGACAGCAGTTAGTGCGGCACTGGGGTTGAAACTGAACAAAAACGAATTCGCTATTTGAAAACTTTTGCGCACCTGATGAAATCAACTCACAGAGTGTAAACAATACACATTAAACTATGTCTACGCAAAATTTCAATTAATTTTACCGAACGGATCAAAAGTTAGAGCAATTTGAGTGTGTGCGGATTTTGAACGGTACACACTTTAGTGCAGTGGAATATCTAGATGGAATAGGAAATAGTGTAATTATTAGTTAATAAGTCAAGAGATATATTTTTTCTCAAGAATTCTGGACATCGAAGCTGAGTTTGACATCCAGTTTATATCAAGCAAATATAAACATAACGGAGACTTATAAGTGGTGGATTTGAACAATATGTTTTACACAAGAAATAAATTTAATTGATATAATGCTAAGAATTAAACGAAAGTATAATGTTCTACAGAGCTAATGATGTTAAAGTATATAAATTAGCAAGTGTGCTCCCATGGCGGAATGGTCACACATTATCATGCCAAGGATTCGGGCTCGATTCCCGTTGCCACTTAGAATACTTTCAAGTCGTAATATTTGGCATAGAAATCTCAACTAAGCACTAAAAAGACGCAAGTAATATACTACGTTGAGATGGTGAAGTTCCACCAGGAGCATTAATTCCATTAAAAAGAATTTAGAATTTAGATTTTTTTTGCTATGTAAAATGACGTTTTCTCTGCTCCTGGAAAAATAAACACATCTTCAGGAACTAAATTATCAATGAAAATCAGATTGTCCGTATCGAATGAACATTCTATATTAAAGTGTGACGAATTCTATTTAAGTGGATAAAACATTGGCGAGAGAGAAAAAAGTCTAGTGATGATTTTTTCGTGTTTTTCTGGAGGAAATGCCACCTCCATTGTATTTGTGGGCCTGGCAGATATTTTCAACGTTGTTGCCGGATGTAATCGTGTGAACCGTGTAGTGTACTTTCAGTTACTTAGTGGAATTAAATTCAACGTGCTGATATGAAGACTCCTTACACGGTTGATTGTCAACGACTCGATCTTCATTCTAAGCCGTTGTGGCGGCTACACCCATTTCGAGTAGTTATGTTCATATCGTTCAAAATCACTAACATAATCATTCTTTTTATTGTTAGGGCAATTCGTCCAACTTTTCAAAAATTCTTCCCTTGTTGCTTATACAAGCGTCAGGACTTCGTGATCTGAGCATGCAAACAACATTTCAAAATAATTTTCATTCAATGTTTGTAAATTTACAATTCTCTTCGAGCATGGTAATCTGTAAAAATGATGATGCTTACACCACTACTGCTGTAAAAATGAATTTAAGTTCAGTTAAACAAATCAAGTGTATCGAATAACCTACACTCGATTGACGTTGACAAATAAAAATGAACTTCCACTCAACTGTTCCGATTAACTGATAGAAGTCTGTTCATTCTTTTTTTTAACATGGATTTTCCCCATCACCAACTAATCTCGCAGTATTCTACTTCTATTCTCACATTCCTAGCAGTGCCGAATTGACATAAATTCTGTTATTTCGCTCTAATGAACTCGCTAACTATTTCATCCAGTGGATAAAATGGATGTTTGAAATTGCTGCCTGACGAAAATAGAAGCATAACAAAGCGAGTTAACAAAGCGGGGGACAATCGGATTTATCAGTTTTCCAGTTGAATGACGAAAATTAAGTTGCGTACTCCAGAGGAATTATTCCATAGGAATAATACTAATAGATGTTCAGTGTAACAATTCCAGCCTTTGGAAAATAATCGAAATTGGTCCGAATTCAAGCTAGGCTTCAAATCAGGGCAAAGACCACCAACTTTTGACATCAATGAAAGCATTCTTTCGACAGCTTGCTTAAATTCATTTTCTCATATATCCAACACAAACATAACTTTGAATACATTACTCAAAAATTTAGCGGCAACTTTTTATAACGCTTCCGAACGACTCCACCACCGAAGGTGCAGGACGTAAAAAAGTCGTTCCCTGCCGAAAATGTCTCCATTCTTCGCTGTAAAAACGAATCTTGCTTGTTTCAGAGACAGCTTCCGCATCCGCCTCCTATTTGTCTCCCCATCTCCCCACCTCAACAATTTCCGGAAGACGAAGCCATACTCGCTCTGTGTAATAAAATGCTTTTTACACAAATCCTCCCTTACCTTGTGATATGTTTTATTCGATATTGAAAACTGCGATATCATCCAGGTCGTCAGAACACAGTGAATTGAAGCCTAATCGCTGTCCAGCTCCAGAGTAAACAAAGAATGTTTGCTCCTGTGGTTAAGCCCACTAATGTAATGTAGTGATCTAATAGGAATAGCAATATATTCACCTGATACTGTTTGTATGTGTGCGCGACATTATGTGGCAAATGGCAGCTCCTCCAATTTATTATTCACCTAATGAATGAGTCTCCTCCACCTTTTTACATTTTCAACGTCGGGAAACTCAATTAATAAACTTTCTTCGCTGGGTTGTGACGATGCCACGTTAATGGATGGAAAGCTTCGTAAGAAAGCGATAACAGGATAAGCTCTCAGTTGAAAAACGAAGATGCACGGTGCATCTTGGCGAGCTTTTCTGGAGAAACACTCAGCAAACACAAAATTGCTTACCGGGTGTTCCATATGCATGGATAGTGCTGTTTTTATAGAAACGAAGTCACGTTTCATTTGGCGATGTGCTTCTGTGGACACATGAATATTAATGTTGCAGCAAAAAAGAACGGTGCTTACAGTTCATCCCGGGGCGAAATGATTCGAGCTATTTCTAAGCTATTTGATCTTTTCATAGATACTATTTTCAAGAACAAATTTCGTCGATTTTCAGGAGGAAAATGAAACATAAGACGAGACGATATCGGTGACACGATTACTTCTTATATTTTGACATTTGCAATTTACACACAACCTAATGTATCTGCTGCCCACAAGATCAGCATTGTCCAACGCCCATCATGTATCAAGTGAAAATCTTGAATTCGTAGGAAGATGAATGTTTCCAAAACAACATACTTGTGGGCGTGTGGGCAAACCTATAAGTTTGTTCATTAATTTGTAGTCTACGAAGGGACGAATCAAAATCTCTTTTCACGTACGGAAATAAATCAGTTTTCAGTCGACGGAGTCCCCAAACACCAACGAGTTTGGAAATGCCAATGCACCTTCTGACGGTGGGCCACCGAGTCATAGCTATAAAAAGCTGAGAGGAACAGAAATTCCTAGTATCGACAGCAAATGAACGTGAAATCAACACCCAATGCCGAGTCTCGTCATGGTTTCTAGCATAGAAACAATTGATTTACTCTTGGTGTTTTATGGCGGGTTTACATTAGGGAGATCTATAGCTATAGATGGATTTATTCACGTGAAAATAGGTGTAAACGGGTGAGAATAAATATGATACACTTATTCGAGGTATATATAACTTGAATAAATTCAGCATATGTAAACGCTTGTGAATTTCTCACTGGTGAGAAATGACTAAAGATGCAGTTCTACTTTAGGTGAATAAATTCACCGAAAATATGAATATATTCATTATAGAAGTTCACGCTAGTGTAAACGGTTGATGCGATTTCTATAAATCTCATCATATTTCTTCACATGAATATATCACTAGTCTAAACCCACCCTTAGAGATATATGGTTTCTTCCGGGAAAATTGGGTTGCAGTTACCATGGCAAAAAAAACGTCCGTGCATATACATATTCCGTGAAAATTATCGTTTATTACCATAGAAAACGTGTCACTGGAAGTAGTATCCATCGCTTATCAGTAACATCACGTCATTTCAATGACAAAATACCGTGTTTTCCTTACTAGTCGCAAAACTTGCAGAGCAACGCTCATAGAGTCCACCCACATTTTCGTACACTTATCAAAATTGATATCGAACGATGTCGCTATCCCCATCATAAAGCGGTACAAAATCATTCAAAACCACAAAATTAAAATCCCCAAAGTGACTCATTCATTGACATTAATTCTCCTTAAAGACAGTGCCTGTAATGAAAATGCGACCAACGAAAACGAAGTTGACGTTGAGTCGTAGTCAATTGGGCAATATGGAAATATATAATAATAAAAAATGATTCAGAAAATGTAAAAAAGGATAACGGAATTATATGTCCGTTTACCAGACCATGTTTATTAATCTCAAATCGCAGCTTATCCGGAAAAGAATAGGACAACAGGATTAGGGCAATGCTTTCAATTCTCGAGGAAACATCTTAACATCTAGACTAGCGGTACTCGTCCTTTTTTTCATAAGGGCCACAAACACGTGTCGCGGACCGCACAAAATATATAGTCCAAGACACAACCGCATCGTTAACATAGAACTATAAAATAAATTCTACATGCGATAAATGAATGCTTTCACTGAGTGAAAAGTTGTCATTGTCAAATTAATTCTAAGCTTCAACATGTACTGTTTATTGCTCGCTGAAATACTGATCTTCTATAATATCCAAGTAGGGTAAGTGACCCAATTATGGAGGAGATATGTCAACAATTTGCAGAAATTTGCGAATAAATACTCTATTTAAGTTTAAAATTATACAAAAGTATACTTTTTCTAGCAGCTTGAACTCTGTGTTTGAAGATTCTCGCTGATATTTCGACGATTAATTGACTAAATTGTATAAAAACATGTTTCAAAATGTCACTCCCATGTACCCATTATGGTGATAGTGTTCCTGGAGTTTCGTAATAAGTGAACCTATTATGGTAATAGTCGATGTCACATGGAAAAAGTATTAATAGGATTCAAATAATTTTTAAATAAAACTATAACTCTAAATCTTATTCCTAGTATGCAATACTATGTCGTAGGTTCTACACTCGACAAGAATTATGGGAACGGAGCGCGAAGTCGAAGTTTTTAAGCGATTCTAGAAACGCAGTAACTTTGTGAAAAACCAACGCATGAATATGGGATGTACAACACTTTAAAGCTTCATTTGATGCTTCATGTTTTGAAGTGTGATACTTGAATGCTTCTATTTTTTTGTGTGTAGGTGTAGTGGATAACAATACTGGAAAGAAAAAAAAAGATTTTTCCTGCTTTTTAAAAAAAATTGTGGATTAACGCAGTATTGTATTAAACAAGTCAATAGAAAATCCAATTAACCTTATCCATCAGCATTCATTTGATTCCAAAAACCCTCCTGTAGATTATTTTACTACAGGAAAATGTTTTGATAGAATGAAAAATCTCCCTTTTCTAATGAATACTTTTTCAATAATACGATTATTCCCAAATCAGAATGCAGTTTTGAAAACTCAATAAATTCTGTACAAGGCTAATTATTTATTATTCATTATTCGGCAATTTTTGCCTAATTTTTGCTTTGATCGAATCTCTTAATTGACTTTCTCTTACGATAACCATGGCTTTCCAGACAGATTTTGTGCCACATAATTCCAATATGCAAAGAACATCAACCAATTATTTGTATTCAAAATTTAAAAAAAACTAAGATATTCCGGGATGATAATCTGAGAAAGGGTATACAGTGTTGGACAATAGAATAGGACCACAGCTCAATCCAAAACAGAAAGTGACAAAACTTTGAGAAAAAAAATTCCATTTAAGTGCATCAAACCATTTACAAATTGTAAATTCCATTCTTCGAAGAAATTAAAATCATCCGTAGTTAAACCAATTGTCCTTTATTTAAAAATGCGTTTTAAGCATACTTACTGACTAAAATAACGCGACATAAAATAGGACCGCTTTAGAATTCATGGTAAAAAAAAATTTAAAAAAAGGAAATTCATACCGTGATCGATTTGCAGGGTTAGTACTTGGTGGTATAACCCTTATTACGCATTACTTCTCGCACCCGGTTCGGCATCGACTACACCAGCTTTTGGCACGTTCTCATATACGCACAGCCGAGTGGGCGATGGACCCAACTCTTTCCGTCCGAGCCGATGAGGTTCACTTTGGTCTCATCCTACCACAGCACAATTCTCCATAGTTTCTCCTTTTCCGGGTCCATCGCCCACTCGGCTGTGCGTATATGCCCCAGTATACAAATAAAACATTCAAACATGGAGGAGGTAACATCATGGTGTGGGGGTGCTTTTCTTGGTACGGGGTGGGTCCCTTGTACTGGATCGACCGGATTATGGACCAGCATCTCTACGCCCAGATACTTCGGGAAGTAATGCTGCCACACGCTGAGTGGGAGATGCCCCTAAAGTGGCAGTTCCAGCAGGACAACGACCCCAAACATACCGCTAAAACGGTTAAAAAGTGGTTCCAGGATAATAAGGTAGACGTTATGGAGTGGCCAGCACAGTCCCCTGATCTCAATCCCATAGAGAACCTATGGGAAATAGTTAAACGTAAGGTGTACACCGAAAAATCAAAAAACAAGCAGCAGCTGTGGGAGAGAATCCAGGCGGTGTGGTTCGCTATCCCGCTGAGAACGTGCCAAAAGCTGGTGGAGTCGATGCCGAACCGGGTGCGAGAAGTGATGCGTAATAAGGGTTATACCACCAAGTACTAACCCTGCAAATCGATCACGGTATGAATTTCATTTTTTTTTAAATTTTTTTTTACCATGAAGTCTAAAGCGGTCCTATTTTATGTCGCGTTATTTTAGTCAGTAAGTATGCTTAAAACGCATTTTTAAATAAGGGACAATTGGTTTAACTACGGATGATTTTAATTTCTTCGAAGAATGGAATTTACAATTTGTAAATGGTTTGATGCACTTAAATGGAAATTTTTTTCTCAAAGTTTTGTCACTTTCTTTTTTGGATTGAGCTGTGGTCCTATTCTATTGTCCGACACTGTATTTAATTAACTACAAATCAAAAAAGATTGAACAAGCATTACAAGTTTCGTTTATGATTTATCTTCTGTTAATGAGAAATTATTGTTTTTATTCTAATTTCCGGTATCCGGCCGGATACCGAATATTGACCGAATAGGCAGGATACTGAATATCCGTTTCATCCCTAGATTAGACTGTTGTTATGTGCTTCTCAGTTGTAAAATAACTGCCGGCTCCTCATTACTAGGTCTCTCTGCTAGCTGACAATAGAATCGCAAAGGCATAAGGGTTGTGATGAAGTTTTCGCTTCTCTTCTGTAACTGAACAAATGGTATTAACCCATTGCCCTATGATTAAATTTTCAACAGAGTTGGTCAAACAAATATGCATCGATCAGACACGCATAGTGCTGTTTCACAACACTACTGAGCGTTCAAAAACGCCCTATGATATGCAATTTCACAGCGTGAAAACGTGAGGTACAACCATAATAGCATAACAACCATAACATAACAACGTAAAACCATAATTGGAACATATAGCAGCTCTGCCTTTCAGCTTTGCGATGATTTTTTACAACCATAATAGGAACATGCATCTTTCGATATTGCGATAGTGAAATTGTACCAATTATGATAATACAAAAATGCATGTTTATTTCGATAAAACCGTATAAATTGGTCGAATGACAACACCAAGAAGGCTGTAATGTATCCGTCAACACTGTGTTTGCATCAAAACAACCACTTCACAGCATAAAAATCTCATTATTTTGATCGCATATTCTTTTGCAAAATGCTAAGAAGCAAGCATCAATGGGACACACTATTTTCAAACTAAATTTTTCAACGAAAGAACAATGTTTCACATGGAATCAAGTACCAAAATCGACAAAGAAGAGATTTTTGATGTTAAAAAATAGTATTAGAGCCTTCAAAAATAAGATATGCTTTCTAAACTAACAAAAAACTCATTCGTATCACCATAATTGGTACTATTGCAATGATAGGTACTTCTACCCTAGTTTTTCAGTATCTCTTAGCAAAATTACATCTTCAACGCAAAACGAAACATCTCAGAAGACGCAGAACGGCAACGAAAAATCCGAACCGAAACTATTTTGTTGTGGCGGCGAAGGTGAAAGCAATAGCATCGAAACAAATGGAAAACTGAAGATGAAAATCTTCAGATTACCACAGGAGAACACAACTCTCAACCCGGAAATAATAATTAAAATCTCTAAAATTGAATGATCCATTAAAAAAAAACATAAATAAGCCCCTAAAGATTTATCAGTCATCCAACTAGCGACCGGGCTTTCCAAATGTTATTTCTCAAGGCGTTGTTTAGTTGAGTTTTTCGAATTGTGTTTTTTCAATGCTTGAAGCGAATTAATTGAGAAAACTTAACGCTTCTTTGATTGAAAACAACATCATAACACCAATAAAAATCCAAACATACTACTGAATTCACAGAAGCTGCCTTCAACTTCAAATAAATATAAAATAGATTTTTGGAATGCATCGAAATTTCTGAAAGGACAGCAGCCGTTTGCGTTGTTTTGTAGACGCAGCTGAGGATGGTTGATACATAATTCATTTTTTTTTTCTCTATTATAGTGACTTTCAGCACATTTCGGCTGGTTCGTCACTTTTACTTCCATTTTTGTAAGAATGTCGGGAGTGAGAATTAAGAATTAAAAATACAGAGGCACTCTTCACCAGACGGCATACTAATCGACGCGGTGTCCCCACTCAACAAAATTGCCCCATACTGTGCGATATCAATCTTTCACTCTTCCTTAGAATCGAGCAAAATCGCTGTGTCTGGCATTAGCATTGATCTGATAGTTGAAGCAAGACGACTTGAATGATGATGATGATTATGTTTTGAATATGTAGAGACATTAAAATTCATCAGTTAACTCGCCTCTTACCTTAAAAAAGACAACGGACCTGGCCAGGTAAGGGAGTAAAAAGTGACCCCAAACCAAATCACCAGCTGTATGGCAAATATTGTAAAGGATATTAAATAAGAAATTTTGGCGGTTTTTTTGAACCCCTATGTGGTTTATCATAGGATCCATAGTGAAAAACGTACTTTTTCGTTTATTTCACGCTAACCTCAAAAGCTTCGAGATAAACATTTTGAAAAAAAAATACTGAATGTGCATCTCACTACGGTGTATCAAGAAAAATTATCAAAAAAAAATTTCATCAAAAATTGACGTACTAAAAAA
The DNA here is from genome assembly GCF_029784135.1 of Toxorhynchites rutilus septentrionalis. NCBI lineage: Eukaryota > Metazoa > Arthropoda > Insecta > Diptera > Culicidae > Toxorhynchites > Toxorhynchites rutilus. The sequence goes on from NC_073745.1 coordinate 341,976,259, forward strand.
ATATTGAAATTTTGAAAAATATTTTTTTTGGGATTTAGAGATTAAGTACCACTCTAATTCATATTTAAATTTGTTCCTACGGCTTTTCTAGATATGTGTGATTTTTTTCGGATTTTGTTTCAGTGTTTTTCATATATTTTAAGATACGAGAAAAAAATCTTTGTACAGCGCAATGCTCTAAATATACCAACAAGATTTAGACATATAAAAACAAAATTTAAATAAATATTAGAGCAGTACTGGGTCTCTAAATAAATTAAATTTAAAATAAATTAAAAATGCCCAAAGATTTTTTTTTCATATTTTTGTCTCAAAGCAATTGAGAATGGCGTGAAAAAAAATGAAAGGGTGAATTTTTCACCATAGATCCTATGGTGTACCATATAAGGCCTCAAATATATTATATTACTGCCAAAATGTTTTATTTAGTACCCTATACAATATTTTCCATACAGCTGATGATTTGGTTTGGGGGTACTTTTTACTCCCTTACCCGGCCAGGCTCTTTGAAAAAGGAATCTATACACTCAGCATTGAGAAAGATCATTTCGAAAGCCTTGCTGCCGTCTGGTCGCTAGGTGGCTGATGAATTGTGAGTACTGTAATTTGAAATCGCGAATGGCTTGTTCATACTCAATGAATATAATACAGCGGAGCTTAGATTGCAATATTTTCTCCACCGATGAACGAATGCTGCATTTGCATTTCGGGTGACCGATTTACACTCACCTGATAAACAGTGATATTTAAATGTTTGTACCTCGGCTACGGGAACCCGATAGGAAAATGTGTTATCTTTCATTTTTCGTTAGTTTTAGTCATAACCGTAATGTATAACGTACCGAAAAAAAAATTAGAGAATTTCCGATTCTATTGGAATGCAAACCATTAAAATCCGTTCAGAGCTGAAATAATCATTAACGTTAAAACTATTTCATAAAAAACGTGACCTGTTATCTGATTTGGTACCATTACTGAAAGACGTATGTAGCCTTATATAAAAAAATAAGTAATGTTTTCATATTCATACTTTCATATCCATATTTTCATTTTTATTCACTAACGTAAACAGTCCTAATAGGCCTAATGATCGGATTAAATGTATTTAATAGACATATATTACCCCTTAACTAAACAACTAACGAATGTGTAATATGTAATGGGTAATATGTCAATCTCCGTTATTCTCATCTCATGTTTCTTAGTTGAGTTCTTAAGTTTTCATGATTGTTACAAATACAAAACCAGGCGGGCCAACCAAAAGAGCCCGGTGGGCCGCAGGATGAATATAGCTGATCTAGACCATATGCCTCGTCCCATTGAGTGATGGATAATATCTAGAATGATTATTGTCTAATATTATAATTAAGTAACAAAGCTTAAATTTTTATTGATGGTATGTTTATTGATCATAATTTAACTTGTTCATTAAAAAATTATAAAACGATGACTGAGGTATGGTTTTTTACTTGCAGTGTGACTTAACATGTGTTTCAAATAGTTATATACTGGGAATGATTAAACAGGAAAACAGGAAATATCAAGGAAAAATGTCATTGGTACTGCAGATAAATGGGATAGCAGATAACGTTTGCATTAGAAAAATAGACAAAAATTACAGATTTTGAATGGGTTTACCTTCACACGCACTGACGAAACTACCCATACAGCATCGATCATAGTAACCCATGGGTCAACAGAAAAAAATTGCCAGCTCTATCAGTCGAACTCTAACCATGATGGCGAAAACAGTGAAGCTACTCCGTTCAGAAGTGTGCGCAGTCGAAGAACGGTACCCCGCCGCGTCGAAAACGGACATCGTGCGGCACTTTGTGGACGCCGGATACGCCCATTTCGGCAACTACAACATCTTGACACTATTGGACAACTATCATCGAAAGAAAGCCCGGTTCCGGACGGCTGACGACCCTGAGCGACAAGAAGCTTCAAAGGATGCTGAAGAAAACGATCGAGGAAAAAGAGGCTGCATCGCTGCGTGCACTTGGCCTCGAGGTCGGTGCATTCAGACACACAGTGATAAAGTACCGAACATGGACATACATGTCAGGAAGCGGAAGTCCCGTCCAATGGTCTTGAAGCTACAGGCAACGACGCAGCGGCAGCGGCTGAATAAGATGGTCAAGTCGATTTTCCCCGCGAATCGCGACGTGGCGGTGGTGATGGACGACGAGATCTATCTCACCCTGGATGGCAACGACTGGCAGGGCACTTCGTATTTTACTTCCCCCACGATGGGAGTGAGCTTCGAAGTGTAATTTATTTCACACACCAAGTTACCCAAGAAGGTGCTGCTGTGACAGACAATCAGCTAGATGGGGATGTCGCTCTTCTTTAGCTCCGGTATGGCCGTGAACGTGTTCTAGCCGGATCTAGCGTCAGCCCACTTCTCGAAGCGATCGTTAGAGGAGAAGGAGCGAACATGAAGCATGAGAAGTACTCCAACAATTTAGTCGCGAAAACTGAGAAGGAATAGATAAATAAAACGAAGAAAGAACTCTATCATACCTGCCTACACAACTGTTTTCGTCAGCCATGGTGAATGTTCCGGTTAACTGCCGGAAGGCCTCTCGAAAGGGCGTAGTATTTTTTTGCAAGTGGGCTAATATAATTACCTTCCATGTGAAATTTATCAAATTCAATTTTCTGTCTCAGTTTTTTTTCATAACCATCTGAAAACAAGTTGTATGTTTGCATGTTTGCATGTTTGCATTTTGTATGTTTGTAACATGTTTGTCTGTAGCGCTGACCCACATTAATAGAAATTTGACCCCCTTTCTGTTGACCGATTGATCTGCAATTTGGAACACACCTTCATCTTGATAGTCATTATAAAATTGCGTATTTCGTGATCTTTCAAATCCATATAAAAAATAAAATCGTGGGGCACGTTGGATTTCCATTATCTACAATTAGCGACTCCATCATATGTCCCACGATTTTATTTTAGTCTTATGAATGCCCTAGACTAATGAAGGAGAGGTGTGATAACTGCTAACTGCTACTTGCCTAATTATTTTCTAGCTTTTAGTACATTATTATGTTAAATCACAATCAAACCGTTCAACTTAAAAAGTTTTTTTTTACTTATTTTATATCTATTACACATCAGCCGTTTAGGCGTTAGAGTATTCCTATTCTATCGATACACAACACATATCGCATTTTTCGGCGTAAGAATAATCCTATTGTTTGAATGCAGCAGATCGATCGTATGTGGAGTGAAAGGCTGGGATCACCATCACATAATGATTGATGCATGGACGAAGTAGCTAGAATAACACACAAAGATGGCCAAGTTGAGGGCCCTGAGTTATAAGCTCATGATTGTTCGCTTAATAGCGGACACGCAACTAGCTAGGCTGCGAAGACCCCCTATTGGTTCCCCCCAATCACACCCGATGATGAATGCTATATTTGAGATCTATAGAAAGATACAAATGCTCGGACTCCCGGGTCGAGGCACTTCGTCTACGTCTCCTGGAAAATATGCAGACTCCACGCAGATTTCAGTTCTTCCACGAGTAGTAGGAACTCCAAAAATAGTCGCTACAATATCTCGTTGTATTAATTCTGTGATATGTAACATTTCAACGTTCCGGTTCACAAGGATAGCAGTTCTTGAGGACTGTGGTGATTCATCATATATCAACTTACATAGAAAAATTGGCTTCTTGTTATTTCGTTGTTCTGCAAATCCTTCGTGTTGCTTAGTGCGAACATTCACTGTGCTTGGATAGCAGCTGCACTCGATAAAAAAAAACTGATCATATAGTTATAACAGTTTTGCTGAAATTCAGATTATCGAATAAAATAATTTTTAAAAATACTCATTATATCGTTTCAAAATATTCATTTCTAAAAATTGCTTTCATGCCAACATAATAATCTCTAATTCATGCTGTTATCAAAATCATCATCGATTATTTTTCACCGCGCGAGGAAAGACTTTCTTGTGTATCTCTCCCTGCGCTTCCCGATGGAGAGGCGCCACTCATTAAAAGGCACCTTTCCCGTTCGATCGATAATAAGTTCGGAACAGCAGGTGCTTTCAATATTCAAGCTTTGGATAGTAAATTTTTCATTCCGCGGAAGTATAAGGTACGAGTATTCCCATCCTGCTGGAAATATCGCACGCTGCCACACGATCGATACGAGGAACGGAGCGGAAGTTTGCGAAGTTACCGGGAATTATGAATTACATGGAATTAAAAGTTCAATGATTGCAGTATTTGTGCCATCGAAGGAGAAAGGAACGTGTAGTTCATGGACAAATATGAAATTGATTTTTGAAGCAATTAACAGAAACTTGTTCGGGGACCACCTCGCTGTCGTTGAATTATTCAAAAGTGCAAAACAGTAGCATCAAACAACTTCTTAGAATCTCTAAAAATACAGCTTATATTTTTATTCTACTGAACTGTTGTTCCAAATTAATGTTTTTCGTATCTTTTTATCCAAGAACCGGGATGACACATTTTCTCGGGGAATGTGGCATCCACATAGCGGAGGCACGGATGGCTCTTCACCGCAATTACGAAGGCCACATATTTACGTAAACATAAATTTATCTCGAGGGGTCGTCGCATGGACACGCATAATTTATCCTCTGCATGTTACCGAATTAAATCTTCCTTTCAAGAAATTCTCTCCAGAAAATGAAAATCCACCGCAGCAGACAAAGATGCGGAAACATGGGGCATTGAAGTAGTAATCTCTTCGGGCAGCCTTTTTCTTTCTTTGAACGTGCTCTCCTAATGTTTTCCAGGAAATTAAATTTCTTCGAACTGTTCCGATAAGCGCACAAACCGCCAATGGAAAAGGAATGTTACTCTTCGACTTGTCCTTCCTCATTTAGGTTGATTCCCACAGTACAGAAAATGTGATTAAGTACCATTCGGAAAACAGCCAGAAGGAAAATGATGGAAAAATACTGTCCTTTTTTCATTTTTTTTTCTTCACTTCAGTGATCTCGTTGTATTGATACTACTCATAAATAATGAAAAGTGTCTCAAGCTTTTCCATCATCTGTTTGTGCCTCCGCGCTGACTTCCCCTGCGGTGTACCAATCTGTGGCGCCGTGAAGTGGAGTCACAGTGTCACCTCTGGTTTTGCCTTTAATAGAAGGCAAGCGGCGGCATCTGACAGACACAAACCAAGAGGTAGTGCCACTCATTAATAATTTATCAGCGAGGATGCTCTGACCGGGTTGCGGCATTTACATGGTCATCTCCGGGGGGCGGAATTGAATACTGACTAGCAATTTCGGTAATTAATGTATTGAAGTTGAATCGTTGAGCAGCTGAGCTCTTCTGACTTAGATGAGCACGGAAAATTAAAACACCAGATTAGAGAAGAAGGTTAAAGTAAATTGAAATTTATGTTGAAAGAACACGATTGAATTTGTTATTTACAAGAGATTTGCGCCTCTTCGTTCATTATCTGCTCCATTATTTCAAATGATTTCTCCTTCGAAAGCAGCATCTCGGACACTTGCAGCATTGCCGTTCTCTTCCACGATCCGCTCTAATTTACACTCTTTCACGGTAATCAGGATTGAAATGCACAACTGGAACCAATTAGCTCTTGCGTCGAATGATGCCTAGCAACGGCTGCTTCACAGTTCGTGAGGATCTAATTTCATTAAAGTTTCCATCCGCTGTCTTATCCTCGCAACGTGTCGGAAAATACTTCGGCATTCTGGATGCTGCGAGGAGAAGTTGCAGTAATACGCTTTATGTGCGATAATAATTTGCATGGCGTTATTAATACGTATACTCATCTTGTTCAGCTGCCAGCGTGTTCGTTTTGATGGTAAACCCGATGAACTGCGTGATTTCAATCTCGCTAAATTATTTTGCGAGCAGCTCCCCGACAGACTAATATGATTGATTGCTCGAATAGAACGTAGCAAGGACACTTGTTTATTGAAGGTGAACACTTTCCTAGAAAATCTCGAATGTGAGTGTGCGTTGTGTTGTTCCAACAATCTTAATTAATTCCAGCAGAAAGATTGATTCATCTCTTTACGATATGAATCAGACTTTCATTGTGTAAATAATGCAGAGATTTATGATTGGATCATTATTATCCATTACTGTCTGGACAGTACTGGTTTAGGTCCTCATGAAGCAGCCAATCAATGAACACCTTATTCATGCTCGAATTGATTGGCAGAGGATTTGTACAGAGAACACTGAGTATCTATTGGCTCCCTCTAAGTATTTGAGCATAATGTGCTAAGATTCTTGACATCAATGAGCAATGAATGGAAGGTTTGCCAGACATTTTATGTGTTGACGAAGCTATACAGTCGAAGAGATAGAGAACAAAGTATTCATCATATTCTGTTCATGGCATGCAAATTACTTTAAATCCTTCTGGGATTCTCGGTACGAACATTTCAGGATTTAACTAGATTTTGAGCGACTTGTTAAAACAATTCGGAATAAAAAAAAAAATCCTGACTGAAACGCACAGTTTTGATTCAGCGTTAATGCTGCAATAGCTATGAACAGCATTTTTTTCTTATGTTGTTGCTGTTATTACGCTACGTAATTCACGTGTGCTGCTGGAATGGGAATCAAACAAAAGGGGCGTTTGTTCCTTATAAACATATACACAGGGCTCGGTATAGTCATATTCAATTGAGAATAGTCAGCGGGCTATAAAGAAATTCCCTTTCGTATTTGATCGGAAATGATAATTGGTTTTTTCATGCAGTTTCTCCGTCAACATGACTCAAGAGTCAGTCGGGCGTTTAGCCGCTATCTTCCTCTATGACTCGACTTTCTCATTTCATTCTTCCCCATCAAATGGACTTAATTGCATTTTGAAGTGACTCCCCTCTCATTTATCACGTGCACTCCCCCCCGAAAAATTGGTATATATGACAAATTCTTTGGTAAATGTTACCAATGATTAGTAAATTTTTGCAATACGAATTATTCGTACATATTACGCGATAACAATGGTAAACAACTGTCATATCGGCCAGTATAACTCAGTATAAGCAGTCGGTACAACGTTGGTTGAACATTTACCATAAACATGTTTGTTAACCCAACCTTTATGCATGTATTGTAGTGAATTTATTTAGTAATTATTGAGCTATTGTATGCGTCTTTATTCATTTATTTACATTACATTTATTTACAACACATTCGGGAAATATCACGAAGATGACAAATCCCAGGCGGCATTAAAGGTGTACTATGGAAACTTGAAAAAAATGAAAAACAATATTTCTGCCTTAAAATATTCTCTGTGATGTCATTTGTCAACAAAAAAAGGTGACAGGAAGATCACCTTTTGAGCGTTGAAGGACAATTTTATGGTCCAGGGATTGCAGACTGAGGGTACGATAGAAAATAAATGTATCTAAAATTTAAAAGGCGTTTTTCTTGAAACCATGTTTTGCAAACTGAGAGTGAGAGTTCTATCTCCGGAACGGTCCATCCGATTTTGATGAAATTATTTTTCACAGATTCTCCACTAAGTTTCCTGCCATCGTACTTAGGATTTTTTTTCCATATTTTGTAAATATTTTGTAATTTTATAATTTGAAAAAATCCTACGTATGATGACAGGAAATATATCCAAGATCACGTAAAAAACAATTGGTTGAAATCGGTCCACTAGATAAACCTACAGGATTCCCACCAGTTTACAAGCTTTTAACTGTAAGGGTTCAACAAACCGGTTGTAACTACTCAGGGGACAGTCCAATTGGCACCAATATATTTTTTGTTTATTAAATTATATATACCTAATCAAACTGTGATATCAGATTAATCATAGTATTTTATTTTCTCGTTAGAAAAAACCGCGAAAATCTCATATATTTTGTGGTGTTCATAGTGCACTACCTCCTTAAATCCCTGCACCTCAAACGTCCCTATCCGTTCTTACTTCCAGTTTATTCACAAGCGCCTTCAGGGACGGCTGAGACTTCTTCAGTTCGTCTACCTTCAAACTACATTCAAACGATTTCTATCCGCCTTTAAACCTTGTACATCTGTCGTTATACCGTTGAATTTCGTTAAGAGGAACGGCTTCGATATCCAAATGTGTTGCTAAGCGCAGAACCCGAGGAAAAATCGTCCGAACTGAGCTGTCTTTATTTTGTTGTATTCGTCTCTGCCCGCAGATCGATGTCATTGTGAATTTTTTTTTTTTTTTTTGAAAAACTTTAAGAGATAGTTTGAAAACAATAATTCCCATATGTTCTAATATGTTATCGTTGTTATTTCAATTGGATTCCGCGTTTGCGGAATTAAACTTCTTGGTCCGTTGGTTTGAAGCAAAAAGGGCAATGAATTCTCAGGTGGAATAACGCGCCTTGAAAATAAAATATTATAATGACGAGTATGACGAGGTAGAAGTAACAGGAAATTTATGGTAGAAGCAAATTGTAAAGGGCCATTTAGGAGATAGATCCATCAATGAAGAGTTCTGCAAATGAACGTCTTCTTAGTAAAAAAAACGTGAATGTTCGAGAGTATTAATATCAAAAAATCAATTCCGGGCGGGACGAAGTTCGCCGGGTCAGTTTGTAATAAGCATACAATTCGCGATAACAGATGTACAGTGTCGACGTCTAGTGACGACTTGGGACCATCATTTTGGTCCCAAAGAATGTTTTGGGTCCTAGTTTTAAAATGTTGAAATTTGAATGAAAATGTTATTGAATTACTCAAAATATATGTTCCTAGCTCTTCTTTTTCCTGATTTTTAATTTTTTTTCAAAAACGACTGTTAATCCATCATGCATAATTCATATTTGAGATAGAGATAAAAAGTTTTCATTAGTTATTTTTAAATTCAAATTTGAAATTCTGAAATGAAAAACAAGATTGATAAAGTTCTCAAAAATACTTCAGGAATTTCTTCAAACTGAATAAGTGTTGAGTAACAGCTACTTGAAGTTCCAAATATTGTATCAGAATATTGACTAAAAATTCTTATTTTATGTGTTACCATATTATCATAATTTTGAATGTAGACTTATACAAGTTGAATGTATATCAAACCGCAAACAAAAATACAAAGTTCAGACTTTGGAAAATTCTAAATTAATAGTGCATTCCCATCTAACAACACCAGCATATACCGTTTTGTCTCAAATTCCGAACACTTGAGCTTTGGTGGTCATTAAACAGTGTCTCATTACTCAAAATGGTACTCTTTCGTGAAGTTAAATTAATGTTTAAATACAATAGAGCCTTCTTTTTACTTGACTACAATAAAATTGATTTACAAATAAATATTCATGGTGAAAAACATATTTTTAACGTTTAATCACTTTTATCTCAAATTCCGAACACCATTTTTGTCACTGACTCGTATTCCGAACACTTTTGTCTCAAATTCCGAATAGCAAAGATGCATTTCTTAAAAAATCATACATTTTGAACCTCGGGACCGATTCATATGATCGATATATCAAATTAAAGTTAATGAGCTAGTCTTTTTTCGGTAAAATGTTTACTCGCAAAAAAAAATAGATTTTGCTTTCGTAATTATTGATTGTATTTGCTTTTTATAGTTTACATGGTTTCGAGACCAAGGGCGCTATATCGGTATCGATTCCTGTAAATGATGTTAAAATAAAGGCTATAACCGAAAAAAATGTCAAGGTTTAGATTATTTAATTATTTATAACATGAAAGTTCAGTATATGGGTTCCGCAGGGGCAAGGGGACGAATGATTGTCTTGCGTTGCTTTCTTCAGAAATTCAAATGGCTTACGCCGAAAAAAAACAAATGGCTTCAGTATTCTTGGACATAAAGGGGGCCTTTGATTATGTTTCAATAGAGGTTTTGTCAGACAAATTACACTCTCGGGGTCTACCGCCTCTATTGAATAATATGTTATATAACTTGCTTTGTGAGAAACATTTGAATTTTTCTCATGGGGATTCGACAGTAAGTCGGATCTCCTACATGGGCGTCCCCCAGGGCTCATGTTTAAGCCCCCTTTTGTACAACTTCTATGTAAGCGACATCGACAATTGCCTTACACAAAATTGCAACCTAAGACAACTTGCAGATGATGGAGTGGTGTCTGTCGTAGGATCAAACGAATCCGACCTGCAAAGACCCTTACAAGATACTTTGAACAATTTTTCAACATGGGCCATTGGGCTAGGGATCGAATTCTCCACGGAGAAAACAGAGATGGTGGTTTTTTCTAGGAAGCATAGACCAGCAAAACCAAAGCTTCAACTTTTGGGTAAACCGATCACTCATGCTATGTCATTCAAGTATCTTGGGGTCTGGTTCGACTCCAAATGTACTTGGGGGCTCATATTAGGTATCTGAGTAAAAAATGCCAACAAAGAATAAACTTTCTCCGTACAATTACCGGCACCTGGTGGGGAGCCCAGGAGGAGTATCTTGTTGCCAGATCGAATTTAGAAAACTCTCTTCGGGCTAGAGGAAGGCAGCCCAATGTGCCGGTGAGAGATGTGTTGGCTGGTTTAGACCTTGATTACATGTCCCAAATATATGTCTTCCTAAAAGTTATCGATCTTCGTGTCTGATTGTCCTTATATCCTTATATTCTCCTTTTCCTTTTCCTTCGCGAGAAATCAAATCCCTTCTCATTAATAATAGAATAAGGTGAAATGTAAATACATATTAGATATAAGATAGGCTTAAGAATTGAGTGTAATGAATGTGATTGTCAATGTGAGAGTGAACATTGTTAACATATCCTTTTATCCCTTCCTTTTCCTGAAACAAAATGTCACCCTTCTAAACTCGAGTAGACCGCGAGTCATCGGTTTTCTACACCATTAACATTAGGATTAAGGAAAAATGTTTATATATACTTGTAACAATACAGTCAGGAGTTTGGCTCCTTTAAACTTATGTAACTGAGCCTGTAAAAATAAACGATTTAATAAAAAAAAAATGAAAGTTCAGTAAATTTACATTAAGATTTGAATTTGAATCATGCGTAGAAACTTGATTCATATTCCGAACACTAATTTTCATGAAGATTTCTGCATAAAATATCGTTTTTTCATCCATTTATTGTAGATTCGTACAAATTATAGCACTTACCATAAAAACAACTAACGAAATAGTTGAAAAAACTACTAAAACTGAAAAATTAACGATGCTTGTTTTTTTACAGAATTTGCTAACGTAAAAATTGAATCATTGGTTTTGACTGTCACTTTTTTGCAAATGCTCAATATTATAAATTATAGGCTGTATCGATACATGTAAATGATGTTAAAATGCAGGTTATAACCAAAGAATTTCAGGGTTTTGATTATTTAATTATTTCTAATATTAAAGTTCAGTAAATTTACATTTGAAATGAATTGTTCGGAATTTGAATCATGCCTAGAAATTTGATTCATATTCCGAACAATACTTCAATATTAATTTTTATGAAAAATTCTGCATAAAATATCATTTTTTCGCCCAGTTATTGTAGGGTTTTACATTCTCTAGCACTTCACATGAAAACAGCAATCAAAACAGTTGAAACAACTGCAAAAACTGAAAAATGAACGATGCTTGTTTTTTACGGAATTTACTAACGCAAACATTTTATCATTGGTTTTGACTATCACTTTTTTGCAAATGTCTAATATTATAAATTGTTGACACTGTATTGATACCTGTAAATGATGTCAAAATGAAGCCTATACTTTAAAGAATGTATGTGTTTTCATTATTCGATTATTTATAACATAAAAGTTTAGTAAATTTATATTTTAAAATGAAGTGTTCGGAATTTGAGACTGTACGGAATATGAGACAAAACGGTATCCGATAATTCAAGGATTTCCTTGGAGTCACGCACGAAACGAGTCATGCCACAAGGGACTGATATCAGTAACGGCGCTCGGAGACGCCTTTGCCCACAAAATGCGACGAACGCCAATAATTAGACACACTCAATTTCGACCGATATTTATTTGTTGACTCACCGGACGTAAGAAGCAAAATCCCTCAATGGAATTAAGTTGCTGAGACAAGACTGACTTTGTCGAAATACTGCTGGTGGCCTGCTAGCAAAGCTAGCAAAGCCCGTCTTGAGTATTTGTTTTGTTTATCCTCACATCTCTCTTTCCCAGACTCAGGGAGCGGTTACAACAACTTTATCTACTGGTCTGGCGAGCTTCGAGAGTTCAAGAAGGGCCAGCAACAAAATGGATGCTGTACGTGAACTTGTATGAGTTCAACAGGGTGGCAAAGCTGACATCGACGACAGCCCGGTTCAGGATCCATCGTCCTGTTTCCTCTATTGCTTGTGTGTATGTGGTTTGTTGCTAATGCTCACATTCAAAGCGAGTTATGGCGGTATACATTGCGTTATTATAGCTCTTCGCAGTGGGATAGTCCTTCTAAGATGTGCAGGCACGTGAAGACACGAAAAAGTCCTTAAGATAGGATGCAGCCAGCGCAAGCACACATTGTATTGTTGCACCAGGCGGTATATTTCCTCACTTCGTTCTGCACGTCCGACAGGATGCGATAAGAGGCAAGCGTCCTTCAATGGTGTATTCCAGTCACGGTTCGGTTCAAAAGTAGCACTAATATTGCAACAGGATATTGTTGCGCTCCAATATGGTGTACAATATTACGGAAAAAGCACACAATCGTTTCGGAAAGTGGAGACAAATTTGTTCGAGAAATGTGCAATCGAAGGATTAGTTAGAAATTATATTTCTTTGCTTTTCTCCCGATGGACAAATGAAAGCGAAAACTTTTACGGATTTCTCAATTGCAATCCTCGAACGAGGTGAAGATGAATCCACTTGCTCTGCCCACAATTTGCATCCATGGTTTGCGTCTTGTTGAACTCATGTCCACTGGCGAATGTCACACTAAAGCACACTAAAGCAGTTGTATTGAGGGCAAGCTCTTGTCATCAGCAAATGTCCTCAAGTTGTATCCAGTCTATTGCAAGCAAAACCTCAATCACCCATTGCCTCGACCGCCACATTTCACAACAGCAGACTCTCGAGGCAATGGGGACAAACATTGCACAGCAAGCAGATCAGACAAAACCGGATCCGGAATCAAACTCCTCTCTTGCACACATGTTCAGTGGAACGCAGTCAAAGTTGGGCTCATCTCGTCGGGATGTCCCATTCCATCATCCTCGGGCTAGTTATTTGCTACTGTGGCAATGCTGTCGGTGTGGTGACTCGTTTTTCGGACAGTAGCAAGTGAAACCGCATCATCAACAACTTTGGCGGCTCAATGGACGATGCATTGTGGCCTTGGTGCACAACTAATTGGAATCCGTTCTGCACTCATTGTAACGTGTATCAAAATATATCGATCAATTGTTTAGTTACAATAACAACCAAATACGGAACGGTGAGCCTTTCTCCTAAAAAGCATGATAAGTAAGCTGACACTTTAATGTTTCTATAAGACAAACATCTCTAAAAGAGACAGTCAGAAAATGGTACGGTTCCAATGAAATTGCAAAACTTTCGGTAGAAAGTGGATGCACTCGACCTATTTCCATATCAGGCGAGAATGTGAGCAAGGAGTTAGATTGATATTCAATTAATTCAATTGAGCATACAGTCATCAAAGTAAGTAAAGTTCGAAAAGGGATACTTCTCAACGAACATTAGCTTACCCAAAATGATTGCCTTATTATGACGTATTTCAGTTAAACCCACACATTTGGGGGCGTTCGTGGTAACATAACACAAGTTAAAAACTCTCTCTCTCTCTCTCTCTCTCTCTCTCTCTCCGTTCGACTCGATGAAACGCTGAATGTCGATCAGATAAGCTTCGTGAGCGAAAGTTGGTCCGTTGGTTGTTTTGCGTTTGACAGAGCGTCGTGTGCCGATGAAAAGTTCAAAATCCAGAACTTTATCTTCTGCCCCTGCCAGAAATGGGTTGTTCGCGTGTAATACGATGAACCCGAGGATCGACCCATGGAGTGTAACTTCCAACCACTGTGCACCGACAACAATATCCACCCCGCTCGGAGGAAGAATAAATGTCACCTGGTTCACAGCCGGAAACGACATCATAATTTTTAACGAGTTGATTTGCCGTGATTGGAAGTGATTCAACTTTTTGATTAGTTTCCCTCCCCCCGGGGGCAAAGTCTCGCCGCAAATCACAATTGCACCGGTGCAGTGGGAAAGTTTTCGATAACTTTTTTGGCCAAACGAGTTTCACTTGATTTGGGTTAGTGAGGTGCGTGCGTGATTGCATCTTACGTTTGTAGTGGGTCATTATCGTATGGTACAATGAATATTCCAGATGGCTCTGACCGAGGCCAAGAAAAGCCTCTCAAGTGCACACGTGTTCGTACAATTTATGTGAGTTCTAGAGTTCAAGGATCCCAACGATGCCACTTTGATGAAAATCATGAGGCGCTGAGTTAGGTCTTGATTATTCCTAATGCGCTAGACAGACTTATAAGAAGGTCAATGAGGTTCAGTATACGCATATTCAGTGAGCATAAACGCAATTTTGATCCCAAAGCACTTGGTAGTCTGAACACATATTTTTCGTATATCTAATTGAACATAAAAAAAATAGTTCATGAAAATGAACTATTTCATATCTAACATTTTCAATTATCCGTGAACGAATAAACTAGAAAATATCTTCGCAAGTACAATCTTATGAGGTGGGGTAATTTGAATAATTAATTTACATGCATTTCTCAATAAAGCTCAAGCAATTCAAGTAAGGAAAAAATCTTTATTATCGGTCATAACAATTGTTTCCTTCTAAATCAAAACTATTGACTCCAGAGAAACTCTTATGATTATGAGCTCGCTTCCGTTTTACGCTTTATTTTTTTCGCAATGAAATAGATAAATGGTCATTTCGAATTTTTGAAGCCAGAGAAGCAGAAAGCTATCAGAAATGTTGTCACCATGACTAAACAAATCTGATTGAATCTAGTTGGTTTGAATTATAAAAACTTTGAATAACATTTATTACTTCAGTTTGGTGTGTGACACACCTGATATCAATCGCTGCCTCTTTCAACGAAAACTTGTTCAATCAATAACTTCCAGCTAAATAGCAGTTCAATGTAACGATTATGTCCTGGATTAAAATAAAGACTACAAAGTAGTCCAGGATTACTTTTCCCTTCTTTTATCTAACATAACATGGACTGGAAATAATGTGTATCAAACATTGTAGACCAGATTTCGATATTTGTTATGCTTCCGAAATCGCTGTCTTGAGTTCACATACTGTGCCATAGTGCTTTTCCTCGGCCTACATCCTTCAAAATCCTCCAAAGGTCGTAGCTGGCTGAAAAGCTGCGTGCTGCGAAACTTTCCACTCGCTGATCTACGCTGACGACCACTCTCGTTGAATCAGCTGCTAAATAAAACTCTTTAACACTGTGAGAATCAACACACGGAATAATGTCTTTCTAAACTATTTTATTTACACTTTTGATTTACATTACTAGCTTAATTTAGAACTATACTAACTTAATCTAGAATATAGAAAACACTTGCAAAAGTATTTGAGGTAAAACACTTCTTGAGCCGTCAAAAAAATATAGATGTGAGAGCGTCTCACTGGCTGAAACGCATAGTTTTATTCAGCGGTAATGCTGCAATAGCGATGGACAGCATTTATCTTTCTTGTGTTGTTGCCGTTATTGCGCTATGTAATGCACGTGCGCTGCTGGAAGGGGAATCAAAGATAGGTAAAGGTGCTAATTTGTGAATGGGTCGCTTGAAAGTGCCGTTTTTCATTTGACTTCTACCACACGCACTAAATTGTCAGGTCCATAAAATAATTTGTCCACTCGTCCTATTCTCCAACACTGTGGAGGCAGATTATCTTCCTTCATTAAAACAATCAAACCTGGTTGAACATTTGGCTTTTTGACTTTCCATTTGTTCCTCACTTGTAATTCGGTGACATATTCTTTAGTCCAGCGATGCCAGAAATGTACCTTTAGCTGTTGTATGCGCTGCCATCGGGATAGTCGATTTTCTGGGATTTCTTCAAGTGAAGGTTCTGGTATAGCTAAGAGTGGTCGATTAATTAATAGATGACCCGGTGTTAGAGCTTCGGGATCATTCGGGTCTGAAGAGTGAGCATATAAAGGTCTTGAATTTAATATCGCTTCTATTTGACAGAGCAGAGTAGCGAACTCGCATATTGTAAGCGAAGCATTCTGGTAGATCTTTTTCAAAATTGTCTTCACACTTTTTACTCCTGCTTCCCAAAGGCCTCCAAAATGTGGTGCATAAGGTGGGATTGTTCTCCAAACAATTTCTTTCATTTGACAAAACTCGAATATTCTTCTATGTGTATTTTCTTCTTTGAACATGCAGAACAAAGCATGTAATTCAGATTTGGCGCCTCTAAAATTTGTACCGTTGTCACTGAACATTTCCTCAGGAATACCACGCCTAGATACGAAACGCTGTAGCGCGGCGAGAAATGCGTTGGTGGATAAATCTTCAACTGCTTTTAAATGCATGGCTTTTGTAACCATGCACACGAAAACATAAATATAACCCTTTATAGGAGCTCCTTTACGACCAGACTGCTTTATCAGTATTGGTCCTGCAAAGTCTAAACCCACCTTTTGAAATACAGGAGCTGCATTTACTCGCTAAGAAGGAAGGTCTCCCATTTGTTGGTCTAGGCATTTGGGAATCCTTTTGAAACATGTGACGCATTTTCGTAGAACGGAACGTACTGTAGATCTAGCGTTGAGAAGCCAATATTGTTGTCTCATAATGGTCATTACTCCAGATTGTCCCACATGCATATTTTCTTTGTGAATTGCAGTAATCAAACTTCTGACAATCGAGTTTCTACTAGGAAGAATCAATTGATGTCTTGTTTCGTATGGTATATTCGAATGACGTAACCTTCCACCTACGCGCAAAAGATGTTTGTCCACAAACGGGTTCAAATTATTTAGTCGGTGATTATGCTCGCCAGATAATATACTCTCTATTTCCATGGCAAATTCATGATGCTGGATTGCACTGACAATGTGCAAGTTTGCCTGGCGTAGTTCAGCGATAGTTGGATAGCGACTAAAGTTACGGTTCTCTTTGGATTTTCGTGTATTCGAGATGAATCGTAAAAAATATGCAACGACTCTCTGCAATTTGCGATACGACTCAAACTTTGTCAGAAGTGGAAACTCTTCGTAATCCATTGAACAATGAACTTGTAATTCGTGTTTTAGCTCGGGAATCTCAATATCCGGAAGTATATCAACACTTTCAATATTATACACCGCTGTTTGCATGAACTTGGGACCATTCCACCATTTTTCATTTTTAGCTAATTCTGATGCAGATTGTCCACGGGAAACTATATCTGCCGGGTTTTCATGTGTGTTTATATATCTCCATGTGTGTGTATCGTGTGATTTGATTTCAGCGACTCTATTTCGTACAAAGATTTGCAGGTTGTTAGGCGACTTATTTAACCACGCTAAAACAATTTGGCTATCCGACCAGAGGTGTATTGATGAGAATTCTATTTTTATTGCTTTAAGGATCTTCGAGACTAATCTGGTAAGAAGCACTGCTGCAAGGAGCTCTTTTCTTGGAATAGTGACTGGGGAAATTGGAGCTACCTTGGATTTGCCACAAATCAATCGCAAGTTCGCCGAGCCGTCCGAATGTATAGATCTGATACACACACATGCGCCGTACGCTAGTTGTGACGCATCCGAGAATCCGTGGATTTCGTAATCAATCGCTCCATTTGAAATAATACATCTCGGGATACGTATTTCTTGGAGAATCGGTAAATCGTTCAAGAATTCCTCCCATTCAATACAAAGTTCTTCATTTATCGGATCATCCCAATCAAGTTTACATATCCATAATTTTTGCATTAGTTTTTTCGCTATTACAATGACGGGTAATATTAAACCAAGCGGATCGAATATTTTTGCTATCGCTGAGAGAACTTGGCGTTTGGTAGGATGATCACTTTTGGTGGATTGTTGAGAAAGGAACAGAAATTCGTCTGCGGATGGATTCCACAATAATCCCAATGTTTTTATGACTTCGTTGATCGTAGAGTCCCCAATAGTTACTGTAGATTCTCTGTCTGCTTGAGGGATTGCTAATAGGAGGCGCTTGTCATTAGATGACCACCGGAATATTGTTGTCTCATAATGGTCATTACTCCAGATATTCCCACATGCATATTTTCTTTTCAATTAGTTGTCTTTGAATTTCTCTCGCTTCTTCTAGGTTGTTAGATCCAAACAAGGCATCATCTATGTAAAAATTCTCTTCGACGACACGTGCTGCTAACGGATAAGTCTCTTTTTCTTCTTTAGCTAACTGGAGCAAAGCACTTGTGGCAAGATATGGCGCAGATGCTGTCCCATACGTTACTGTTATAAGCTCAAGCACACGAAGCCTCTCGTTGGGTGATGAACGCCAAAAGATTCGTTGCAAAGAGCTATGTTTTGGATCTACTAAAATCTGTCTATACATTTTTGAAATGTCGGCACTCATTACGTATTGGTATTTTCTGAACCGTAATATTATCGACATTAAATCACTTTGAACGGTGGGACCAACCATCATTTCATCATTGAGAGATCTACCAGATACCTTTGCTGAAGCATCAAAAACTACTCGACATTTAGTTGTTGAACTTGAAGGACGTAGAACAGCATGGTGAGGAAGGTACCATTTTTGCAATTCAAAAGAATCTTCTTCTTCGTTTACTTCCTTGCAATGACCAAGTAACTCATACTCAGCAAGGAAATCGTCATACTGTGACCGCAAATCTGGTTGACGCATCAGTTTAGATTCAAGTGAGTAGAATCTACGCAATGCCAGAGCGCGCGAGTCTGGCAATTGAGTTGCTGTGTCTTTCAAAGGAAGTTGAACAATGAAACGATCTTTTCCATCTCGGCGGTAAGTTTTCATAAAATATTGCTCACAAATTTCTTCTTCGTCGGTAAAAATATTATCTTCTGACACTTCTTCTATTTCCCAAAATTTTTGTAAAGATTCTCCAATAGAATCTACACTCACAGTAAGAGCTTGCAGTGTTGTTATGTTGTGATTGTAATCATTATATCGACCACCCACTAGCTATCCTAATTGTGAGTCTTGAAGACTGGGTAGGTTTTCCGCTAGTCTAAGACAGCCTGGTTTCATCAAATCATGGAACCAATCCATTCCGATAAGTAGGTCTATATTATCTGATTTATTAAAGTAGGGATCTGCTAATTGGATTCCTGTGGGTATGTTCCAATTCTCAGTCGTGAAATGAATAGCCGGGATGTTGCCGGTAACCTTTGGCGTGATAAGACAATTCAAATTGAACTCAAAATTAGTGCAATGTGATTGAATTTGAACAGAACACTTTTGCTTCACAAGCGACCTAACATTACCGATTCCAGCTATGGGAACATTCACTTCTTCTATGTTAAGATTCAACCTATTTTGGAGTGATTGCGAAATGAAACTCACCTGTGAGCCACAATCCAACAGGGCACGGAATTGATGTATTTGCTGATCTCGATCTAAAACTTTGACTAAAGCAGTGTATAACACCACTTGGCTGACTGGGTTTGACCGTGTATTGGACAGGGCTGATGTTACTGTGGACTGGCATGCAGCATTCTCTTCAAATGTTGTTGTCGGTTCCACTGCGACACTGGTGTTTCCGCGGTGGGAATTGAACTGTTTGCGCACTTGAAAAGTCGGACAGGAACTACGATAGAACTAAAACTATTTTCACCACTGTTTTAACCACACGATACGAATTATACTTCCGAAAACTTTTTATTTGATTGACTACGAATCCAGATACGTTTCAAGCGTTCTCCTTGGACTATTCGCTACTTGTTTCCTTATTGATAGATATGGGAATTAAGTGCAAATAGAGATTCATCTCAATTGATTCCTGTCTCTCTATCGAGATCAGTTTCTCTCCTATCTGAAGCTTAATTATAGCAGATGCAAGCTGATTCTAGTGAGATGACTACATATAAGTTCATTACTGTTGTAGGGTTTTTTGATCATGAAAGTTTCGTTGCGAAAACTCTTAATATTCTAGGGTTGCTCCAACATATGCCGGCCCCTGTTGAAAGGATACACCTTTCAACCGACATATCTGCGACAAGTGGGATGATGGGATGATGATGCTTCCTTATCCTCCGGAGACTGTTATCCGTCTGGTATTATCCCCACATCATGGTTGGGCCATCGGACTCTGACGAGTTTTGTTCGGTTCGGCTGCTTTCCTATATTCCATGGTTGTGGTGACCTTCTTGAAGCGACGGAAATGCAGTTTTCGGGATCCAGGGTTCACTTTGTTGTCATCGGGGTTGGGCGTACTCAATGGTGATCCATCGAAGCAGCCGTGGGTGCGTTACATATGCCGGAGTAAAAAAATCCATTATTTTTTGAAAATTCAATTCATATAATACTTACAGGGTACGGAGGCTCAAAGGCCTCCGTTCGTTGCGCAGTACTGAGTACTGCGATGGAAGAACCTAGTGGTCCTCTGAGCAGAGGCCGGGTACTTCAGTAGGCCCAGCTGTTTGTTGGATAGGCAGCACACATATCTTTGTGATACCTCGTTGGTACTCTCCTTCTGCTGTTCGGACGTCTACAACCCGGATATTTCCATCGTCTCCATGGTATATTTTGCTGACTCTCCCGTATCTCCATTTAAGAGGCGGCAGATTATCGTCCTTAAGAAGGACCATCGTTCCTATGGCGACGTTGTCTCGTATGCGAGTCCACTTGGTACGTGGATGAAGACCAGACAGGTAATCGATCGTCCAGCGTTTCCACAACCGCCGAAGAAGCTCTTGATTTCGTTGCCAACGATCGAGTCTGTTTTGGGGTACATCAGACAAATTGGGTTCCGGGAAGCAAGTGAGAGGACGATGGACGAGGAAATGACCTGGTGTCAAAACTTCCAAGTCATTGACATCAGCCGTAAGTGGAGTCAGCGGTCGAGAATTCAAGCAGGCTTCGATGCGGGCGAGCAGGGTGACGAATTCGTCCAGGGATAGGATCGAGTTTCCTACGGTTCGACGGAAGTGCTGCTTGAAGGACTTCACCGCTGCTTCCCATAGCCCACCGAAATTTGGGCTGCGTGGCGGAATGAATTTAAAGGTTATCCCGTCATCAGCACAACGGTTGACTATTTTGCTTTGATGTTGTTGAGAACGAAACTGCTTGGCTAATTCTTTTAGTTCCCTCACAGCACCCTTGAAGTTCTTGGCATTGTCGCATTCTATGAGGTTCGGTTTTCCTCGTCGGGCGACAAATCGATGTAGCGCTGCTATGAACGCTTGAGTGGAGAGATCGTAGACTAGCTCCACATGAACTGCCTTGGTGACAAGGCAAACAAAGATGGCTACGTAGCATTTTATTGGTGGAGCCCTGCTGGCTTTGCGATACTGGAACGGTCCACAAAGATCCACTCCAGTATTGAGGAAGGGTAACGATGGAGTAACTCGTTCTGAAGGCAGATCTCCCATGATCTGATCGAGGGTACGAGGACGACAGCGAAAACAGTTTACACATGAGTGCACTACGCTTCGTGCTAAATTTCGAATGCGGAGTGGCCAGAATTTTTCCCGGACACATGCTACAAGCAGCTGAGGACCGGCGTGAAGATTTTTCAGGTGATAGTAGGTCACAATAGACGTAGTTAGTGGATGTCGTGCAGGTAGGATTATCGGATGTTTACTATCTTCGGATATGGCCGCATGCCTGAGTCGGCCACGAAGTCTTAGAATGCCGTTGATGAGAATTGGTGCAAGTGTTCGTAGATCAGAGTGTGAGTCAACCTGGCCATTTTTAGCTACAGCAGCGATATCCTTGCTGAAAGACTCGAGTTGTGCCAGTCGAACTAGGTTGTTGGAGGCTTCCGCGAGTTCTGAAGCTTGTAGGAAACCATATCGTCGATTTGAGCGATTGATAAGCTTGCTGTTATAAATGAAGCGACGAAGAAGTGCAATTAGACGAACAAGCGCCGGAAACGACGATCGTAAGAAAAAGATTTCATTCGGAGGGTGCACCCGCACTGGCAGAGAAACTGTCCTTTCTTCCAGCATTTCTGACGGCAATTCGACGGAAGTTTGTGGAATTAGAGGTGGCCAAAAACGCGATGGTTGGCTGAGCCAGGGTGGACCATTCCACCAGGATGCGGTTTCTTGCAATTGTGCTGGCCGCATACCACGGGAAATTATGTCTGCAGGATTTTCGATGCCTGGAACGTGCGCCCAAATACCGCTTTGTGTGAGATGCTGCACTTCAGAAACACGGTTTGCGATGAAGGTTTTCCATCTAGATGGTGTCGACCGAAGCCAATGTAGAGTGATCATCGAGTCTGTCCAGAAGATTGTCTTGACATTCAGCGTTGTACTGGCTTGAACTTTATGGTACAGATGGCTCAACAGAAGGGCAGATGAGAGTTCCAACCTCGGTAGGCAGATGCGTTTTTGTTTCTTCGAATCACCGAGAGGGGCCACCTTAGATTTGGCGGTTAGTAAACGCACGGCTATTCTGCCGTCATTTGAAACAACTCTCAAATACAAACAGGCCCCGTAAGCCTTCTCAGAGGCGTCGCAGAACCCGTGCATTTCAAGCACTACGCGATTGAAGGAAGGGGTTGCCCACCTTGGGATGGTAATAGATACTAATCCTTGCAAACTACTGTGGAACTCCAACCAATGCTGCTGTTGATACTCGTCTAGTGGATTGTCCCAGGATGCAGAAGTTCGCCAGAGAGATTGAACAAATATCTTGGCAAGGACTATCACCGGCCCAATCAGGCCGAGAGGGTCGAAAAGCTTTGCTGTATCCGACAATACGGTTCGTCTTGTGATGTTTTCTGTTTGGGACCAATTAGGAACAGAGTAGTGGAGTAAATCGGTCGATGGCTCCCATATTAGTCCAAGGGTTTTTATGGTTGCTGGTGAGTCCAGTGCTATTACTGCTCGATCGTCGCGTTGGTCGGGAGGTATGGTTGATAATATAGCTGTCGAGTTTGACGCCCATTTGCGTAGATTAAAACCTGCAGATTGTAACAGGCTTCGCAGTTGCCTGCACAAGTGTTTTCCCTCTTCTTCATCATCGACACCGGTAAGCATGTCATCCATGTAAAAATCCTTTGACAGGACTTTCGCGGCTAGAGGAAATTCATTAGCTCCCTGTTTCGACAACTCAAGGAGACATCTTGTAGCCAAGTATGGCGCCGAGGCAGTACCGTAGGTGACTGTGGTTAGTTCAAACGTTTTCAGCGGTTCCGAGGAAGAGGACCGCCAGCGAATTCGATGCAGTGGAAAATCGTCAGGGTGGAGGCGGATCTGCCGATACATCTTTTCAGCATCCGTAATAATAGCAAACTGATGAATTCTGAAGCGAAGCGAAATGTCTAGAATGTCATCCTGTAGAACCGGTCCCACTATTAACGCCTGATTCAGCGAAAATCCGCTGTCCGTTCGACAAGAGGCGTCAAAGACCACCCGTAATTTGGTGGTTGTACTATCCACCTTCTCTACTCCATGATGAGGTAAGTAGTAAGACGGAAATGTGTTATCCGTGTCGTCGATCTCACGCATGTGATTGAGTTGCAAATATTCAGCAACAAATGAAGTGTACGCTTCTTTGAGTGGGAGGTTCGCATCAAGTCTGCGTTCAAGGGCAAGGAACCTTCGAGTGGCTATTTCCTTGGAACTCCCGAGTTGAGACAATATATCTGGGCGTTTCGGTAAGGTAACGACAAATCTTCCAGATTCGTCACGAAAGGTGTTAGCAACAAAATGCTGCTCGCAGAAAGTTTCATCTGGGGATCGTATACTATTGGACCAACAAGATTCTATTTCCCAGAAGCGAGAGATTGGATCATCGACTGATTCTGCGCTGCACACGTGAGCTAACTTGTGTTGGGTACGAGGGTGGTGAGCTACAATTTTTCCGGATGCTACCCATCCGAAAACAGTATTTTGAAGAACTGGCTTCTCAGGGCCCAGTTTTATTAATCCTTCAAGAAGAAGATCGAAATATAGTTCCATTCCCAGAAGCAAATCTATTGGCCCTGGCGCATAGAACATTGGATCAGCCAGTATGACTTCGGATGGAATATTCCAAGTTGACGAATCAACAGGGTTCACTGGAAGCTCACGAGTGATTTTCTTCAATATTTGACAAGATTCCTCAACCGTAAATTTCGTACAATGAGATCCTATCCGAACGTCAACAGCATGATACGACACGACGAGAGTGTTTCCAACTCCACCAATTTCTTGGCGATTTGGATAGCGACGAAGCTTTAATTTCTGGACCATGTTTTCAGTAATTAAGCACAACTGCGACGCAGGATCCAACAGTGCCCTGGCCCACAGGGCGTCTCCACCAGAACCGAAAACCTTGATGATTGCGGTTTGCAGCAGAACTGTAGCAGGCATTCTTTGACTGCTACCAACGAGAGTGGTGGACACGAGGCTAGTTTGGGCCGAGGTTGAAGGCAATTGAGATTCTGTCGACGATGATAACCGTGGTTGTGACGGTTGGTTTGATAAGCTGGACTGATCAATTTGATGCGATGGCGAAGTGGTCAAAACAGCAGAGGTGTGTGGTTTCGATTGAGTGGACAAGCGATCTTGCGATGGTTGGTGGAGCATAGTGTGATGCTTTTGGTTGCATACTCTGCAAGCACCGGAAGAACAATTTCTGAGTAGGTGGGAGGAGGAAAAACAGTTGATGCACAGATTTTTCTTTTTCACCTGTTCGAAGCGTTGGGCTACCGACAATTTCTGGAATGATTCGCACTTGAATGGCGAATGCGGTGATTTCAAACAAAAAGGGCATGAACCAGGTGATGATGTGGTATTGGTAGTTGTGTGGACTGTATTTATCTTAGATTTCTGTGATCTATTTGAATCGAATCTGACTGGATCGACCGAACGTGACTTCGACAATGTCAAAGATTGTAACACTGTAAGCTGTGTGCGAAGGAATGTTATTATATCATTGTATTTGGGAACTTCCGTGGATTTGTGTTGAATTTCCCATTGCTTCAACGTCGACGCATCTAGGCGACTACAAATCATATGTGCCAGCAACACACTCCAACCGTCCGTTGGAATGCCTATCTTCTCGATCATGCACAGATTCCGCTCGAAATCGTCAACTAAATGCATTAGTGATTCGTAACATTCCTTTTTTATTGGTTCAATCGAAAAAAGACTATCAATATAGGTTTTTACAATCAACTTTTTATTGTCGAATCGCTTTTCCAGCAGTGCCCAAGCAACAGTATAATTTGCGGCTGTGTGTTCGACGGATTCGACAACTTTCCTGGCATCTTTAGAAAGAGATGCAACGAGATACGACAGTTTGTCTATTGGCGACAGTTGGGGATTCGAGTCTATGAGTGATTTAAAAGTGTCCCGGAAGGTTATCCATTCTGAAACACATCCGTCAAAGGTTGGTAGTTTAACTTCGGGAAGCTTAATGCGCGAAAAAGAGTGGTCTGTTGAAGTTGTACTACCAATAGAAGTGGTAGGGAAATTTATTTGTAACCTTTTTATTTCTCTCTTCAGAAAGCTAACCACTCGCACATAATCTTTTTCAAATGCACGTCGAACAAGACGATTTGTTTCTTCTACGACACTTGTTGTTTCTGCATCCTTCACATCTTTTTCGGACCTATCGGCTACATCTATACACATTTCAATTTTTAACCGATTCGCCTGAAATTCAGTATATAATGTCTCAGCTTGTTGCTTCCATCCCTCAAGTTGTTCACTGTCGCGGTCAGCTTCGAAGTTTTCCATAAAATCTTTTAGATTTTCCATGGTGTCGAGATAAAAATGTTCTTGACGAGTAAGTTCTCTCAAATTCGGTGCCATTTTTCACGAAATCTACTCAACTCCTCACCTACGTTCACCAGAAATTACCACTAAGCAATAAGCGAACCAGAGCACAAGCTACCAACCCACAACTCAATCAGGATGAAAGCAAACAAGCCAATCGAAGCTAGTAGTGTTCTCGATAAGAATAGTGTTTGAACACACGGGTACTCACAATGCCAGCCACAGTGTAGAAATTTGCTGCTTTTGATCGACCAATGACCCAAGCCAAGCCGTCGTGCCACTCTCGCCTGATGAAGAACACTCTAACTGCGGATGAGTTGGCTCTCCTCTGAAAGCGGCCGATAACACGCCAACGACACTAATCGGAGATCGAAGTCGAACAACATTCGATCTTTCGCACATTGTAATTATTCTACTTCAGTCTTCTGTTCACTTGCAGCAACGAGCGTTAGAATTTCACTTTGCGTATGGGCCAGCGATTCCAGTCCAGAGTCAATTATTGCACTGACCACTGATGTCCGATTGATGTCCGAGTTTTTCACAGTATCACAAAGCACTTTACGATCACTTAATCCGGTTCGAAGGACCAAAAATGTTTCCGCGGTGGGAATTGAACTGTTTGCGCACTTGAAAAGTCGGACAGGAACTACGATAGAACTAAAACTATTTTCACCACTGTTTTAACCACACGATACGAATTATACTTCCGAAAACTTTTTATTTGATTGACTACGAATCCAGATACGTTTCAAGCGTTCTCCTTGGACTATTCGCTACTTGTTTCCTTATTGATAGATATGGGAATTAAGTGCAAATAGAGATTCATCTCAATTGATTCCTGTCTCTCTATCGAGATCAGTTTCTCTCCTATCTGAAGCTTAATTATAGCAGATGCAAGCTGATTCTAGTGAGATGACTACATATAAGTTCATTACTGTTGTAGGGTTTTTTGATCATGAAAGTTTCGTTGCGAAAACTCTTAATATTCTAGGGTTGCTCCAACAACTGGTTTGGGAAAGTTGTCTCTTATCAACATTGCTCTTCGGTACAGTTCCGTCGCTATGAAGCAAGGTGTGATGTTTCCGTTGACATTTGATGCACGTTCTTTTAGATGGACACTCTATTACTCGATGGCCTCGACGTAGGCAGTTAAAACAGCAGTTCCTTTCCTTAACCTTCAGCAGACGTTGACTCAATGTAGAACTGTTGAATTCCGGACACTTGTAAGATGGTTGGATGTTACTGCAGAAATCACATTGACTTTGTTGCACTGCAGGAGAATTCGCTGAGTTGAAACGCTGAATCGAAGGCTCTTCCAAGGACGGGTTCGAATAAATGCGCTGCTGCTTGAATTTAATTTCTTCGGTTGGCTGACATCTTTCCAAAATTGACACTCGATCTTTTAAAAATTGTACTGTTAAGTCAAAATTTGGTAGTTCACCTCGCCGTATGGTCGCCTCCCAAAGTTTCTTCGTCTCGTCATCAATGGATTGTGCTAACAGATAAACAGCAATTTGCCCTGAAACACCAGTAAATTCCTGTCCAAGAAACTTTAAATTCTCCACATGGTTGCTGAAAGTTTCAACTAATTTTTGCAGCTCACTGTAATTTTCTTTCACTATTTTTTGCATGCTTAACAACCCGCGAATATGCAAATCGATCATTCGCCGCTTGTTCTCGTATCTCTTCTCTAGCAGTTGCCAGGCTCTGTGGTAGTTTCCTTCATTTAGAGTCCTGGCGTCAATCAATTTGGCAGCGTCTCCCACTAGAGCCTTCTCTAGATGATACAGCTTGATGCGAGGAGGCTCATTGCTTCGATCCACTACATCTCGGAACATTATTTTAAACTTCTCCCAGTGCTCATATCTGCCATCGAATGTTGGTATGGCACGTGGGAGCGATTGCTAAATCACTAATGGCGGCGGATTCATAATGGGTTGTGAAGCAGCCGGTTGTGCTTGTCGCTCTAGCAAAACATTTCTAATTTCACTGTCACTTCGTTGTAAATTTCCTCAAACTGCACATAACGATTATCAATTTCTTCTTGCTCCGAAGCTGGACTTCGACTCACTATTTGCTGATGATAACCGTCAAAGTCGTTATTCGCTGCTTCAACTCGTTTCATCCACACTTTGACTTGTTGACTAGAAATTTCCTTTTGCTCCACTTCTGCGTGTTGAAGGAGATGCATGATCCTTGTTATTTTTCCTTGCGCTGCCCCGCGGAGCGCAGACAAAGCTTCGATGCTGCTAGCAACTTCTGCAGCTGCACTGTCGTTTTTCACTGGATTCTCTTCGTGGGCATTTTGCTCGTTGTTTGATTGTTCGTTCACTTCACAAATTGTTCAAATACTCTCACTCACTTTAGTCTATTAACGCTTCACTGTTTAAATTCCGTGTTTGATTTCACACTGGTAACTGCTCTTCTTCTCGGAGTCTGCTTCTATCCGGTTCGAAGGACCAAATTTCTTATGTGTGGTTCGATGGTGGACTGTATATGGTTGGGGAGGAGGCAAAGATGCTCGTGACCTTTCCTCGGATTAACTGGACAGCTGGTGATGCCTCACGCATGCGACAATCACAATCGCCGGGAAGTAGCTGGCTGAAAAGCTGCGTGCTGCGAAACTTTCCACTCGCTGATCTACGCTGACGACCACTCTCGTTGAATCAGCTGCTAAATAAAACTCTTTAACACTGTGAGAATCAACACACGGAATAATGTCTTTCTAAACTATTTTATTTACACTTTTGATTTACATTACTAGCTTAATTTAGAACTATACTAACTTAATCTAGAATATAGAAAACACTTGCAAAACTATTTGAGGTAAAACACTTCTTGAGCCGTCAAAAAATATAGATGTGAGAGCGTCTCACTGGCTGAAACGCATAGTTTTATTCAGCGGTAATGCTGCAATAGCGATGGACAGCATTTATCTTTCTTGTGTTGTTGCCGTTATTGCGCTATGTAATGCACGTGCGCTGCTGGAAGGGGAATCAAAGAAAAGGGGCGTTTGTTCCTTATGAACATGTACAGACATGTTTTCTCTTGCGGTTTCTCTTTTCTTCAGTCGTGAGACTGAACAGGGTTTAAGTCCAAGAAATGATCAGGCTAGCTTAGAAAATGAGAATGTTATCTTGAACTCCTCAACTGTGCACAAAATCCGCCATCAGAGTTCCGAGTGGAGAATTATTATTTTTTCTTCCGTAAATCATCCCAACATCCGTTGAACCTATCAGAACCATCGAGTTTAAACTTTTTGTGTCACTGAAGATTGCCTGAAAAGTTAAAAATACCAGTTTCTTATTGGTTCTTCCATTATCTTCCATCGGCGATTCGAAATGAAATGTAGCCCGCTTCATCATATCATATTGTATGTGTTAAAAAAAAACTGAAAAACTCAAAAGATAATTAAATGGAACCATTTTTTCTTAAATACAACGCTTACTGAGCCTTCATCGAAAATGCTTAGACGACTTGCTAGCCGGTCTCATGGCAGATGACGAATCAGTTGTTTCTTCGTTTTGGCCACAAAATTATTGAAATAGATCCTCCGTTTTAAATTCGCCCAACAAGTAAATGCATACAGATGATCCTGATCAATAGTGTTGCCTGGGGGGTCTTCGTAGCCATACTGGTTGCGCGTTCACTTACTAAGCGATCGATCGTGAGTTCAAAACTCAGAGCCCCCAACTGACCATCTTTGTGTTGTTATAGAATAACTACGTCCACGCAACAATCATCAACTGAACTGAACAATGGAAGAACAGAAGAAATACTCTTACGCCTGAATGGCTACTGTGTAATGTACAATTTATAGATACAATAGAACATGTAATATGTACACGATTAAAATCCGGCTCTGTTACTGCTACAATGCTAATGAGCTTAATTAAATAAACAAATGGGATGAAAAAAAGTCACAGGAGGGTTGTGTCCGAGACACGACCGCATAGTTGACGTAGGATTCCGTTCGGCTATTCTTTTGATTTTGGATATGTTCGCTGAATCGAATCGTTAAACTCTTTGATAATGATTTGGTTGCTGGGTATTGATTGTTCGCTCCACCAGTGTTTACCGAGTGATGATGACAGAAGGATGGTAGATAGTCGTTGGATGGTGCATTTCAGAGAAAAGTTACCGAAGTGGAACGAGATATGATGAAAACCGCCCTCTGTGATCCTAGACGAGATGCCTCCTGTGTTATGTGTGAATGAAATAAAGAAAAAAAACACACCAATATAATATAAGATAATTACCAATACCGAACACAATTATCGATTTTTCTAATCAGTAAAAGCATGTTAGTTTAATATAGAGAAAACAATTGAAATGGAAAAGGTAATTTTCTTTTATAATTTTTACTTTCCGAGTGTTTATGCAACCCTATGCGAATTTTAATTAGACTTACAACATCAATACTATATGTAGAGCAATCATTTTTCTAATATTTCTCCACTTTTCCAATTTCTCGCCGTATAAACTTTCCTTGGGTGAAAATGAACACAACAAAACAGGCAGCTTAAACCAAACGACCCGTTCTCGAGCGGGTGTTTATTTATAAAAATTAAAATAATTCGTTTCATACATCAAGTCATTTTTAACATAACTGCTACCATATACAATTTTACACTTACACTTCTGCAAAAAATTTCACAATACATGATCGGTCATTGATATTAAATTTCACGAAGCAATCAACATTAAAGTTCCAGATTTAAATTTTATTTGCTAGAATTAATCGTATCACTCACCTTACTTGCAATATAAAAATGCCTCCGATTTTCATATACAGGTCGAACTCGATTATATATAATCGCAACTTCACTTTCAACGTTAATTTTCCAATCCAATACACAATCGAATCACAAAAAAGCTATTTTTCTATTAATGTTTGACATTCATACATTAATGAAAAAATTGTTTTCTTGAGATTCGATTATGTAAAGGATTTGAAAATAATTGTTGAAAAAAAATGGTCGACTATATATAATCGAGTCCGACCTGTATTTGCGATGCCTATTTCCCCCGGGGGCACCTTGGTTTTGATGTCTCTTTAAGGGAAGGGAATTGTTCGATAGTTAGTTTCATGACATTTTTTTCATATTATTTTCTTCAATATGAAAAATTGTTATGGAGTTCCGAAATCGATTGACGCAAAAATTTCATCAATCCAACATGAAATGACTGAATTTTCGATTTTCGATTTTCAATTTGTACCCCAATATGTTCTCTAAAGACGTAATCCTACGTCAAAAACAGTGTTGCCACACGTACAGATTGATTTGGAAAGGTACAGATTTTATCGAGTTTTTTGGCACAGATTACAGATTTTTGTACAAAAGCACATATAGGCATAGATTTTCTAGAGTGATAAATTAATAACATGTGGAGTTTGTAAAACGGGTGAGGGAGAGATTTGATTTCGATGATTGGCCCTCACGGGCGATGCAATGTTAAATCCCAGAAACATTCCCAATCTAACACTCCCTGTTCAGTCCACCGCTCAGCGGAGCGAACTGAATGTACGATCGACAGGATGGCGGAGGAAGTAAAGCAACGAGAGGACAACGAGCGCAAGAATACAACCAAAGGAAATAAAATTCAACCACCAACATGAGCCCCACCCGTGGGCGCGTGGGAGCGGCACACAGCGAAAGAAGAGTGCATTGCGAGCGCAAGCAACCTGCTCTGAGTGCAGAGAGAGGACTTGAGTTTCAACCGCCGCTAAGCAAAGAAGTTTATTTCGCGTGCTAAAGTTATTTGAAGCAAGAAACTAAAAAGAATGTTTGAACTTGTTAAATATTGTAAATTTGGTGTAAATAAAATGTGTACAAAGGAATAAGTTATTTATTTGCTATCAACCGATTAATCCCTCAATCGGTCTGTGGTGTGGTTTGGTTTTGGATTGGTCCTTAACAGGACCAAAGAAGCGAATGGAATTTTCCATTTGCTTCGCATCGCACGCGGCACTGGGCCGCTCGGAATCATTTCCGTGGAAACGCATTCTCTCCTAAGTAGCATAACTGCTACTTTGGTTGAGATTGCCATATTCGTTGACCTTGCGTGTCAGCCGCATGGGCGGCTGTGGAAAAGTTTGGTTCGAACACGCACAAACATGATCGCAGCAAAATACAGTCCACTGCTTGGTGAAACAACATTTGGTCCTTCGAACCGGATGGAGGCCGGATGACATATGGATGGCGTTTGGATTTTGGTCAACGATTTGGCAAGCAAACTGTGCCATGGATTTGAGTGAGTGGATTAGCTGGTTGGTAGCAAACAAAATTGAAATAGTGAATCGCAAAAAGACTGGAAAAAGTGCTTGCAAATTGCAAAAAGTGAATATTGGATTATTGGAAAAAGACATTGGACATTGGTAAATTTATGAAAACATTTAATGTGCAACAAAAACTATTAAAGCTTAAAGTGGAAGTGATTTCAAGTGCTATAGAATGAAGAACACGCATGCTAAAGGTGGAGCTGCTGGCGGGACCGGTGCGCAATCCGGTAGCGGCGATGGCGCCGACATGGCAGAGTACAACACGCTGTCCAATCTTCGAGGACTAGCGAAAGGGAAAATCATCCGCTTATACGACATGTTGGAGAGAGTGGAAGAGGAACAAACGCAGCTAACATCGCCACAGGTAAAGGTGTACATAAAGAAACTAGATGCTGCCTATAAGGAATTTCACAACTACCATGAACGGATCGTGGCGGTGGTGGCGCATGATCGGAAAGAGGATCAAGACTGTGAGTACGTTGAATTCGAGACGCTATACGATAATGTGTCGATTTTTCTCGAGACGTGGCTCGAGAATTTTGCCGCACCTGACTCTCGTCCTGCTACTGGTCAACCAGTAAGTCAACAGCCGTTGATTGTGCAACAATCGCTTCCTCGTGCCATTCCTACATTTGATGGCAAATACGAGCAGTGGGAAAAGTTCAAGATTATGTTCGGGGATGTGGTGAACAAGTCAAATGAGCCACCACGAATCAAGCTCTATCATTTGGAGAAAGCATTGATTGGGGATGCTGCCGGTTTGATTGATGCGAAAACAATTGCTGATGGCAATTATGATCGCGCATGGGAAATTTTAAGAGAGAGGTTCGAGGATAAGAGGCGCATGATTGATATGCATATTGTTGGTCTGTTAAGCATAACGAAGATATTTAAAGAAGATCATTGCGAATTACGGAAGCTTGTTGATACATGTGTGGGTCATGTCGAAAATTTGAAATTTCTGGGTCAGGAATTTTCAGGTGTGTCCGAACTGGTTGTCGTACACATCCTTACTAGCGCTCTAGACAAAGAGAGCAAACGAGCATGGGAATCAACAATGGAACATGGGTCGCTTCCGAATTATCATGACACAATCTCGTTTCTCAAGAATCGCATTTCCATTCTCGAAAGATGTCAGGTTTCCACAATTAGCAATGAGAATCAGTTTAATCGTATATCACCTAAAAGAAATGAAATATCTAACAAGCAACCTAATTCGCGAATAAATGCTGCTATGTTTTCAACTAACTGCGAGTTTTGTGAAGGAGATCATTTCGCGTTCAAATGCCCAAGTTTTAATGCATTAAAGATTGATGAGCGGCTCAAGATGGTACGTGACAAGCGGGTTTGCTTTAATTGTTTGAGAAGAGGCCACCGTGGGTTGGATTGTCCATCATATAAATCTTGCTCGAAATGTAAGCGTAGACATCATAGCTTGCTTCATAGAGAAGGAGTTCGTCCATCGTTTAATATTGAGAAAAGAGATACACTACCAGAGAATCAAAAACAGCATTTTACTCCAAGCACACTGACAAATCCATATGAAGGCTCATCGAAGCAGGATATTACTGCCGCTTATTCCAACACGCGTGGAAACGCAGCTCAGCAAGTGTTGCTGCTAACAGCACAAGTATTCATTTTGGATAAACATGGAAATCCGCATATATGTCGAGCACTTTTGGATAGTGGCTCACAAATCAATTTCGTTTCTGAATCGCTGCTCAATAAACTTGGAGTACATGTGGAAGAGACGAATATATTAGTCACCGGAGTTAGCAACATCAAATCCAAAGTTCAGCATAAGACTTGCATTCAAGTACTATCAAGGTTTAACAACTTCAGAATAGAATTGGATTGTTTGGTATCGCGTAAAGTCACTGGAATTCTGCCAACTTACGAGATTGATGTCGCTTCGTGGAACATTCCGTCAGAAATGCAATTGGCCGACCCTTCATTCTACCAACCTGGTCAGATAGATTTGCTGATCGGAATGGAGTGGTTCGATGATTTAATCAAATCTGGTCGAGTGAAACTCTTCGAAAACTCACCAACGTTAATTGACTCGCAATTCGGATGGCTTATTGGTGGAAGAGTTGATGGCGACTCTGTATCAGGCTCTATCTTCCATTCACATACCGCAATATCATCAGATGAGCAATTAAATAAACAAATTCAGCGTTTCTGGGAATTGGAAAACGTGGCCTCTGAGCAATGTGTGCCAACCGAGGCTGAAGAATGTGAAGCTCATTTTCAGTCAACATTCCGTCGCAATTCAGAAGGTCGTTATGTGGTTCAACTGCCGTTAAAAGAAACATGTAAGCAACTAGGAGATTCAAGACAGATGGCTATAAGAAGGTTTTACATGATGGAGTCTAAGCTATGCAAAC
This sequence comes from Toxorhynchites rutilus septentrionalis, assembly GCF_029784135.1. NCBI lineage: Eukaryota > Metazoa > Arthropoda > Insecta > Diptera > Culicidae > Toxorhynchites > Toxorhynchites rutilus. The sequence goes on from NC_073745.1 coordinate 342,010,769, forward strand.
AGCCAGAAATCAAACAACAATATGATGAATTCATTGAGGAATATGTACACTTGGGACATTGCAAGGAAATTAATGAGAAACAGGATAAAGATGGTATTCAAAAGTGGTATTTGCCCCACCATGCTGTGCTCAGACCATCAAGTTCTTCAACAAAATGTCGAGTGGTCTTCGATGCGTCAGCGAAGGTTGGCGGGAGATCTTTGAACGATGAGATGATGATTGGTCCTACTATTCAGCCAGATCTACTGACAATTATTTTGAGATTCCGCAAGCACCGATATGTTTTAAGTGCCGACATTGCAAAAATGTATCGGCAAGTCCTGGTTGATAGTTGCCACACTCCACTACAACGTATACTTTGGCGAAAGAATCCAATGGATCAGGTAAAAGTTTTGGAATTGCAGACTGTCACATATGGAATGGCAGCTGCTCCTTTTCTGGCAATAAGAGCTCTGAATCAGCTATCAAAAGATGAAGAAGTTTCATATCCACGAGCAGCTGAAGTAGTGAAAAAGACTTTTTACGTAGATAATGTTCTTTTCGGGGGTACTAATCTTGAAGAAGTTGTGAACGTTCAGCAGGAACTGATTTCACTTCTCAAACTGGGAGGATTTCATTTGCACAAATGGGCAGCTAACAACGATCAGCTTCTAGAACACATCGCAGAAAAAGATTTGGACAAATTGGTAAATATTGAAGGCACAAGCGCAAATGAAATAATCAAAACGTTAGGTTTAATGTGGGATCCTAACAATGATGAGCTTATCTTTTTATCGCAACCAGATTGTGCTACACCAAACCCTACGAAGCGTCAGGTTCTATCGATGATAGCAAGGCTTTTTGATCCCCTTGGACTGCTGTCACCAGTTATAGTTATTGCGAAAATGTTGATGCAGCAACTCTGGAGAGAAAAAATAGGTTGGGATGACAAGATAAATGAAGAACTTACCCAACAGTGGAAAGAATTTCTAGCCGCATTGCCAACGGACGGGCAATTTCGCATCCCACGACAAGTTTTTATGAATGATGCAGTTAAGACAGAAATACATGGATTTGCCGATGCGTCAATAGACGCGTATGGCGCTTGTATATACATACGCTCTTTATATGATAATGGCACCGCAAATATGAGATTGATAACAAGTAAATCAAAGGTATGTCCAATCACACCGCTTACTATTCCTAGAAAGGAACTTTTAGCTGCACTGCTATTACATCGATTGGCAATCAAAGTTGTTACTGCAATGGAACTAGAGCATGTTCCAGTAGTTCTATGGAGCGATAGTCAAGTCGTTCTCGCTTGGTTCAATAAACCACTTGAAAGATTGCAAATTTTCGTTAGAAATCGAATCTCAGAGATCAAATCTAATGACACCGTTACCTGGAAATATGTACGATCAGCCGACAACCCAGCGGACATAGTGTCCCGTGGAATGTCTTCAGAAGCTTTAGCTAACAACCGTTTGTGGTGGAACGGACCATCCTTCCTTCGGACAATTGAGTATAAAGAGGAATTGCTGGAAGTAATGGACGAAAGCGAAATCCCTGAGCTTAAACCAGAGACAATTGCTAACGTTGCTATTGTGGATGAAACACTTTCGATCTTTGAGAAATTCGACTCGTTTCGTAAAACGCAAAGAATAATAGGCTACATTATACGCTTTATTGCTAATCTTCGGTCCAAACCTGAGAAAAGGAATTTCTCCAAACGACTTTCACTTACTGAAATACGAGAAGCAACAAAATGCATGATACGAGTAATACAAAAACATGAGTTACATGATGAAATCGAGCGCATTCGTGCTGGCAAGCCATGCAACCGAATTGAAAATCTCAATCCGTACATTGATAGTGATGACATCTTGCGTGTTGGAGGCAGAATTCGACATTCTTCTCTTCCAGACCAAGCAAAACATCAATGGATTCTGCCTGATAAGCATCCACTCACACGAGCACTGATAGTGGACATTCATAGAGAAAATCTTCATGCTGGGCCAAGTTGTGTTATCGCCATGCTTAGGCAAAAATATTGGTTATTGAACGCAAAATCTTCTGTGCGTAAAGTGACACGAAGCTGCGTTACTTGCTTCAAATCAAACCCAAGACTAGCTGGTCAATTCATGGGCGATTTACCATCATGTCGAATCAATGTGGCACCTGCTTTTTTGAAAGTTGGAATCGATTATGCAGGGCCTATCTATGTAAAACAAACGACAAGAAAAGCGACTCCCGTGAAGGGATATATTTGTCTATTCGTATGTATGGTGTCTAAAGCTCTTCATTTGGAAGCAGTTGAGGATCTCTCGACTGATGGATTTCTTGCGGCACTTCGACGATTTGTTTCGCGAAGAGGAGTACCAGAAGAAGTGTATAGCGACAATGGTACAAATTTTATCGGCGCTAAATCAGCATTGAACGAGCTCTACAAACTGTTTCAGACAGATATTACGAAAGATAAGATTAATAGTTTCTGTCAAAGCAAAGAAATAAAGTGGACAACCATTCCCCCAAGTGCACCTCACTTTGGAGGTTTATGGGAGGCGGGAGTAAAGAGTGTTAAAACCATTTTGAATCGCGTTTATCAATCAGCTAATTTAACGATTATGGAATTTGCAACTCTTTTGTGTCAAATCGAGGCAATTTTGAATTCTAGACCCTTATTTTCCCATTCTTCCGACCCAAAGGACCCAGAAGTTTTAACCCCCGGACACATGATTATTGGCAGACCTCTAACAGCCATACCCGAACACTCTTTTATTGATATTCCTATAAATCGATTGCACCGATGGCAACGCATCCAACAGCTGAGACAGCATTTCTGGAATCGCTGGTCTCATGAATATTTGGCAGAGCTTCAATCAAGAGCGAAATGGACAAGAAAGAAGATCAACGTGGCAATAGATACAGTCGTTCTCTTGAAAGAAGACAAGGTTCCAACTCAACAATGGAAGATAGGCCGAGTTGTTCGAACCTACCCTGGTTCTGATGGCCTAGTTCGAGTTGTGGATGTACGTGTTGGTGATACTACATACAAAAGACCGATCCATAAGCTAGCGCCGCTACCCATTTTGGACAACGCATTGATTGAGGACAAGGATCAACAAAGTAACTTTCCTTCTGCCGTGGGAGTATGTTCAGTCCACCGCTCAGCGGAGCGAACTGAATGTACGATCGACAGGATGGCGGAGGAAGTAAAGCAACGAGAGGACAACGAGCGCAAGAATACAACCAAAGGAAATAAAATTCAACCACCAACATGAGCCCCACCCGTGGGCGCGTGGGAGCGGCACACAGCGAAAGAAGAGTGCATTGCGAGCGCAAGCAACCTGCTCTGAGTGCAGAGAGAGGACTTGAGTTTCAACCGCCGCTAAGCAAAGAAGTTTATTTCGCGTGCTAAAGTTATTTGAAGCAAGAAACTAAAAAGAATGTTTGAACTTGTTAAATATTGTAAATTTGGTGTAAATAAAATGTGTACAAAGGAATAAGTTATTTATTTGCTATCAACCGATTAATCCCTCAATCGGTCTGTGGTGTGGTTTGGTTTTGGATTGGTCCTTAACAGGACCAAAGAAGCGAATGGAATTTTCCATTTGCTTCGCATCGCACGCGGCACTGGGCCGCTCGGAATCATTTCCGTGGAAACGCATTCTCTCCTAAGTAGCATAACTGCTACTTTGGTTGAGATTGCCATATTCGTTGACCTTGCGTGTCAGCCGCATGGGCGGCTGTGGAAAAGTTTGGTTCGAACACGCACAAACATGATCGCAGCAAAATACAGTCCACTGCTTGGTGAAACAACACTCCCTTTTCCCTACAAAACATGTAACAAGGGGTAATTCGTATAAAACTGTTTAGACTTATTTGGATTTTACCAGATCCCACAAGGCATCCCATCCTTCTCTTATTCTTGACCGTGTTACGTAATATTTGAATAATTGAATGATCTTATACACCTTATTAATGCTTGCATTGAAAAATGGACAATTTTCGGATGGCGATAAGAAAACCACAAAGAGATAAAAGGAAAAGTTCCCATAATAAATAATTTAATTGACCATGTTGCAAAAATATTTCGACGCCCTGTCAGGCAGTCTTCCTCCAGTTTGCTGGAACATTCGCCATTGCTGTCGAAAACATATTCGTTGCCATGTTTTTCAAGTTCTTTCTTAGCTTTATTTATCAGTTCCTCCTCCGTTTTCACCACGAAATTGTTAGAGTAGACCCTCCGCTTCAGGTTTGCCCAGAAATTCTCGATGAGACGCAGCTGGGGGACGGTCGGAGGGTTGATAGACTTCGGAACAACATCTATCTTCAAGTGAGTCGTTTCCTCCAGCGACTTCTTCGCGTGTTGGGCGGCCAATACACCACTTCCTCGCCCGAATGATATTTTTGGATGAAGGACTTCCGGCAGGCACTTGGTGCTGTAAATTTCCCCTTCTACCGTAAGTCCCGAATGGATGAAAAGCGACTTTAACATTCCTTTTTCGCTAATGATCATTCATGCACCCGTGTTTTCGACATAATTGAGTCACCAAATGTGTAATACTTTCAACGTTCAAGGATTATTTTTGCAACACAAATTTTCACACAATATCAAAAATCGCCGAGCAAAAATGTTAACTTGTTTTTAATGAATCCCTAAACAAACTCAATAAAAAATCGCACATTGACATTAAGACCACAGTTGCACCAACTAAAAAAAAAAGAAAATGGTTCAGAATGAAGATTTAAACTATTAAAATCTCGGTATACATCTGACAGAATGCACATCAAGGAATGCCTGAAAAAAAATAGAAGTGGGTTATATCTGTGATATAGCCGCAAAGTGGACTAACGTTGGTTTAGTAATCAATAAGTAACAAGCATATACAGTGTCGGACAATAGAATTGGACCACAGCTCAATCCAAAACAGAAAGTGACAAAACTTTGAGAAAAAAATTTCCATTTAAGTGCATCAAACCATTTACAAATTGTAAATTCCATTCCTCGAAGAAATTAAAATCATCCGTAGTTAAACCAATTGTCCTTTATTTAAAAATCCGTTTTAAGCATACTTACTGACTAAAATAACGCGACATAAAATAGGACCGCTTTAGAATTCATGGTAAAAAAAATTAAAAAAAAAGGAAATTCATACCGTGATCGATTTGCAGGGTTAGTACTTGGTGGTATAACCCTTATTACGCATCACTTCTCGCACCCGGTTCGGCATCGACTCCTCCAGCTTTTGGCACGTTCTCAGCGGGATAGCGTACCACACCGCCTGGATTCTCTCCCACAGCTGCTGCTTGTTTTTTGATTTTTCGGTGTACACCTTACGTTTAACTATTTCCCATAGGTTCTCTATGGGATTGAGATCAGGGGACTGTGCTGGCCACTCCATAACGTCTACCTTATTATCCTGGAACCACTTTTTAACCGTTTTAGCGGTATGTTTGGGGTCGTTGTCCTGCTGGAACTGCCACTTTAGGGGCATCTCCCACTCAGCGTGTGGCAGCATTACTTCCCGAAGTATCTGGGCGTAGAGATGCTGGTCCATAATCCGGTCGATCCAGTACAAGGGACCCACCCCGTACCAAGAAAAGCACCCCCACACCATGAGGTTACCTCCTCCATGTTTGAATGTTTTATTTGTATACTGGGGCATATACGCACAGCCGAGTGGGCGATGGACCCAACTCTTTCCGTCCGAGCCGATGAGGTTCACTTTGGTCTCATCCTACCACAGCACATTTCTCCATAGTTTCTCCTTTTCCGGGTCCATCGCCCACTCGGCTGTGCGTATATGCCCCAGTATACAAATAAAACATTCAAACATGGAGGAGGTAACATCATGGTTTGGGGGTGCTTTTCTTGGTACGGGGTGGGTCCCTTGTACTGGATCGACCGGATTATGGGCCAGCATCTCTACGCCCAGATACTTCGGGAAGTAATGCTGCCACACGCCGGGTGGGAGATGCCCCTAAAGTGGCAGTTCCAGCAGGACAACGACCCCGAACATACCGCTAAAACGGTTAAAAAGTGGTTCCAGGATAATAAGGTAGACGTTATGGAGTGGCCAGCACAGTCCCCTGATCTCAATCCCATAGAAAACCTATGGGAAATAGTTAAACGTAAGGTGTACACCGAAAAATCAAAAAACAAGCAGCAGCTGTGGGAGAGAATCCAGGCGGTGTGGTACGCTATCCCGCTGAGAACGTGCCAAAAGCTGGTGGAGTCGATGCCGAACCGGGTGCGAGAAGTGATGCGTAATAAGGGTTATACCACCAAGTACTAACCCTGCAAATCGATCACGGTATGAATTTCCTTTTTTTTAAATTTTTTTTACCATGAATTCTAAAGCGGTCCTATTTTATGTCGCGTTATTTTAGTCAGTAAGTATGCTTAAAACGCATTTTTAAATAAAGGACAATTGGTTTAACTACGGATGATTTTAATTTCTTCGAAGAATGGAATTTACAATTTGTATATTTTGATGCACCTAAATGGAAATTTTTTTCTCAAAGTTTTGTCACTTTCTGTTTTGGATTGAGCTGTGGTCCTATTCTATTGTCCGACACTGTAACTCTTAGACATTTCATCTTCCGGATAAAAAGATTATCATACTTCTTCGTTCAGCAGGAAAAGAATTGATTACGTTCAAAGGAGGAATCGAATCCTCCTTGGAAATACCCAGCGCAAAAAACAACCCTGTTGCGCCCTTTTCACAAAACAGTTTTCTTGATCCCAAAGGATCGCCATCGATCGGTCATCAGCGTAGGTCAACTCGAACAAATACGCACGAAATGACGCTACGGAAGAGGTCAAAGCACTTGCGTACTATTGTGTGAACATGGCATTGTGTTATTGAACCTCGAGTCGACTGCATGTGATAGCTCTTAACGTACAAGAGTAAAAAAATTCAGTTATATTCAAGCGCAATAGGCAGAAGTTTTCTAAATTAAACTTTTAAGTGGCTTTAGTGAGGTATAGTTTATCCAACTGCAAGTGAAATTATTAATAGCACATACTTATTTTGATAGCCACTGATTGCGAAAAGTGACGAACAATCGATCATATAACTTAGATTATATTCTTAAGAATTGTTTTCCTAATTAGGTATGATTAACAATCGATGAATAATTATTTTAGTTTCTCATAAAAAGTGCGAACTAGGTCATAGCTAAGAAAGCAGTTCGGACTGCATTGAATTGACGGGCACCAATGTGAGTTGAATTAACCCCTGCTATGAACTATTATTGAAAGCAATGTAAATCGTTGCAGGAAAATTTAATACGTCTTAATAAGGAAGTATTCAGGTTTTGGAAACCCCGTCTTGTAACTTGATCGGTAACAAACCCCCTAACCAAGCTCCGACGATTGGAATCATCGGTCGATAGCGGCATTCGTGAGCATTCGATAATAGAACTTCTGTTTTCAACAAACAATGCGGCTCCGTCCAGTTCGACCGCAGAAACGAAATGGAGTTGGGAGAGAAAAGCATTGTGTTTAAGAAAGCGAGCGAGACCATCCTCCCGTAAGTTTCCAATCACAACTAAATGAATTTCTTCTTCTTCTTCTTCTTCTTCTTCTTCTTATTCTTCTTCTTCTTCTTCTTGAATTAGAGAGACTTCAAACTTCGAAGTTCATTCGTGTTCAACCCTGAGAAGGGCTCTTGTGAAGAATAGAAAACTCTACTTCAAACTCCTTCCTGACCTGCCTTGAGAAAGACACTTCATTGTCGTTCGACGCTCGTCAGCAAACCGTCTCTGCTTTCGAGATCACCAAACGAAACTCTGACTGAAATGGATTTCCAAACGGACGCCAGCTTTTCTACGGATTTGTGTTATATCAATAACCTGTTTTCAACGCTATTTTTAAACTTTTGAAACAACTTTACGAGTAAAAAAAATCATATATCGCATCACCTTGATTTTCGCTAAATGATCCGTTCAGTTCGACTGCAGAAACGAAATGGAATTGGGCGAATTAGCGTTCAGAACCTTGCACTCCAAGCGTCACGCTATCGTTTTAGAAACTTTCAACCACGGTACAGAAATGAAAGACATATTCCTTCGTCAAAACGTCTGGTGCCTTTTCTCTATAAACACGACAAACCTGTTTTGGCCGCATTAGGCATCTTATCACTATAGGAAGGTATATCAAGAATAATGAGATGGTGATCCACCCCATACAATATATTGGACCATCGTTAAGCGGACCTTGAAGAAGATGTAATGTTCCCAAGGCTTTCGATACAATTGCGCATTGCTATTTGTGCCCATCTGATATGCATTTACCCAAACATGACTGTAGAAGAACTGATTGGGCTGTAGATAAATTTCGCTAAATTTGCGTCATCGAACCAACAATTTGTGGTAAATCACATGCTACATCGAAGTTCAACAAGACCTTCTTCGTGAGTTTATTGTAGTTTATTGGAACATGTTAGTTCCTTAATTAAAATAACCACAAGAGCGATTTTCAAGTGGGGCTACATATTTCTAGCTGATTATAACTGAATTATTTTATTGATTAAAAAATATCAGAAAACAGATCAGTTAGTGACTACAATAAAAATGTTGTTAGTAATTGTTAACGTTAAAAGTACTGGATTTAATCAGAATCTGAAGCCCATGATCAAAAACACATGTAAAGCTCTTCCGACTTTTATGAACTAAAGCGTTATCTTGTTGGAATAACCAATCATCACGGTTATTTCGGTGTAAAAACAGTAGTGAATGATTCAGGAGTATTGCCCTGAATTTGTGACTGTTCATTCATGTTGGAGGAAAAGCAAAAAATCTATGAAAAAGCTCGGGACAGAATTGACCTCTTCAATGTTTGGGAAACAGTCATTTCCTTTTTTCTAGCCACACCAGGGCTATCTGCAAGCTAATTCCATGGGAATATGAGAGATTATTCAATGAGATAAATTTCATAAATTATAGTTATCCCACTCACTCTAAAATGTATCCTCTCGTAGGAAACATATGCGTGAAATCATTCCAGATCATTCAGTTTGAACGCTAAAACTTTGACCCAGTTATTGTCCTACTAACGCATCATTTTATTCACAATTACCAATCCAAAGGAGTGAAATAGTTTCATTCGCACGCTCAGTATCTATTGTCCTCTCCGATATCTGTCTATACGAACACACACAAAACTCGGATGAACAGACTTTCTCTCAGAAGCCAAATCGACGAAAAGCATTCCTCGCGACCCCATCATTGTCATCATCATCATCATCATCGTTGGTGGCGTCGCTCCGCTCTTCTGCTCTTCTCACGCTGGCTCGCAAGGCTCAGATCATCATCTAATGCTAATGCTAGAGCTCTGATAAAAGATTCCCGTGCACGGACTCGCTCAGTAGCATAACGGACGTGAACAGTGGTGGACGAGAACAAAAGTACCCTGCAAGAAGCAGTACTCTCCACCCCAAAAAGAGATAGATTGATGGTGAGCTGAAAAAAAGGGAAGCCTCTAAAAAATCAGCATCCGTAGCAGCAAAAATTTTTCACTTGGAATAAAGATCTGAATCGCTCCGATAAACGGTGAGATGTGGGAGCAAAAAAATTCCCATCATTTTGGGGGATAAATTTGTGGTAATCACAATTTAGTGGAACCGCGTGGTGATTTATGCGTTTTTGTCGACAAAAGCTGGAAGTGTGGAATTTACCAAGAGGAGAGAGAGTTTGGAATTAGGGATTAATAAGAAGTTCCCCTCAGTGGAAGCAGTTTTCCTCGTAAATGTTTTCTTTATGTCTGAAACGTAATAAATAAGGAAATTTTCACGAGAGAGAATACCTTCAGTGCTTCTGTCTACAGTCTTTGTCGGAGGATTGAAATATTATGTGAATTCAAAGAACCGCTGCGTGCGCTCCATCGCTTCCAGCGGGAAGTGGAAAAAAGGGAATTTGGTATCACATAAAATGCGATAAGAGAAAAAAAAACACAGAAAACTTGAGCACCATTTTGCTCACAAATATCGAACGGGAATACGGGGAATCAGTGAAAGTGTCGGTTCCGATTCCCAGTATCAATTGATTGTATCCATAGCAGCGTTATTTCGCCACATAAATGTGCTGATGAACACAGAAATTACAATATACAATACGTTCCCCGTCGTATCGTCGCATCGTTTGCTGACAAGTGCAAATAAGAGTATGTGGTCCGAACCGTGCGTATGTGTAGAGTAGCGAGCTTTATGTACAATCTGTTGAATGTTTTCCCGACCACCCGCACCACAGTAGTCAGTGGCGCCAAGAAATAATCGCCCCGTGAACCGGAAGGCGAGAGAAATGTGTTGAGTGAGAGTTGTGGCTAAGAAGAAAAGTGCCAGAAAAGCGGATTCATTTCACTCGAACCGAAAGTAATTAATTGTGATCAGAGGGGCGAGTGAAAAAAAAATGAAAAAATAGAGTGACTACCGTGCACCAATAACAACAACATAGAAGTATAATCTGCCTCCAGAACGCAAAGGAAGGTCATATTTCTTATACTTTACGCCGAATCAATTTGGGGCGATTCGCAGAAAGCGCAAATAAAAGTTGGAGAGGGTAAGCTGTCACAAAATATAAAAATGTATCCCATAAACAGGCTCGCGGGAATTTTCTGAACTTTCCACGTCGTACAAATTTTATCTCTGTCTCGCGCGAGTTGGTGCTTCACCTGAAGGAAGTGCGTTCGCGATGCGATCCGTCGTTCTCTGGTATAAATTGTAATATATTCATCCGTGCTTGTCAATTTTGTAGGCCGAAATTGCTAAATTGAATACTAATTCGTTTCGCGGAACAAACGTTTCCCAACCGAGTCAAAACGATTTGTTTGAAGTTTTCTTGGTACCGTAATACCTCGTATTTCAGGTGGAGGCGATCTGGCGTAGTGGTAACATCCATGCCTCTCACGCTAAAGGTCACGAGTTCAATTCTCATTCCCGACCTTCTTCCTAAAATGGAAGTAAAAAGTGACGAACCAGCCAAATGAGTTGAAAATCACTATAATACAGATAAAACCTATTTTATCTTCTCCGACACGGGTTTAAACAACCTTTGCATATATGCTTGTCGCCTTCAGTTCAATTAAAATCTTCGCACCACGTAAAATTGGAAAAGCTCTGGAAGCTACTCGTGTATTCTACAGAGAAAAATTCACTTCAATACTGACGTTTTTCATAACGCCTACCTAGACTGCTAATTGGTGAGTAAATGAATGTTATACAGTCTACTAGGTTTGTGCAGTTCAAACAACTAGGGACATTCACATTTATTTTTTACATGAACTTTTAATTCAGAAATACAGTTTTTGAACATAAATCTGTAAATTTAATTCATTCAATATTCCAAATGGTGACCGTACAAAAACTGTTTTTATATGAACTGAACTGAACACCACACGGTTTGTAAGAGTTGTAGTGGTAGAAAGAATGCGTTGTAATTGATTCTTTCAATTTTCAATAGTGAACTGTTAGATATTCCAACATTAATAACTCGAAGTTCTCTGGTTTTCTTGAATCGTTGTTGTGTACATAAATGTTCAAATGTGCATAAAAATCCATCTCTAAAGGAATATTATTCGATCGGCCGCCTTTCTTCTTGTGTTCATTTGATTTAATTATGATAACGGTGCATTCTTAGACTTAAGTTTAATTATACATGTTAGAAACATTGCCTATGGTGGGTCATAATAATTATAACGAGAAGTAAAGTGCTCCCTTTGTGAAGATTGTGTGGAATAGGGAAATAAATATATTGATTTGGGAAAGTGCTTAATAAAACTATTAGTACTTCTTGATAGTATGTCACGAACTGGTATGAATGAGTGTACCCATTCGAACCTCTCAATCGGCAACCAGTTTAGTTCATGCATTGTAACATTTTCGACATTACCAACATACTCAAAATCATATCGATAGAGGCGTGAATTATACACGATATGGTCAGACAAAACCCATTCTAATGAAATTTCAATCAAATTTGAACCCTTCGAACTAGGCTCTCGCCGAAACTACCCGAAAATCCACAAAAACCCGGAAACAGCGCTCTTCTAAGCGCACTTTGATTTAGCTTTGTTTACGAACCCAAAAATTTTACATTGCTCTACGAGACAAATTATGCTCTGAATCTAGTACACTGAAAATATTAACCCTTTCACGTACTACATCGAATCTCACTCGATGTCAAGCGATTGTGCCAAAACGTACAACATCGAGTCTCTTTCATGGTGCGCTTGCATATCACCTAGGTTCCGTAATAGATCATATTTAATAATAGTTTAATCAGAGAAAAAATCTCTTGACGACATTTTCCAATTTACACAAATATTTCAGTAATGTTTTTTTTCAATTTATTATTTATTATTATTTGTTTATCCTAGTTATGAATTGTCTCAGCTTTCGCTGGATTTTTTTGTCTGATATACAGAAAGTACATAAATATTACAGATGAATTGAAAAAAAAACACTAAATTGAAAACTCACTATAAACGGAAATTATCGGTGCTCGAAGTTGAATTTGTTTTACGAGGTTTGTTGTTAGGTACTCGCCAACATGATTTTGAACAAAAATATATCATTGGATTTAGATTTTTAGTTCATTTGGCACCACATTCAATTTCTACCATTATATTCTATTTTTCGTTTTTATCTTTCTGTAGGTCTGTGTGTCAATTTAGTTACATTAAGGAGTGAAAATGAGCCTTTGAGCATGCGTTTCTCGGCCTTTGAATGTTGCCTTAGTTTTTGGGATAAGACAAATTTCACAAGGTGCTGAATCGGATGAATACGTCTGATGATTCAGGACACAGACGCAAATTCGAACCATAAGTTTTTGCACAATCAGTGACTTGTAACTTGACTCTTTCTGGCGGTTTATCGTATAGATCAAGGACTCTCAAACTATTTTTGGTGAGAGACCCCTTTTCCAGAATAAATTGATACCATCGACCCCTATGCCCAAATTTCTTTAAAAAAAAAGACGGGTGGGTAATGTCGGGGACATAACCGGAGTGACGTAGGACTACACAAACGGGACAGCTTTTGCTAAATATATATTTCAAATATATTGTTTTATTTTCTTCTCCTACCTGAATACCTACTTATCTACCTGAAAAATGGATTAGTTTACTGTACTGTACTCTTTATGAACATGTTGAGGGTTCTGAAAAGAACATTTGGTGTTGTGTTTTTGCGTTTTTTTTTTTACAAACTTGATTCTTGATTCTTGCCGAAATTCTATAACCGCTATTAGGTTTACTGGTGCTCCGGCACCAATCCATTGATGCGATGTGATGTGAAACGATGCCATACAACCACACTGATTTACGGTTTGAAAGAGAATGATATATTTTTCAACGGGTCCGCGCGTTTTCTACTTTGGCGGTACACGCTCACAGGATAGAGACAAATCAGCAGACTCCGCCAAAGGGGCGAGTCCAACCAGACGAACGAATGAGCGTTAAAAGGCAGCGATGGCAAAAAAATACATTCATTACGATTTGTTCGCTCGTTAGATTCACATGCAGTTGTTTCTAACAAACACGAAGGCACCGAAGACTAGTGGAATAATGGAAAAGCCACCAAAAAGTTCGGCACGGCGCAGAAGAATATCTCGGAAACCGACAAGAAGGAGGAGAAGGAATTATATGCTATATACATCATTAGGTGTTGGATCAGGATCATTCCGACACCGGTTTCTCATCGAAGGCGATGAGCGTCTTGAGCTTCGTCAATACATCTTTGAGCGTATCGTAACGGAAGCCCCGCGTCTGACCCACTACAATAAGCGGTCAACCATTACGGCGTGGACAATTCAGATCGCAATCAATCTGTTGCTGCCCGGTGAACTTGCATGCGGTTTCCGAAGGTACCAAAGCGGTAAAGAAGTATACCAGCTCCAAATAAAGAGCGTTTTCCGACTGCTGATTCTGAAGCAAACACTAAAAAGGGTCCTTTTCAGGACCACAAAATCATCTTTAATCTAAAGAGTTTATTCTTTTGTTATCACTCGATATACCCATCTTGTTCAGCTAAACCTTCCTGCTTAGCGATTGCGTTTACCACTCGCCACAGGATTCACAGTTGGAAAATTTCTTCCCATCCAGCTTGGGACATGTTGGGTCATAACTTGGACCCCGAACTCTATGTTTACAAAAATTACAGGTCCGTCCAATTAGCTAAATGTCGAACTAAATGTAAATTACTGTACTTTCAATCTGTAAGCAATTTAAGAATTGGTGAAAATTGAATAATCGAGAAAGTCCCCAACCATCAATAAGCTCAGCACAACTGCCAAATTCTCATACTCATCATATCCTGGTAAACAAATTATAAAACAATCAATTTGTGTTTTATTATTATTTTGGATAATATTTAAGAATGCATAGAACTGTATTTCGTAAACTCTTTTTTGAAAGATTTAATGGCCCTGAACAGCGCCGTGTTTTATGGAATGGTTCCAATTTAGAAAACTTTGTACTCGTGGTTTTGAAAAAAACCATTTCAAACGCCCTCGATGTCGCCTTGTTCAGGATTTGCCACCAAAGCCGTTTGTATAAAGAACAAACTCTTTTCTTCTGCTACCTGCTGCCGTTTTGCGATTGCGTTTGCCACTCGCCACTCGCTGCAACTGCCTGTTGTTGTCTTGATGTCCACCGAATCGATTGTGGTCTGTTCTGTATGCGGCTTTTCTTATCGTCGCGAGCAGCTTTGCCAGCCAACTCAATCACTTCGGCGGCCGAAACTATATAAAGCCGGCTAGGTGGACTGGTGCACTGGTACTAACGCGCTCGGCCTAGCTACCCTTGAGGAGCAATTGGCGAATACACCTACGGGGAATTGCGAACCAACACGGTTCGAGCGGGATTTTGCCTTTCCCTTCACTTTTCCTCCTTTGCCATGTCCAGACATGGCTGCTTGGGTTGGTTTGTTGATGTGTTGTGATGAGAACTGATGTGGTGTACGGTTTGAATGAGAATGATCGTTACGGAAGGAAGGTAAGGAAGGTCTTGTATTATAGAGACTTTAAACTTTTGCAGTTCATTCGTCTCTAGCCTTGAGAAAGGCCCTTTGAAAACTCTACTCTACTTTTACTCCAGCGCTACCACCTCCACCCTCTTGCCTTGAGAAATGCACTCGATCCCTCGCCGTCCAGCTCGTCCAGCAACGATGTTGTCCAGTCGGTGACCACACAAAGAATGATCGTTACGGCAGCGGAGCGGGGATTTTTAAGCTGACTGGCTGGCTCGAGAATTACGCATGTGTGAGACTGCGACCAATGTTTCGTTTATTTTTTTTCTTTTCCCTTTCCAACGATTTGAGGAGCACAAAATGGACCAATCAAAAATGGGCACATAGTGCATTTGGACAATGCTTGATATTTAACAAATATTTAATTATTTATCTCAAGAAAAATGAAATGTTATTCGTTATGATAGATGCGTAAATATATTTCCTATCAATTGATGCAAAAACCTTTGCGATCTATTGAGAAATCCTCGAGTTATAAGCGTTCCAAATCTTGCATTTTTTCCTACTTGTTCAGTGCCTAGATTTCCATTTCACCCCCTATATCTTCCGGTTAGACGTAGTCCTACGTCAAAAATCTTTATCCAAGTTAAGTAAGTGAACTTGACATCATTTTTTCATCAATAACTAGTCAAAAAATTCAGTAAATATCAAGTATTTTCAATAATTACTAACACAAATTACTACAATAATAGTTTCTATTAAATATTAGTGCTTGTATCAGTTTTAGACCCCTGGAAACGGACATTTCCCCCATATGGCCGATATCGACCACTTTGAGAATCCTAGGTGAACCCAACTTTTTGAATTGCGTCATCCAATTCGTATTCGGTTGATTCTAGGATAAAAAAAAATATTTTAGCACACATTATTGTCGATTGCAATGTTTATGATGCACTTCTAGCATGTTTCGCGTTAAGTTCAATAACTGAGTCTCTTCGGGTTAATTTTCCAATTTGTTTATAAAAGTAATATAAACGAGGTCTGTTCAAAAAGTAGCACGACTTTCGAGTCCACGCGGGTTACGTATATTCCTCCTAGATGAACCAAAACACGTGTAAGAGAAGCAGTTGTCAAAAATTAACTGAACGTTCAAAATAGCCGTACTTGTCAGCATAAGTGAGAGACATGAGTACCAACATAATGCCACAACAAAATTCTAGAGCGAATATACGTAACCCACGTAAATTCGAAAGGCGCGATACTTTTGGAACAGACCTCGTATTCTTTTTCTTACCATTTTATACGCATTCAAAAATTTATGATAAAATGAAATACCGTCGATAGGGGTGAAAATGGGTTATGGGGGTGAAATTGGGTCAAAAATGGAGAAAGTTACTATTAGTAATATCTTGACAAATATTGCGGATATTCTTGAAATCTGTGAGCCGTTTAATAGGAGATATATTTCCACAACTTCCAATGCGTAATACTTAGCTGTAGTACAAATAGTTATTATTTAATAATTCATCAAAGTTTGATGTGGCTACAGGGAAACTTCGATATAACGTACCCTCGTTATAACGTGCCCTCGATATAACATCACTCGATATAACGTACACATTATCAAAATCCGAAAAAAATATTTTTTTGAATATTTTTTTTCTGAAAGAACAATAAATTATCTGTGTTTTGATACTAAAGCTTGTGTTGTAACTTTAGTCAATCCCAAAATTCAACTGTTTTGTAATTCCGGATTCTAAATGAAACAAACTTCAATCAACCGAACTACGGGAAAAATAATGAGAAAAGTTGACTTCGTCTTCTAATTGAATTTAATCATCAACCATACTCAAACAGCAACACAATAAAGTACACCCAAGTTTTTTTTGCGCAGGGGATACGTACCTCGTAAAAAAAACACGTTAATTGGAAAATCCGCGTTGATTCTAAAATCCGCGTAAAAAAAACCGCGTTTATTGGAAAAGCCGCGTAAAAAACCATGTCACCTAATGATAGTTATCAAATGGGACTATCCTTACGTAGAACGGAAGTAAAAAGGTTGAGTGTTACTCGCTTCCGAAAACCCGTAGTTTTTTCCTGCAACATCGTTGGTTACTGGTAGCTATAATTCGGTTTTCCTCACGAATGAGGTCATCTGCTGTTGCTAGAAGATTCCCTTGTGGTTTGTACACTCTACTGCCGATGCACGTGTAGTACCACTGTTGGACCGTCCAGAGCTAAGCAGACAGGGAAATCCATTCACGAATCGCTGCCCGTAAAAACCTCGCCCCGTTGTACAGCCCGCTGAGCTACCCGTTATCTAACACCTAAAATCCACGTAAGAATTGTGATTAGGTGCCGCACTCATTTCTTTCATAAGCGCTAAGCTCCCTTACAAGCACTAATTACCGTAATATGCTCTGAGGAAACATAAGATAAAAATGTGAGCTGAGGGGGAGATGTGATATAGCACTGGTCTTTTTTTACGCGGGTACCACATAAAAAAACGGCGTCGATTGGAAAATCCGCGTAAAACAAACGCGTTAATTGGGAAATCCGCGTTAAAAAACCTGGATGTAATATAATCTACGTTTCAGAGTTCTTTATTATACTTCAATATAACGGACAATTCGATACAACGTACAATTTTGAAAGTAAAATGTACGTTATATCGAAGTTACCCTGTATTTACATCAAAAAACACCTCAGAAATAATCTCATGCCCAGCATTACAGAGAACTACTAAAATTGTAAATCTATATATATATATATATATATATATATATATATATATATATATATATATATATATATATATATATATATATATATATATATATATATATATATATATATATATATATATATATATATATATATATATAAATGGATTTCTGTCTGTCTGTCTGTCTGATTCTTATGGACTCGGAAACTACTGAACCAATCGACACGAAAATTGGTATGTAGGGGTTTTTGGGTAGGGGATGGTTCTTATGATAGTTCGAAACCACTCCCCCCTCTCTAAGGGGGGGCTGCCATACAAATGAAACACAAATTTCTGCATTACCCGAAAATCAATCTAGCAAACGAAACCAAAGTTGACATGTGGAGGTTTAAGGATGCAATAAATGTTTCTATAGTGGTTAGACACTTCTCCCTTTCTCAAAAGGGCAGGGGGTTGTTTTGCCATACAGATGAAGCATAAATTTCTGCATAACTCAAGAACTAATCAATAAAATAGAACCAAATTTGGCATGTGGAGGTTTTAGGAGGCAATGAATGTTTCTAAGGTGGTTTGACACTCCTCCCTCTCTCTACAGGAGGGAACTACTGAATAACTCGAGAACTAATCAAGCAAATGAAATCAAATTTGACATATAGAGGTTTCAGAGATTGATAAACGTTTCTATAATGGTTCGACACTTCTCTCCCCTCTCCAAGGGGAGGCTGCCATACAAATGAAACACAAATGTTTGTGCTAACGAAATTGATTTTCGTTCGAAAATGGAAATGGATTTTAATGTAACAAAACGCACTCCTATATCGTCTTCTATCTATATAAATATGAATGGATCGCCGAATGTGTTGATAAGAGCAAAACTCGAGAAAGGAATTGTCTGATTAAGGGGTGTCTTTATCCTATCATATTTTCGGTATCCAACATTTATTCCATGTAACGGAGAAACATTTTATTTGCAAGTGGTTGAAAAATCTTGAACGAGAATTGTGTCTGAAAATAATCTGATATTATAATGACGAGTTTTGGTAGAGGTACTAGGAATTTTATAGTAAAAGGTAATTTTAAAGGTAATTTTTTTTCAATCAATGAACCATCCTGCGATTGGACCCATGAACAGCGTTTAGTAAGGAAACATGGATGTGATAACGAAAAATAAATTTTGGGCAGGACGAAGTTTGCCGGGTCAGCTAGTATTGGATAAAAGTCTTTAAAGTCCCAGAAAGTGCCAGATGAGTCATTACTGATTTTGAACATCAAAATTTTTTTTCCAGTCAAATTTCAATATTTTCCAAATAATCTCTTATTTACACTGAGTGGGGGTGAGAATGGGTCAAGCACAAAATTGAATTCCATGCCAAACCGTTATAGTGATTATCAGATTTTCATTTCCTCCTTTTTTCCAAAAATTACCTTTTTCCATAATTCATAACTTTTGAACTACTGGACCGATCGATATATCAAATTTAAGCCAATGAGCTAGTTATGTTTGGAAACATTACACTTGAAAAAACCAGATTTTGTTTTCGTAATTATTGATTGTAATTGGTTTCGAAACTAAGGTCACCATATTTTTTATATTTTTTCTTGAAAGCTGCGTTTTTTTTACACAACATATCCGAATATCAGAGAGTTGTTTTTTTTTTGTTTTCCAGTGATTTTGCAAAGTTAACATGTTTTCAGTTTCAGTGGTATTTCATGTGTCTTCAAATTTGTATATCGATCATCTGAATCGGCCCGGTAGTTGAAAAGTTATGAATTTAAAAAAAAGTCGTCTTTGGAAAAAAGGGAAAGAATGATTTTTCGGACCATCGGTTAATTTTAATCTCTGAATTTTGGAAAATGTTATCTAAAAAACTCTTAGCATTCAGGAAAAAATATTTAAAAAAAATTTAGCGCCCTTGGTCCCGAGACAATCTTCTTCCTTACGTTCCTAGAAGAACTTCGCCGTCTCAACGTAGTATTACTTGCGTCATTTTTATTAGTACTTAGTTGAGATTCCTATGCCAAATAACACGCCTTGAATGTATTCTGAGTGGCAAGCTCTAGAATACGCGTGATCACAGTGCAAGTCGGAGGAAATTTCTTTGACGAAACATTCCCCCGACCAGAAAGGGAATCGAACCCGAACACCCGGCATAGGAGTTATGACGCTAACCACTCGGCCACGGGAGCACACCCGAGACAATGTAAACTATAAAAAAATACAATCCATTTTTCGAAAAGAGACTAGCTGTTTGGCTTTAATTTGATATGTAGATCATCCGAATCAGTACAGTAGTTCAAAAGTTATGAATTTAAAAAAAAAAGTCATTTTCGGAAAAAATGGGAAAAAATGATTTTTTTTGGGCAACCTTTAGTGCTATAAATAGTCAACGGCTACTGCTGGTTTTTTGGAATTATGAAGTATCAATCAAATTTGTTTACAAACACGCACAAACAAGGAAGTATTCTAAGAGGTGAACGGGAACTAACATATTAAGAACGATGTTTGGATCGCAGAGAAAAACGAATGTCTTTTAACCCTCCTATACTCGCGTGCAAAATCATAACACGTATACTCGCGCACGGTGTCACAGACCGAAAATTGAACTCCTCTGTAATGTTTCCATTATGTATTTTTCAGGCTTTATTGGCATTTATTTGAAGAAGAGGGTATGATTAAATAAAAAAAACTCCAAAAAATATGTTTTCTTCATCTTTATTATGTTTTAATAGTCTTCTAATTCAGCCTCCTCAAAACAGAGTAATTTTTTATACTCCAACACAAATAACGAAATTCGAATTTTTCACTGTTATTAATTAAAAGTAAGCAACTGAATATAATTCATGGAAGTATAAAGAGCTATAAAACTACATGAAAACTTATTAATCGATTGTGGTTCCATTGGAGTAAGAATCAAAACATAGCATAACTGCATGCTCGAAACAAACATATTTTTTTGACGTAGGACTACGTCTAACCGGAAGATATAGGGGGTGAAATGGAAATCTAGGCACTAAACAAGTAGGAAAAAATGCAAGATTTGGAACGCTTATAACTCGAGCATTTCTCAATAGATCACAAAGGTTTTTGCATCAATTGATAGGAAATATATCTACGCATCTATCATAACGAATAACATTTCATTTTTCGTGAGATAAATAATTGAATAATTGTGAAATATCAAGCATTGTCAAAATGCTCTATGTGCCCATTTTGGATTGGTCCATTTTGTGCTCCTCAAATCGTACCGACCAAAACGGGCAACCAGAGCAGCAGCGAAATAGAATGAAGCACGATTGGAAAGGAAAAAGAAAAAAATGAACGAAACATTGGTCGCAGTCTCACACATGCGTAATTCTCGAGCCAGCCAGTCAGCTTAAAAATCCCCGCTCCGCTGCCGTAACGATCATTCTCATTCAAACCGTACACCACATCGGTTCGCATCACAACACATCAACAAACCAACCCAAGCAGCCATGTCTGGACATGGTAAAGGAGGAAAAGTGAAGGGAAAGGCAAAATCCCGCTCGAACCGTGTTGATCTGGAGTTCCCCGCAAGGGTAGCTAGGCCGAGCGCGTTAGTACCAGTGCACCAGTCCACCTAGCCGGCGTTATATAGTTTCGGCCGCCGAAGTGATCGAGTTAGCTAGCAAAGCTGCTCGCGACGATAAGAAGAGCCGCATTCAGAACAGAACACATCAAGACAACAGGCAGTTGCAGCGAGTGGCGAGCGGCAAACGCAATCGCAAAACGGCATCAGGTAGTAGAAGAAAAAAGTTTGTTCTTTATACAAACTGCTTTGGTGGCAAATCCAGCACAAGTCGGCATCGAGGGCGTTCGAAATGGTTTTTTTTCGAAACCACGAGTACTAAGTTTTCTAAATTGAAACCATTCCATAAAACAAGGTGCTTTTCAGGGCCATTAAACCTTCCAAAAAAGAGTGTAGGAAACACAGTTCAATGCTTTGTATAACAATATCCAAAATAATAATAAAACACAAATTGATTTTTTCATAATTTGTTTGCCAGGATATGATGAGTATGTGAATTTGGCAGTTGTTCTGAGCTTATTGATAGTTGGGGACTTTCCTGATTATTCAATTTTCACCAATTCTTAAATTGTTTCCAGATTGAAAGTACAGTAATTTACAATTAGTTCGACATTTAGCTAATTGGACGGACATGTAATGCGACTTATTTAGTTGGACATTTTTATAAACGTGCCATTGAATGTAATTCACTATAAAATATGTCACAAGCTGGATGGGAAAAAATTTTCCAACTGTGAAAGCTGTGACGAGTGGCAACAAATCACTAAACAGGAAGGTTTAGCCGAACAAGATGGGGATATCGAGGGAAAACAAAACAATAAACTCTTTAAATTGAAGATGATTTTGTGATCCTGAAACGGACCCTTTTTAGCCTGCATGAATCCAACGAGCGAACAAAAGGTAATGGATGTATTTTTTTGCCATCGCTCCCTTTTAACGCTCATTCGTTCGTCTCGTTGGACTCGCCCCTCTGGCTGAGTCTGCCGATTTGTCTCTATCCTGTGAGTGTGTACCGCTAGAGTATAAAACACGCGGACCCCAAAAAAATATCTTATTTTCTTTCAAACCGTAAACCCGTGTGGTTGTACGGCATCGGCATCGTGGACGTAACAAAGGAGGACAAGTTAAGGGAAAGGCAAAGTCCCACTCGAATCGTGCAGGTGTGCAGTTCCCCGTAGGTGTATCCGCCAATTGCTCCGCAAGGGCAATAGGTGTATCCGCCAACTAGGCCGAACGGATTGGTGCCGGAGCACCAGTATACCTAACAGCGATTATAGAGTTTCGGCCGTCGGAGTGCTCGAGTTGGCTTGCAAAGCTGCTCACGACAATCAGAAAACACGCATCAAGAACAGAGCAGTTCGGCGCTCATCAAGGCAACAATTAGTTTCAGTGAGTGGCAAAGTGTTTCGCCGGCACGTCCCATTAAATGTAATTTACTGAACAACATGTCACAAGCTGGATGGGAAGAAATTTTCCAACTGTGAAAGCTGTGGCGAGTGGCAAACGCAATAGCTAAACAGGAAGGTTTAACCGAACAAGATGGGAATATCGAGTGATAACAAAAACACAACACCAAAGGTTCTTTTCAGAACCATCAACATATTCATAAAGAGTAAACAGTAAACTAATCCATTTTTCAGGTAGATAGGTAGGTATTCACGTAGGAGAAGAAAATAAAACAATATATTTAAAATATATATTTAACAAAAGCTGTCCCCTTTGTATAGTCCTACGTCACTCTGGTTATGTCCCCGACATTACCCACCCGTCTTTTTACTTTTCATGCAGTTGTTGCGTATTTTCAGGTGTTTTATCAAAGAGAAGGATGTATAACGACTTTCTAGACAATTACCAGATGATAAAGGTTCTGGAATATAAAGTTTGCATATTTCTAATATTCTTTGTCTCTGTATTCCTGGAAAACTAGAAATTAATGCCTTTCTTAGATGACATGAAAGGATTTCTAGGAACTTCCTTTTCTTCTTCTTGTTTTCTTGACGACATTGTCCATTATAAAAAAATATCCCCGAAACTGTAACTGTTAAAAATTACCATAAGCCACCGATTAGTTTATAGTTTACTGTTTACAATTATTCCACAAGTGAAATTCTTTCACAAGTGTGTATATGTATTACCATTATATTTAGCGAATAACTATACGAAAGTGAAACATTTATATTTTGCTTTTGAACGTATGAATCTAACGACGAATATATCGACGAATGGTTATTATATGGATCCGTTCAATCCAGTTACAAAAGGGACTGAAATCAAATAAGAATAGTCCGGTAATGATCTTATGCATTATCTATATATATATATATATATATATATATATATATATATATATATATATATATATATATATATATATATATATATATATATATATATATATATAAATGGAGTGATGTCTGTCTGTCTGTCTGATTCTTATAGACTCGGAAACTACTGAACCGATCGACATGAAAATTGGTATGTAGGGGTTTTTGGGGCCGGGGAAGGTTTTCGTGATATTTTGAGACCCCTCCCCCTCTCTAAGGGGGGGCTGCCATACAAATGAAACACAAATTTCTGCATTACTCGAGAATTAATCAAGCAAATGAAACCAAATTTGGCATGTGGAGGTTTTAGGATGCAATAAATGTTTCTATTGTGATAAGATACTCCTTCCCCCTCTCTTAGAGGGGGCTGCCATACAAATGAAACACAATTTTTTGCATTACTCGGAAATTAATCAATCAAACGAAACCAAAGTTGGCATGTGAAAGTTTTAGGGTGCAATAAATGTTTCTATGATGGTTAGACAGTCCTTCCCCCACTCAAAGGGGGGGCTGCCAAACAAATGAAACACAAATTTCTGCATTACTCGAGAATTAATCAAGCAAATGAAACCAAATTTGGCATGTGGAGGTTTTAGGATGCAATAAATGTTTCTATTGTGATAAGATACTCCTTCCCCCTCTCTTAGAGGGGGCTGCCATACAAATGAAACACAATTTTTTGCATTACTCGGAAATTAATCAATCAAACGAAACCAAAGTTGGCATGTGAAAGTTTGAGGGTGCAATAAATGTTTCTATGATGGTTAGACAGTCCTTCCCCCACTTAAAGGGGGGGGTGCCATACAAATGAAACACAAATTTCTGCATTACTCGAGAATTAATCAAGCAAATGAAACCAAATTTAGCATGTGGAGGTTTTAGGATGCAATAAATGTTTCTATGGTGATAAGATACTCCTTCCCCCTCTCTTAGAGGGGGCTGCCATACAAATGAAACACAAATTTCTGCATTACTCGGAAATTAACCAAGCAAACGAAACCAAAGTTGGCATGTGAAAGTTTTAGGGTGCAATAAATGTTTCTATGATGGTTAGAGAGTCCTTCCCCCACTCAAAGGGGGGGCTGCCATACAAATGAAACACAAATTTCTGCATTACTCGAGAATTAATCAAGCAAATGAAACCAAATTTGGCATGTGGAGGTTTTAGGATGCAATAAATGTTTCTATGGTGATAAGATACTCCTTCCCCCTCTCTTAGAGGGGGCTGCCATACAAATGAAACACAATTTTTTGCATTACTCGGGAATTAATCAATCAAACGAAACCAAAGTTGGCTTGTGAAAGTTTTAGGGTACAATAAATGTTTCTATGATGGTTAGACAGTCCTTCCCCCACTCAAAGGGGGGGCTGCCATACAAATGAAACACAAATTTCTGCATTACTCGAGAATTAATCAAGCAAATGAAACCAAATTTGGCATGTGGAGGTTTTAGGATGCAATAAATGTTTCTATGGTGGTTAGATACCCCTCCCCCCTCTCTTAGGGGTGGCTGCCATACAAATAAAACACAAATTTCTGCATTACTCGAGAATTAATCAAGTAAATGGACGGGACGAAGTTTGCCGGGTTAGCTAGTATGCAATAAATATTCCACGCCACTAACATTTCATTCAACAATATTCTAGAATACGAAAAAAGGCACTTGTCCAAAAAAGTTACTCCTATACTCGCGTCGGTGTGTCAGACCGAAAGTGTTAAAAAAATGGCACACGTCCCCTTTGTACCAACACATGCGATACGCTAAACGATGACGAACGACGAACAACGAAGCTAGAGAGAATCGCAAAGTCGTAGTGTTGATATTTTCTGAGAAATGAACGAATTATTGATTTCTCGGTCTGACAGACCAATGCACGAGTATAGGAGTGTTAAGGGATCCAAACAAGGAGGATTTTTTTTTAAGATGATTTATGTGATACATCAACGACTGATTTGCGTCTAATAGTACTCTAAGATATTTAAAGTGTGGTCACTATCTCAATTGAAACATCCATGATTGCAGGGTCAGAGTAAATGGAGATTTTTTTCCATGGAGAATGAAAAATGATATACATGTCGGACTCGATTATCCGGGGTATTTTATTTTTGATTTTCGGAAAGGTTAAATAATTTGTATAATAATTCAATATTGAATAGCTAATATGGGTATCAAAAGAAAGGGCTTGACTAGTAGAACATTTTATTTGCAAGTGGTTGAAAAATCTTGAACGAGAATTGTGTCTGAAAATAATCTGATATTATAATAACGAGTTTTGGTAGAGGTACTAGGAATTTTATAGTAAAAGGTAATTTTAAAGGTAATTTTTTTTCAATCAATGAACCATCCTGCGATTGGACCCATGAACAGCGTTTAGTAAGGAAACATGGATGTGATAACGAAAAATAAATTTTGGGCAGGACGAAGTTTGCCGGGTCAGCTAGTATTGGATAAAAGTCTTTAAAGTCTTGCCAGATGAGTCATTACTGATTTTGAACATCAAAATTTTTTTTCCAGTCAAATTTCAATATTTTCCAAATAATCTCTTATTTACACTGAGTGGGGGTGAGAATGGGTCAAGCACAAAATTGAATTCCATGCCAAACCGTTATAGTGATTATCAGATTTTCATTTCCTCCTTTTTTTCCAAAAAATACCTTTTTCCATAATTCATAACTTTTGAACTACTGGACCGACTGGACTCGGGAATTAATCAATCAAACGAAACCAAAGTTGGCTTGTGAAAGTTTTAGGGTACAATAAATGTTTCTATGATGGTTAGACAGTCCTTCCCCCACTCAAAGGGGGGGCTGCCATACAAATGAAACACAAATTTCTGCATTACTCGAGAATTAATCAAGCAAATGAAACCAAATTTGGCATGTGGAGGTTTTAGGATGCAATAAATGTTTCTATGGTGGTTAGGTACCCCTCCCCCCTCTCTTAGGGGTGGCTGCCATACAAATAAAACACAAATTTCTGCATTACTCGAGAATTAATCAAGTAAATGGGCGGGACGAAGTTTGCCGGGTTAGCTAGTATGCAATAAATATTCCACGCCACTAACATTTCATTCAACAATATTCTAGAATACGAAAAAAGGCACTTGTCCAAAAAAGTTACTCCTATACTCGCGTCGGTGTGTCAGACCGAAAGTGTTAAAAAAATGGCACACGTCCCCTTTGTACCAACACATGCGATACGCTAAACGATGACGAACGACGAACAACGAAGCTAGAGAGAATCGCAAAGTCGTAGTGTTGATATTTTCTGAGAAATGAACGAATTATTGATTTCTCGGTCTGACAGACCAATGCACGAGTATAGGAGTGTTAAGGGATCCAAACAAGGAGGATTTTTTTTTAAGATGATTTATGTGATACATCAACGACTGATTTGCGTCTAATAGTACTCTAAGATATTTAAAGTGTGGTCACTATCTCAATTGAAACATCCATGATTGCAGGGTCAGAGTAAATGGAGATTTTTTTCCATGGAGAATGAAAAATGATATACATGTCGGACTCGATTATCCGGGGTATTTTATTTTTGATTTTCGGAAAGGTTAAATAATTTGTATAATAATTCAATATTGAATAGCTAATATGGGTATCAAAAGAAAGGGCTTGACTAGTAGAAAAAAGTTATTTATGAAAAATGCATATCCAAGATGGCGGCCACTACAAAATGACGGATCACATATTTTCTCAGAACCCCATCAATATGGGTTTCAAACGAAAGGACTTGACACAGTTATTTAAGAAAAATGCAAATCCAAGATGGCGGCCACTACAAAATGGCGGATTGCATATTTTCTCAGAACTTCAACAATATGGGTATCAAATGAAAGGGCTTGACTAGTAGAATACAGTTATTAGTCAAGTGGGAAAATCGGGAAGAGGAGCCAGTTTTGGTGGAACCAACAGATAGCGATGGCGGTAAAAAACCGAAGGAAAGCTTTGAGGAAACTCCGCAAATTAAGCATAGAGAATCCAAGCAAAGAAGCTGCGCGTTTGGAATATCTAGAAGCAAATAAGCATGCCAGAAAAATTATCACGGAAGCCAAACAATCATCTTGGGAACGATTCGCGGAAATCTTCAATTCGAATACTAACTCGTCGGAATTGTGGCAAAATTACAACAAACTTGCGAAGAAAAAACATACTGGAGCCCGTAGTATCTTCATCGACGGGAAACAAACGGATGACCCTCAGGAAATCGTCGAACACTTTGCCGAGTTCTTTGCGTCAACCTCATCTACAGCCAACTATTCAGAAGAATTTCAACAACTGAAACGAGATCGTGAAAAGCATAACTTAGACTACAGCCTTGAAGTATCCTCACCCCTAGACAAGGATTTTTCAATTGACGAACTACTGCTAGCCCTAGATAACACGAAAGGTTCATCAACGGGTCCTGATAACATCGGCTACCCGATGCTGAAACGGCTTCCACTCCATTGCAAATACACCCTTCTAAAGGCATTCAACCATATCTGGTCTCATGGAGTATTTCCGAATTCATGGAAACAAAGCATCGTAATTCCAATACCAAAATCGGGAAAAAAAAACAGCAAGGATTATAACCAATTTCGTCCCATTTCTCTGACCAGCTGTATAGCCAAAACCTTAGAAAAAATGGTCAACCGTAGGCTGACTACCCACCTAGAAACAAACGGAGTATTCCACCCACATCAATTTGCCTTTCGTAAAGGTATGGGCACAAGCGATTATTTTTCGGAATTAGACCATGTGATAACGGAAGCAGCAAAAAATCGAGAACATTGTGAAATTGTAGTTCTCGACATGAAAAAAGCTTATGATCGTGTATGGCACCGTCACGTGATGGATAGAATTATCAGCAACCACCTGGGGAAGAACATGACGCGATTCATAAGAAATTTCCTCGCGGAAAGAACATTACAAGTGAGCTATGGAGGATCGTTATCGCGAGCAAAAATTCAAGAAAATTGTGTGCCCCAAGGGTCTGTGCTTTCTGTGACACTATTCTTGTTGGCAATCAATCCTATCTTTGGTGCTGCTCCTAAGAACGTCCGTATGTTCGTTTATGCTGACGATATTGTGGTCGTTGCTACAGGCAAAATGGTCAAACACTGGCGCCTAAAGTTGGAGAGAGCAGTTCAAGCCATCTCGAAATGGGCTTCTAGCGTAGGGTTTGAAATCTCGGTCGATAAGTCTTCAACTATGCATTGCTGCAAACTACAAAAACACCGAAAATGGCACCTTGACGGAGGGAAGATAGACCTGGACGGAGTTGAACTCCAAAGGCCAAAAACCACAAAAATTCTTGGTGTGATATTCGACAGAAGATGCTTGTTCAACAATTACACCAAAAAGTTGATCGAAGACTGCAGAAGTCGACTAAATCTGCTGAAAGCAATTTCTCTGTGGGCTAACAGGAAAACCCTCGAAAGAATTGGATACGCTATTGTTCTCTCCGAATTGTTTTATGGACTTGAGGTACTCAAGTGGCAAAACATCATCCAACTTACTCCAACCTATAATGCTGTCATTCGGATTGCATCAGGTGCCCTCCGCACAACTCCAATACAATCGATGATGGCCGAAGCAGCACGGCTCCCATGGGAATTTGTGGCAACCTTAACATTGGCAAAAAAGGCTTGTAGAATCATGGAGAGGGAAAAGGCTACAACCAAAACAATATGAAAGAAAACCAATCAAGCACTTAATGTTCTAACCAATCAAAAACTCCCGATGATCACAAAAATCCACACTAAGCTAGGTAGACCCTGGTATGAAGCGTGTCCTAAAATCGACTGGTTTTTGAAAAAACGGGTCAAAGCAGGTCAAGGACGTCTGATAGCCCAAAAATTATTTCAATCACTAGTGGAAAAAAAATACACTGATTACGACCTTTGGCTCACAGATGGTTCGTTAGCACAATCCAAAGTTGGAGTTGGAATTGTAGGCCCGAACTACCGGCTTAGTGGAAGCCTTGGTAATCAATGTTCCGTTTATTCCGCCGAAGCTTTTGCAATTGCGAAAGCTACAAGGCAAATACAAAATAGAAGCGTAATTTTCACAGATTCTGCAAGCTGCTTACAGGAGATAGAAAAAGGGAAGTTGCATCATCCTTTCATTCAAAAAATTGTAAAAGAGATGAAGGATAAACAAATCATTCTATGCTGGGTTCCTGGTCACCAGGGAATCGACGGAATCGAAAAGGCGGAAGACATGGCTCGCGAAGGACGAAATGCGGAGGTGATTTGTTCCTCGGTTCCCGCACAAGATGCAGTTAGCTGGTGTAGAAGGATTTTGTGGCAAAAACATCAATTTATCTGGAACAACGCAGATCCGAGAGGCCTAAAACTTATTAAAGGTACCATAACGAGATGGAAGGACAGAAAAACTAGGCGAGAGCAAATAGTACTGACCAGATTGCGTCTGGGACATACTTGGTTCAACAAAAAGCATCTGTTCGAGAGGAAACCTCCCGCGATGTGTGACATCTGTAGCAAACCAAACACTGTGAACCATTTACTACTCGATTGCTGTAAATACGCTATTGAAAGGAGACGAAACGGACTACCAAACAATATAAGGGATATCTTAAGTAACAACAACAATATGGAAGAAAAAGTACTGAAATTTTTAAAAGACATCAAACTATACAATCATATATGAATTACTGTAAACTCACAAAATAAAATTTAATCAATATACAGAGGCGAATGCCACATTAGGCAAAGTCTCTTTAAAAATAAAAAAAAATTTAAAAAAATACAGTTATTTATGAAAAATGCAAATCTAAGATGGCGGCCACTACGAAATGGCGGATTACCTATTTTCTCAGAACCCCATCAATATGGGTATCAATGAACCCGATAATGGGATAATGAAAAATCCAATTTCAAGATGGCCGCAGTCCCCAAACAACTAATTACTTTTTGAATGGTTTCATTCAGCTTGACCTGTTTCTACGTATGTTTGTATGTTTGTTGGGTTGTCCCACAATAATAGAAAATTGACCCCGTTCCTGTTGAATGATTGATCTGAAATTTGGAACATACATTTAATTCTACTGTCATTTATAATGACAACTGCGTATTCCATGATCTTAAAAAAATCAATTTGGAAGCCGCAAAAAAAATGGCTGGATGGCTTGATTTGGAGAATACACTACACTATGAACAACATAAATTCGAAAAGGTCGCCGACACAAAATGTCGACTATGTATTTTTTGCAATATCCTCAATATTGGTATCAAATGAAATGATTTGACTAATAGAATACAGTACAGGTCGGACTTGATTATATACAGACTCGATTATATGTGATTCGATTATATACAATTTTGGACTCGATTATATTCAGTTTGGAATTTTTTTTTATATTTCAAATATGACCTATTTCATGAAGAAATGTAACCTTCCAATGTTAAGGTGAAGTTCAAGTAGCTATTGCATGTACAGTGGGGTAAAAATCGTGATTTTTGAAGATTTTGCTTGAATTTTCACCACGAATTGTTTATATCGATATTGCAGTCAAATTAAGAAAGATAGAAGATGTGCATCAAAGAACAAATTGTGGAGCGGTTGAAGAACTTCATTTTAATTGATAGAAACAATCTAGTTTAATAAAAAAATTTAGGATAAAATTAATAATAACACATTAAAAATTAGTAACTTTTAAGTGTTTCACTTCCAAAATGTTATAAAAATACACTAATTTAATTGTTTCACTACTATATCCTGTACTAAATTTCATCATCTTTCAAATGAAAGCATCAGAATTGTCTTCCGTAGCGTACTTTTTAATGTAGAGCCAGTATGAAGCAACAGAGCCCGAAACAAAACAAAAATTCTGTAACTCTGTAACTCATTGTTGAAATTCGAACATATGCGTAGGAGGATTTTTTTCATTAAATATGATCGTTTATCACCTCCTGAGAGAATATGGATAAATGAATTTTTTTCATGTGAGAAAGATGTTTTCTGACTTTAAGGGGATGAATCAAAAATCAAATTCCTCTTTTAGTTTCAGAAACTTAAAAATACATGCAAAAAAAACAAATAAAGAAAAAAAAAATTTTGACTCGATTATTCGGAGGATTCGATTATCCAGAGTGAAAAATCTGACATCTAAGCAAGGGTAAAACAATGCTGTGTCGTCAGCGAAAAAGTTATGGTAACACCATCATATGCATTATGTAGAGAATGGTTGGGATGATTTCAGCTTTCAGCTTTTTTTTCTGGGACGAAAAATGGATTCACTATGATAATCCAAAACGCAAAAGGCGGCATATAAAGCCCGGCCTACCAGAAACAGCACCACCGAAGCCGAATACCCACGGTGCCATAATAATGCTTTGTATTTAATGAATTTAAAAGAGGGTGATCAACTATGAGCTGCCAAAACCAGGTCAATGGAGACTTCCAGAGGCAACAATAGATCCGTTCAAAGAGAACTACTGCCGAAAAAAAGTCCAGATTATGCGAGCCGACACGAGTTGATTATTATCATGACAACGCTCGGCCTCATGTTGCTGCCCGAGTTGAAAACAATTCAGAAAATAGCGGATGAGAAATTCTGGATCACTCGCTTCGCAGCCCAGAACTTGCACATTTCGACTACTTTTCGCTTCACTTTAGTTTCAGAACACTGGAATCATTCTTGACTTCAAAAAATTAACACTTTTTTCGCGACGGAATCTGTAAATTGTCAGAAAGATGGAAAAAGTAGTGCCTAGCGATACTTTGATTATGTATTATTTTAAATGAATTGTGTTTTTGATGCAAAAAATGGAATGAATTGAGTTGCACACCCAATATATTTTCTGGGTTCCTTGATCCTCTGCAAAAATTCGATGGTTCGATGAGGCTATATTCTCATTTTGCACAGTTAAAACAACTCCGAAATTTTCTGGGGAATACTTTTAATCAATTACTACAAATTATCTCACTGAGACCGAATACAAAAATCACATCGAATAGTCAATTGAATTAACTGATACGCTTGGCGATTGATACAAAGATCAGTATCTTTTTCATCTTCGCATGTAGTGCTATCAGAGTATCATTATGATCCTTGTTTAGTAACTCTCGTGCGCAGTGAAGAAAGGATGAAGTTTCACTAACGTATGTATTATCATTAGAGAAAAAAAAAACAAAAATGTCACAATCAGTCAACGTAAATGTTTCTTTTTGATGGAGGCAAAACCACAAACACCGTTGTCTGCATTAATTAAGGGTCAAGTTTCACCCAATGCAGTGTCTGACTTTGCCATTCACAACACTTTTGTTTCATCTTTTCCACAGCGGGCAATCATCCCGAGATCGTAATGATTCCGACCACAACCGTCACATATAGTTCATTCTGCTGTTTCATATCTATTTCAATTAATCAAAGCATAAAACTTGCATGAGCGCACCCAGTTCCAACGATGTTTCGATGCCGTACGATGCACAGCACTGTAACCCACTATTTTACCCTTCCGATTCCCTATCGCCATTATCATCGAACAAGGTTTTCTTCATTCGCCATATGTCACAACCATAAAACCGATGATATTGTTTCAGGGCTCTGCTGATAGAAAGCCGAAGCTGGAACCCACCCTCCTGCCTCCTGCGGAGATCGGAGATATTGGGTCCAGAATGGTAACATCAAAGAACATGACTGTCAGATGGTGATAATAATACGGCTCGTGATGTTGAAAGCAGACTGTTCGAACCGGTCTGGGCTACGATTAAGCAGAATATCGACAGTTATGCATGAGTCATATTAGCGGCACGAAATTATCAGAAAGCCACTAGAATTCGGCTTCCGGGTTTATGTAGGTTCAATAGACAATCAAGAAGTCCATTATCGTTTATTGGTGTTGATACCGGAAAATCCCCCCAGAGACAATGGCAACTAGTGCTTAC
This sequence comes from Toxorhynchites rutilus septentrionalis, assembly GCF_029784135.1. Lineage (NCBI taxonomy): Eukaryota > Metazoa > Arthropoda > Insecta > Diptera > Culicidae > Toxorhynchites > Toxorhynchites rutilus. The sequence continues at coordinate 342,044,218 of NC_073745.1, forward strand.
TTTTATGTTTTTGCTGTCGAATACGGCTCCACCCACACTGACTCTCGGGGGGAGGATTTCAAATGAAGCCCCACTTTGCAGTAAGCCGCCAGGTAAAATTATTGCGGGTTTTGCGTGGGAGTGAAATTTCAGATGTGCGTTCGATTTTTTCGGGGCTGGGGATTACGCCAGGAACGATAAGAGTGCAATTAAACGATGTTGTTACTTCAATCTAGATTGTTACCTCACTGATAACAGGCTTTTTCGGTGGTTTTTTGTCGCTTTCAAAGATTTTTCGTTGCGCATACATACGAATCCTCCATCCGGTAGTGAGAAGAGAAATAAGGATAAATTGTAGTTATTTATTTCGGTTTTATTGTGGGGGATTTTGCGGCGTAAAAATATGTGATACATATGTTGCTAATAATTGTGTGCATCAAGAATAGGTATGAGAGTGAATTATTTCCAATGAAAACCAACATCATCAACTACCAGTTAAAAAAAAAATGTTTGTGAAAATGAAAGTAAGTATAATATTTGGAATCATTTTTTTGACCTTCTGCTCGATGGCATACCCCCGTTTCCTACTCGTCTTCCACCGAACGAGTTCGGGTATGACTCTAACTCATGTTGACATTTTTCGGTCCCGAAAACAGCAAAACCAGTAGATGTACAAGCCCAAACAAGGCTCCCCCTCTTCCTCTCGCTGGGACCCGTTGAGGAAAAACGAAATACGATACGACAATGTCACGTCATCCATTATGTAGACAGACGAAAAACATTGATCAAGTTCATAACCAGTATCAACATCAGCAGCAGCGAAAGTTGCTACAGCAAAAAAAAGGCCAATAGGTGAATATTATATTTCACTGTTCTCGGCAAACAAAAAATAACTAACAAGCATTGTTTGATCGAATCTGATTTTGAATCTTTCCACACCGGTAGGGTGTTGTTCAAATTCGTGAATCCTATCCCATGTTGTTGTTTAAAATTGAGCATTATAAACTTTGCAACTGGTTCTGGAAAATTTTATGTCTCTGTAACAGCGAATCCTAATGATTACGGGGGAGAGCAATTGCCGAATGGCGCCGCCGCCGTCATCGCCATTGTTTCCCGTTTTGAACAAGCAGAACATGTAATCAAATTGAATCAAACTTACATATAAAATTGTGAAAACACACATGCTGACAGCGATTGGGAGAGGCAAACAACACCCGTAGATCGCATCACACTTTTCCACCACCCTTTTTCGATACGCGCTACCCACTACCGGGGGGCGAGAGAGAGGGGGGGCGAGCTGATTTGAATACAAATTGTGATTCCATTATGAAGGTTGTATTGTGAAAATCATTCCATTCCATTGCACACATGTGTATGCTGTATTATAAAATAGGTTTCCGGGGCTGCATAATGGAACGCGGTACGCGGAGTTAGTTCCGAGTTAGTTGTCAGTTGGTTTTTCCGATGGAGGCGGCTCGTAATTGGTGTTCGTTGATACGGAGCAAATGCATATGCGAATAAAGGGTGTGTCACATCAAATTGCATCACGGAAAAAACGCTGTAGAAATTTAATTTTTAGGAGTTATATCTTCAGCTTTCGCTTATAATCAGATAAGAGTGTATAGATCACGTTGGCCATGCTTCACTGTTAATTTTTCGTAAATTTGGAAAAATATCGTCGAACGAAAAAGAGCGTCGTGAATTAATCCTGCGCACTCATTTCGAGAATCCGGAGTTGTCACATCGGGACATCGGTAAGATGCTGGGAATCGTCCAATCCACGGTCAGCAGAGTACTAAAACGATACTTCGAGAACCTAACCATCGACCGGAAGGTGAAGAACGGCAAAAATGGATGCTCCGTCAGTGAAAAGGATCACAAGCGCGTAGTTAAACAGTTTAGACGTGATCCGAGAAGTTCGGTCCGGGATGTCGCCAATAAGCTGAATTTGTCAAGTTCATTCGTCCAGCGGACCAAGCAGTGGGAGGGCCTGCGTACATACAAGGTTCAGAAGGCTCCTAATCGCGACGAAAGGCAAAACATGGTGGGGAAGTCGCGAGCCCGGACGCTGTACACCGAAATGCTGACGAAGCCGCATTGCCTGGTAATGGACGACGAAACCTACGTCAAAGCGGACTTTCGTCAGCTGTCGGGCCTGTTGGTCTTCTCCGCAGAGGACAAATTCAGCGTTCCGGAGGAGATTCGCAAGTAGAAACTATCCAAGTTTGCCAAAAAGAACATGGTGTGGCAAGCGATCTGCTCTTGCGGAAAGCAGAGCGCCACCTTCGTGATGACCGGCACGGTAAACGGGCAGGTTTACCTTAAGGAGTGCCTACAGAAGCGCTTACTACCACTATTGAAGCAGCACGAGGGCCCGACCATCTTCTGGCCGGATCTCGCTTCGTGCCACTATTCAAAGGACGCGTTGGAGTGTTACGAAGCCAACGGGGTCACCTTCGTGCCAAAGGAAATGAACCCGCCCAACGCGCCGGAGCTTCGCCCAATAGAGAAATATTGGGCGATTATGAAGCAGGCCCTCCGGAAGAACCCAAAAGTTATCAAATCGAGGCGGACTTCAAGAGAAAATGGATTTCTGTTCAAAAAAAAACTACAACCTGACGTTGTACAGAACCTTATGGACGGGGTAAAGAGGGAGGTGCGAGCATACGGGCTTGGGCTCGAAGTATGAATAAAAAGAAAATGCCAAAAGTTATTTAATAGTTTTTATTTTACTGTCTAAAATTTTCAAAAGGATCGGTCTACTGGGCGAATTTCTACAGCGTTTTTTCCGTGATGCAATTTGATGTGACACACCCTTTATGTGTTTCATTCAATAATAGAGTTGATTTACAACTTGAGCCTTGATGAATTATTTGTTTATAATGCTGTAGCGTTGATGGTGTGTTCACTCTAAAAACGTTTGAGGCGTGATAACACCCTTATGGAGTTTTAACTTTGCGTTTGGAATGGAAATAATCCCCATCTGTGCATAGTAATCCTTCTATTAAGCTTGAATGTTCATGATTAATTTTAAAATAATATCTAACACTTCTTCTCAAACACTTTACTAGTTTAACACGGTATACGGTTTGATTTCGGATGTTTTACAAATGTGACTACTTCCTAGTCGAATTTCTGACTATTTTCTATTTATACAAAACTTCACTCTTTGGGATCTGGGACGGACACTTTTATTGTGCAAACGCTCTTGAGGCGTGCTGAATGGAAAGCGTAGCAGGGAAAAATCGGGGCTCAACGTGTTGAGGTTGAGTTTGGATAGACTGTACATGTTACACCCAGTGTTGCCACATTTAAATCTGTACCAAAGGGGTCAAAAAACTTACTCATTACAAATTGTTACTCATCATCCAAAAATCTGTACCAAATATCCGTACCATCGGAAAGATTCGTTGTTCAGAAAAAAATAATTTATTAGCTTAAAAAAAGACTTATTTATTCACTAAAAATACTACATTTACATTTGCAAGTCATTCGTGTGTTTGATGATGCTTATATATAGTTTGTTTGAATCCATATTGCATTCCATCATTTTTTTAATTTTTCGAGTAGCCAACATGATGTTTGACCAAATCCTTTGATCTCAAAATAGCGTTCATCGTATCGTTGCTGATCCGAGTTCAAAGCTTATTTTTGTTTTGATTATATTCAGAAAGAATCGCTCGACAGTTACCTTGAGGCATAGTAAGAACGTTACAAACAAGGCATCGAAGCGCCGAAAAGGCGAGGAATACAATTTTTGTCCACCAACCCTGCACATGCTTGTTTCCTGAAATTGGGATTTTGTCTTTAGGCTACAGAAATTATTCTCCACATATTGTACATTCCCATTGTAGAATCCAGGCTTCTAACGCTTCTTACACAACGTTAATGCTAGTCAAATTGGAAAAGTTTCTGGGATTTTAATTAATCTGTACCAAAAATAACGAAAACATCTGTACCATTCCAGATAAATCTGTACGTGTGGCAACACTGGTGACACCTATCGGGCTGAGCACACCTAACCTTCTCGAACTTCGTTCAAAATCTAACCTGGTTTATGTGCGATGGGTGGAGATAGGAGAAAAAGAAAACAGTTAAATTAAATTCTATGAATTAATAGTGATTTCCTAAGTACAATTAGCCACTGAATTGGAGTTATACATAAATTATTTATTTCCAAGATTAGCATCGAGAATACTTAGACCTAACCTTAGTAACACATTACTATTTCCACGTTATCTTTTTTCTATGAAAATGTAAGCCCTTAAAATTACGAAAAGGCGTCATGCACAAATTACGTAACCCGGAAAGGGTGGGTCGGGGTCTAGGGGGGTCTAGGTTGCGTTACTTACTGTGTATTAGAGATAGGAAATTGCGTTACGTAGAGAGGGGATGGGTCCAAAATCCGGATTTTTAGCGTTACGTCATTTTTGCACAACGCCTAAGTAGTATTACTGGCCTAAAAAATGCTCTAGCATTATACTCAAAATAAATTGGCTTGGCTAGAGCAGATTAAATATACCGGATCTCGGACACTCTGTAATAATAACTTGAAATGATTAGTACCCTGATGATATAACTAGAGGGCTACTCTAAAGAATCAAATGTAAAAATAATTTTGTAGTTATATCATCAGGACATTAAGCATTTGAAGTTATTATTACAGAGCGTCCGAAATATATAAACGGTACCTGAGGAAGACAATTATACACTAAATGATTCTATGTGGCTAAAATAAATTATCATCAATCTAGCAAGTGATTTATGCTCCCGTTGGCGACGCCAACAGTGCATTTTGTGGATTGTTTCTGTGATTGAACTGAGTTAGTGAAATTGTACAAAGAAACACACCGAGGTGAGCTTGGGAATAGCTACCCAGCTACACTCGAGTTCTCAATTCAAACACAAAGAAACATACAGATCTGGCTGCAAATTGGTGTGTTCTTCCAAGCGAAACTACTAAATAAACATACAAACAAACGCAAACGCACAAATTGGACATCAAAACGAGGCACATAGTGCGTTTGGACAATGCTTGACATTTCACAATTATTCGATTGTATATCTCAAGCAAAATAAAACGTTATTCGTTATGATAGATGCGTAGAAATATTACCTATCAATTGATGAAAACATCTTTGCGATCTACTAAGATATGCTCGAGTTGTAAGCGTTCGAAAACATTCAGTTTTCTCACATGTTCGGTGCCTAGATCTTCATTTTACCCCCTATATAATCCGGTTAGACGTAGTCCTACGTCAAAAGTAATCTACAAAGGGCAGCTCGCTGTAAATTTTCGTCTGCAGAAAATAAGGTGATCATTGTTATCGAATAATTTTTCGGGTTATTTTCGTTACGAGAGTGTTTTTTGTCATGAGTTTTCTCATTTTTTAACCAGCAATATTGATGAAAAAAATACTAATCAAGTCGGGTAAGACCGACATTCCACCAAAGGGATAGACTAACATTTTGTTTTGAAAACAAATTGATTATCTCTTCCTTCTTTATCGTAACAGATGCCCACTAGCTGCGTTTGCAAGAGCAACCGGAAGTTATGGACGAACCATGGAATGGAAGAGGCATCTGCGTTAAATTCCAGCATTCCAATAACAACAACTTTCAACAGTTTTCAGTCAGCGGTGCGCTAGTGCGACATCTCCTCGACCTAGTTTCTATGACGGAACGGAAGTCAGAAAATTGGCTTTCGAACTGGCGAAGAAAAACTGACTGAAGTATTCGTTTAATAAACCAACCCAGATGGCTGGCTTAGCGATTTTTAAAAACGTAATCCGAATCTGACTTGACTTGAAAAAATAAGAAAAACATCCTTCATATCATTTTTGTTTTTCAGGTCTATTTGAAATCCTTTTTTAGGTCTGTTTGAAATACTACACTTATCGAGTAGGGGAAGTGTGTTAAAAACGGACACCTTAAGTAAACGTTGATTTTTATTTTGTGAATGATACAAAAAATATATAGCTATCTCACCACAAATTGATAGTTTAGGTCTCTTTTTATAATAAAATTTGTCTTCGAGGCCGAAATTTGGTAAAATGAATGTGTCCGGCATCTTTGAAAAAAATAAGATTAAATCGGGAAAGGTGGACACTAACTGAAAATTCAAGTTTATGTACTCAATAAGATTTGAAGGTCTTCAAATAGGCCTTTAAAAAAATCGAACAAAAAGGCTAGACTAAAATCCTCACAAGGACTTTTAATTTTTCTCATTTTTCATGTCTAAAATAGCTTCCGGCATTCGGAATGACAAATTCGAATAACGTTTCAAGCTCTGCTTCGCTGAATTGTCCATGATATCTGGTTGCATATTTTTTTATTCGATAACGATGTATGCCTCATTTTTTGCAGACGAAATTTTTATCAAGCTGCTCCTTGTAGATTTTTTTTTTTTCAAAAATATATATTTTTGTCAAGGTTCATAAGCTTTAGCCTGACAGGGCCAGGAGTACAATATTTTGACAATATTTCTTATTAGCTATGTTAGTAATTTGTAACCGATTACTCGCGATTGGATCGAGATTAGTATTACAGTTTATTGTCATAATCGGGATATTGTAGTCTCCAATGCATTTCTTTTTTATTTACAATTTTAACAGAAGACCAGCTAGATGTACACAGTAAGTGTCAAAGGTATTGATACACTGTATTGCAAGTTAGTGCTTCATTAATATTGAAAATAAAAATGTAATTTGTCAATCATACATAGGTGTCCATCTTTCCCGACCTTACCCTACATCAACTTGAATTTCAAAATATAAAACGTGTGATGCAATAATGCACAAGCACTCTCTATCTGATGGAATGAGAACAGACACAGTTATTTTTTTCATCCTTTCCACTCGGATTTGAGATAGAAAATTTCATAGAAAATCAAAATCGCATCTTACATACACAACACGGTACACGAGTACACTGTCCGACATCGCGGACAGCAGTGTTGGGACTGTTAGAAAAGGCGAAGAAATTAAGTTACAACCGATAAGAAATTAAGTTGCAACCGATTAGCGATTCATTTGCACAGTACAGGTATATGAAAATAACTAAAGCACTCAAAACCGATTCGACGCGGAGTGCTTGCAGACACTGAAATTACGATAACCTTCTAGCATACGGATTCTTCGTATGGAACTTTGGTTAGTTTGTGTTTTTATGGCACTAAAACACTAAACATTGAACTCGCAGAAAACGGCTTTTATACTGTCGTAGTCCGAGAGTCCAAGATTTGCCTTAATAGTTCTCAATACCTTCAACCTCAGCTTCCGATCGTATTTTCCACTACGACGCGTCTTCTGATCTCACCGAACAATCGTTGTACGTTCACGGAAACGTTTCGTTGCGCCCGACATGGTCGATTTAGCCACATTTTCAGCGATTTCGCGATTTTACTACCTGACCACGCCGTATTTTTAGTGCCCACTTGCAGAATCGCATTTCTTCTCTCGGATTCCATCCTGCACAACTTTTTCAATGCAAAACGGATCAAACAAAGCGATTTTTTTACCGTCGAAAGATACAGGTTTCCGAACAATTTGCTGTCAGAAGATGTCAAATAAGCAGCAGAGGAATTTGGAGCGAAGAAAAGTTGTAACACTGTAGTCGTGTAGTTTGATGTTCCCCTTCACTCTCACCAAGTTTCGTGGTCCCATCAGTACTTGCTCTGTTTTCTAGCAACGATAAAGTTCGGTCTGTACGAGAAGCGTGTGGCAATTGTCACGTTATTTAAGTGCGGGAAAACGTCAAAACAGATCTACGAGCTGCTCAAAACGTTTTCTATCAATGAACGATTCGTGTTCCGTACACTACAACATTACAAAGAAACAGCTGAGGTGGGCGATAGGCTCAAAAAGGGACGTCCGAGGTCGGCACGGCTGCACAATGTACCTCATGACATTCTCATAGGAATTACCAATCGTCAAAAAATTCTATCGAGAAGCTGCCGCGATTAACGATGGTCCTTAGAAATTTTGAATCTGCGTGAAAAAGAGATGGTCGAATAATATTATATATTTATATCTTCAATAAAAATTTTGGAGTTTTATCACATTTTGTTCTCGAGTTATGAATTTTACTGAATGCTTTCTAATTTGAAATGAAAAGTGAAACCTCAAAAAGTACCAGTTAATTGCGTATATTTTACATTCCATTATGAAAAGTAGTGAGAAAAAAATCATTGGGCCGGGGCTGTAATGAAAATTGTAATGCGGCCCGCTCCATGTCTTTACCTGGCCACCACTGCTTTAGACTATTCACTAACAGCCAACAATTATATTTAATATAACCCAATACATGAACTACATAAAATTATACATTTAATATTCTTTGGCCGTACTGAACACCAATTTTTTTAATTTATTTTCCAATCAGTAATATAAAGACCATGCTCGAAAAAAATGCAAGAGACAAAAGTGATCACCAAACATTAAGTTTATGTCGTATATGTTTGAAACTCTCAAGGAATGAATAAACAAACATTAGTGATGTTTTGCCCAGTCGGTTTATTCAACCTCATCTCCTAAGCTACATGCCCGCATCTTGGACTAACGCTACCCATAAAATCCTGTGTAACACTTGGGCCATATTTTTTACATAGTTTCAGTCGCTCTTTCTTCAAATACTGGTCTTTTCTGAAAACCTTCCTTGTATTCCGGAGCTTGCCGTTCATAACCGCCCAGAATTTTTCTATTGACGAAGTTCTGGCGAGTATGGCGGATTTGCCTCCTACGAGCTTGAGCTTGGGTAACTTGTATACTTTGTAATTGCTCTCCGTGATTAACCTGAACCAGCAAAATTGCACAGAAAACACACCGTATGACGCTTGGGAGTTGTTAATTAGGGAAGGGGTGGTTGTAAGTGGGGAGGAGGTAAGAATCAGGATTCATTGTGGTGAATGATGTGATTGGGAGTTTATCCAGTTTTTTCTTTGCATAATAACCTTGGATAACATCTATTAGAACAATCCTTCTTAGGGGCTTTGGGTCCTCTGCTCTGGCCCTCAATAGTTCCTGGTTCTTGTTAGGACATGCTACTCTAGAGAGGCGAAGTTTGTTTAGCGAATTTGCCTCCTTCGGCACAAGAACGATATGGTTCGCTTCGTGCCACTCCATCACCGGTTTATTTAGCCAAAAACAGAGTGTCAACTTCGTGGGACCGGAGGAAGGGCAGCAGGCGCTTCTGGAGGCCTTCTTTTTTATATATTTGGCCGTTGATGGTGTCGGTCGCCGCACCCACAGATCGCCTGCACACTAAGTACTTCTTGGCATATTTGTCGACCCTGGAACTTCCCTGGAACATTCTGATGAGACCTTCCGACGAAAAAGTTATGGGAGGGTGGTGTCCAAGACACGACCGCATAGTTGACGTAGGATTCCGTTAAACTTTCTGTTGATTTTGGATATGTTTGAAGAATTACACCGTTAAACTCTTTGATAATGATTCAGTGACCCTGAAAAGGACCGTTTTGTTTGGTTGTTGGGCACTGTGTGTTCACTCCTCCAGTGTTTACCGAGTGATGATGACAGAAGGATGGTAAAAAGTCGTTGAATGGTGCGTATCAGATAAAAGATTCTGAAGTGGAACGAGATATGATGAAAACCGCTTTCTGTGATCCTAGACGAGATGTGATATGTATGGATGAAATAAAGAAAAAAAAAACTCACCAATGTAATATTAGACAATTACCAATACCGAGCACAATTATCAATTTTTCTCATCAGTACAAACATGTTATTTTAATATAGAGAAAACATATTTGAAATGGAAAAGATAATTTTCTTTTATAATTTTTACTTTGTGAGTGTTTATTCAACCCAATGCGAATTTTAATTGGACTAACAACAAATACTACTATATGTAGAGCATATGGGAAATCAATTTTTCTAATATATCTTCACTTTTCCAATTTTTTTCGCCGTATAAACTTTCCTTGAGTGAAAATGGACACAACAAAACAGACTGCTTAGACCAAACAAACCGTTCTCGAGCAGGAACACACCTCGGTTTTTATTTATGAAAACTGAAATAAATCGTTTCCTATATCAAGTCATTTTTCACACAACTGCCACCATATACAATTTTACACTAACACCTGCGCTAAATTTTTCACAAAACACGATCAGTCATTGATATGAAATTTCACGAAGCAACCAACATTAAAGATCCAAATTTAAATGTTATTTTGTTTTAATTTAAATCGTTATTTTTACAGGCTCAGTTACATAGGTTTAAAGGAACCGAACTCCTTACTGTATTGTTACTAGTATATAAGTTAAAGAAGTTAGGCCTTTGGGAAGGTTTTTAAAAAATTATAAACGAACTACCTCACTTGAACATCGAATTATGACTGACTTTATTCCTTACTAATTAGCCTGAGCTGAGTTCCCTAACGCGGCGTACGGTTATGCTGATTCTCCAGTTTGGTTCCGGTGAGCTCGATCGTGGTGGACTTCGACCTGGCCAAAGCGCTGAGCCTTAGGATTGTGTATCGAACGATAGGTCGATGTTTCGATGGGTCGTTGGTATCGATGATGTTGACGGTGCAAATATTCAGGTCGATGCGCCGTCAATGATGATGCGCTGTTTGTTCATGTGTCGCCCGGAGAACTGATGCGTTAGCTCTATTGGAAGTGGGTCACCGCTGTTGTTCGGTGGTTAGTTGATCTGTTCGTGTAGTACATGGGGATGTGGGTGTTAACTACTCTCTCCCTAATGAAGATTCGTCTCGAATCTTAAGTTGTTTTCTTCGGAGGTACAATTCGATGAGGCTGCTAGAATTGAAACCGCTGTTGTTGATTGTTGCATAGATGAACTTCTGCGAGTATCGTTGAAGTTGTTTGTGCTGGGTTTTCTAGTGATTTGTCTTGTTGGGTTTGATCTGAGGAGAGGGAAGATGTCATGCTTTTTGTGTTAGCATAGGGTTTTACCTCTGTTGATACATTTCGTGGTGTGGTGTATACTCCAATATGTTTCTTCAGGCTCATGATTGCCAATCCTATGATCATGGCTGCGAGTGGAATCAGGAATCCAATCGTAGTATGTTGCAGTGTTATGTGGTCTCTTTGCAGTTTATGGATGTGGTCTCGGTTTTCAATTCTAAGCAGGTTTACTTGTTGCAGATCAGGTTGGTTGAAGATTACTGTTGGCTGAAAGTTCACTCCAATTGTTGAAATAGTTCTGATCTCGTGATGATTAATTGTCCTCTTGTCGTCGTATTTGCTTCCATTGATTGAAACAGAGCAGTTTGGATATTTGATCAGTAGAGTTCCCGTTATCTGTCTCGATTTGATGTTGCAATTTGAATCCAGAAGAACGGATTTATCAGCGTTTCTCACGATCAGCGTGTGGTCGTCGATAGGCTTAATGTCCATTCCGATGCGATGTTCCTCGTAGGGGCAAGATGCGTTGATTCCTCTTAATGCGTTGTCGATACAACCGTCGCCTGTTAAATTCGTGAGCTCCTGTCTTTGGCAAATTCTATAATTTTCAACAATTGTACATTCGTTATTTATTCCTAGTGTCAGTGTTTTACTCAGAACAGCTGAGTTGTAGGGTGTCGATATAATTCTGTTTTTTCTTGGTAATGTTTCAAATCTAATATATTGGAACTTTTCTGACATAAATATTGGGATCTTGATCACAAATATTATTTTTGTACTTTCATGATGTGTTTCTATACTAAGAAATTCATAAATTTGGTCAATATTGTTAATGTGAATATTTTGTTCTTCTAACTTTTCTAGTACAAACTCTGTTTCATTATTGTTTAATATTGCCCTAGATAAAATCCCTATTTTCGATAGTTGTACAATTTCAAAAATGTCTCTTAGTTGGTTGTTTAGTAGATCTAGATTGAAAAATAGATCGTGAACTATTCCTTTTAAATGATTTTCATATTCTGTGTTTACGTTATTGGCAATTCTCGATATTCTTCTTAAAACCTCAATTTGGTTTTCATTTACGTGGCTAATTAAATTGTTAATTTTAGCTTCGAATTCCTGATTGATTCTGATTTGTCGGTTGTTGTTGTCAATAAGTGTGTTGGTTTTGGTTTTTGAATTTTCTATCGTTTGTCGGATTAATTGTAAATCGTCGTCGTCTAAATTGCCGGTCAATGATTTGATAAACGTTCCTAATGGGTTTAAGAGTCCTCGTTTCTGTCGGTGTATGGGTTTCAACTGTTTGTAATTGTCGGAAATTTGTTTCATCCTAATGTCCAATGTTTTAAGGTATGGTTTCGTGAAATTTTGTCGTTCGAACTGGTGTAACGTATACTGGAGGTTGGTGAAACTACTTTCGAACTTTTCCAAATCCACGATGTGGAGATGGAAATGTTGAGATGTGATAATCTTCGCTTCTCTCTCGCTAAATGCTATTATTCCATCATGTCGTGAGAGGTCTGTTATCGTCACTTCTGCTGTAACATCAAGGGCTAATCTGGAATAGAGAAATATGTGAGTACTACTTTGGGTTTCGAGACGTCATTTTCTTTGACGTCTTATTTTTGTTTTATGTATCGTTCTTCCATTCTGATCTTGGAAGGTTTTTGTGTTATCTCTTGCGATTTGATATCGTTTATACTTATCCTTTGTTTTACTTTTGACCCCTTGGCGCGCGACGTATACAGTTTCGTCCACTTCCAGTGATGGGTCAGCTTCCTTGTTTTTGTTGTGGTGCTGTAAATCTTGTTTTTGTTTTTTAATGAGAGCTAATGTTGCTTCATTGTATATTTCATTCCTTTTCCTAACAATTTCTTCAATGTTACTCGGTCTCACCTCTCCCTCTTTTATTCCAAAGAATACTTCTTTGGGTCGCATCTTGGTTGAAGAGTGAATAGTGTCGTTATAAAGTGCTACAGTGACTCTAAACAACTCTTTCTTACTTAATCCCTCATGTTTCGATCTACAACAGCGAAACATTTCTGCAATTGTTGAGTGAAATCGTTCAACGATTCCATTCACTTCGCTTTTATTAGATGGTGTGAAATATGTTTCAATTCCTAGTTCTTCTAACATGCCTCTTACTTCAACAGACTTTAGTGCTGGTTCATTGTCACTGACCAAAAGTCTGGGTATCCCATATGTTGAGAAGAATTTTGTCAGTCCTGAACGGACGTCAGGAATCGATCTCGATTTAATTGGAAAAAGCATTCCGAACTTCGATAATTTGTCTACCACGGATATGAACGTGTTTGGTTGACATATGAATATATCAACATGAACTATGTCTAGCGGCTTTTTAGGTATTGGAGTTTGGGCTAGGTTCAATTTATAAGGATGTCGCTCATATTTAGCAGTTTTACACGTATTGCACAATGTGACGTGTGTTCTAACTTTCCTTTTCATGTTCGGGAAGTAGAATTTCTGGCTGATAGCCATCAGATTTTCTTCGATGCCTCTGTGAGCTCTTGTATGTGTTGTATTTATGACTTCATTCTGTTCTTCTTCAGTTTTTAAGTCAATTAAGAACTTTTGTGAAATAACTACTTTAAACGTTTTGACGCGAGAAAAATAGTTTTTATACACAATTTGAAGGGTGTTGATGAGATTTTCTGGGCAGTAAATGCAATTTACTCTTTTAGGATCCATGAATTCTTTGAATATTCTTAGTAATATTGGTACACCAAAATTCACTTTTGTAAACGTGTGTCTTAGGACTTTGGGAAAAACTTGTTCTCCGGTGGTCTCACTCTCAGTTCCATCTATTTTCAAAATGATCTGATTGGAAAAAGTGTTTACCGGTTTTTCGGTACATGCGATAAATTCCGAGTCATCGGTGTCTGCCGAATGTTGCGTAGCAGCGTCTGATGAAGAATCATTTTGTTCTTCATTCAGATTTAAATTTTGGGGAATTCTAGAGAGGCCATCGGCAACGACATTTTGTTTTCCGGCACGATATCTTATATCGTAGGAATAGTCCATTAAAGCAATCATCCATCTGGCAATTTTACTTGATGGATCTTTCAAGTTCACGGCGCAAGTAAGCGGCTTGTGATCTGTGTATAAAATGAATTTATTTCCGAAAAGGTACGGTCGGAAATATTTGGTTGCCCAATAAATAGCTAGTAACTCCTTCTCAATAGTGGAGTACTTTTCTTCGGTTTGACTGAGTGTTCTCGATGCAAAAGCAACAGGTTTATCTCTTCCGATTGGACCTTGTGAGAGAACAGCTCCTATTGCGTATTTGGATGCATCTGTTGTCAATATGAAGGTTTTTTCGAAATCTGGGTGTATTAGAATAGCGCTGCTAGAAAGTATCTGTTTGCACTTGTTGAATGCTTTTAGAAATTCTGGAGTATGTTCTACTTTCTCATTTTTCCGAAGACATTGTGTTAGCGGTTTCGTTATCCGGCTGAAATCCTTTATGAATTTTCTATAGTATCCCAGTGTTCCTAAGAAGGATTTAATGTCCTTCTCGGTTTTGGGAATTGGCCAATTTTGGATAACTTCAATTTTTTCTGGGTTTGGTTTTACACCTTCTTCATTCACCACGTGACCGAGGAAGGAGACCTCTTTCTTCAAAAATTCACTTTTGTCGAGCTGTATTTTTAAGTTGGCTTTTTTAAGAGCAGCGAAAATTTTATTTAAGTTGTTGCAGTGTTCTTGTAAACTGCTGCTGAATACAATGATATCGTCCATATACACTAGGCAGATAAATCCGGCTAGGCCTACCAGCACAGCATTCATTGTTCTCTGAAATGTTGCCGGGGCGTTTTTCAGCCCGAATGGCATTCTTAGATATTCGTAGTGGCCGTTCTCAGTTGAAAATGCAGTTTTTTGAATATCGTCTTTTTCCATCAGAATTTGGTGGAATCCCGAAGCTAAATCTAGGGTTGTAAAATATTTACTTCTCCCTAATTTATCTAGGATATCCGTGATATTCGGTATGGGGAATTTATCATCCACAGTTTTAGCATTGAGCTTTCTGTAATCAACGACGATTCTCCATTTTTGAATACCTGCAGCATCCGCTTTCTTCGGAACGACCCAAATGGGTGAATTCCATGGTGACGTAGAAGGACGAATTATGTTTTCATCAAGCATTTTCTGAATTTGTTTGCCGACTTCCTCTTTATGGCAATGAGGATACCTATAGCTTTTCTGATACACAGGTATCTCATCATGGGTCAAAATTTTATGTTTCACAACATTAGTAGCTGTAAGGGGTTCGTTGTCGAGGTGAAAAATATCTTGATTTTCCTCAATGACATTGATCAAACTATTTTTCTCTTCTCTGTTTAAATGATCCAGACGAAGTTGGTCCATAAGTTTTCTGAATCTGTCAGGACGAGCTTCCAAAAAATTGAATTCGTTTTGCTCAACCAAGCATTCAAAGTTATTAAGAGTGATCTCAAGTGGATAATCTAATGAAAGTGTTTGATTCTCAGTTGAACTGTTCTTGAGACTGACAATGGCTTTATGACCTACTGCTTGGTATAAACCAGCACATATGAAAAGGTTTGTATTGATTTCGAGATCATCTTCTAGTAAAAAATCACCTGATTGCTCGGAAACTGGTATCTCTATATTATGAATGGTTTCTCTTGAAATTTCCTTTGAGAAAGGTTCTGGATGTTTTCTGAGCATCTGAAGTTTTGTTCCTAATATGGTTATGGAATTGTCATCTGTTTCAATCTTCGCTTTAAGTTCCTGAAGCGTTTCATACCCAATAAGGCCGTGGAAAAAATTATGAAAATCAAAAATATGAAATTTGAACGATTTATCAGTTAAGTCGGGAAATGGATTGAAGTCGACATATCGTTCAATTTTGTGAGTGCCTGAGATGTTGGAGACAACAGTTGGTGTAGGCAGCGCAAAGGATTTTTTCACAAATCGGGGGCATAAATAATTTTTGTTAGCTCCCGTATCTATCAATAATTTCAATCCAAACCCTTGACGTGTGGGAATTTCCATGTAAGGGATGAAATTTTTTGAGTTTACCTGGGGAAATGGGATGTGCTTTCCAGTTGAAAATTTAGGTTATCGACTGCTTCGCTAGAAGTTTCTTGTTCGTAGGTCTCATTGGAAGTTTCTTGCTCATTTTCTAAATGTATTTCTGAATGGTCTTCTTCGTATGAATAATTATCCATTGGCGTTGGGTAGTAATCGTGGTGATAACTTGCCAAGGGATAACATTGATACTCGTATTGATACTCTTGAGCGTTTTGTTGAGTTTGTTCAATATTTCTTAATTCCGTTATCCGTGCTGGTCTCGGTGGGACAGCAGGAAAGAATTGGCTTCTTGCATTATAATTATGCGGTGGTCTATTAACGTAATTTATATATTTAGAGCGAATGGATTTATCAGCATTCATTGGACTCGGTAATGCTTTCCGAAGTTGTCCATTGTTGGTATTATTGCCCTGAGGTGGAGCTGGAAAACGAGGCGTAAAGTTTGGTCTGGTTGGAATACTTTCATGCTGATATGATTGATATGGTTGACGGGGAATAAATGGTCGATGATTAAACATCGGTTGACGAGTTTGTAATTGAGGATAAAAATGTATTGGTTTGGGTAAACGTGGTGTTAAAGTCGGTTTACTTAAGCCCGTACGACTTTGATAGTTACGTTCTTCTACCGCAGCATCAAATGCTTGTTTTATATTTCTGGGTTGACGTGCACGCACGTTCCCTCCAATCGGCTCTTTCAGCCCTGCTAGGAAAACCTGTAGAGCATTTTCCTTATGCGTCGAGTTTCTATCATTTTTAATATTCTCTTCTCTTGGAGAAATATTAGTATTATTAATTAGTAAGGATAGAAGATTTTGTACTTGTCCAAAAAATTGTTCAACTGATCCGTTTTGCTGAAGTTGAAACAGCTCGCGGGTAAGTGTGACTGAGTCACGTTTATCATTATAATAAGCGATGAGATTTGCTTTAATCTCATCCCAGTTGAGAGAAGTTCCATAAGTTTCTAGGACTTGGTCCGCTTCATTAATTATTTTGCTTCTTATAGCTTGAAGCCAAATTTGCTCGAAAGGTGTATTTTTAATAGGTTCCATGAATGGCATAAAATGTTCGACGGACCTAATGAAACTATGCAACTTAACGGGATTGCCGTCGAATGGTTGCAGTTCTCTCACCGCTTGGGGTGTTTGGAGAGATTTCGTAATCTTTTCAGCCTGTTCGAATATTCTGTTTGTTTCTTCAATTCGATTCATGTTCTGTCTAGGGGGTAGTAAAGGATTCGGTTGAGGTGGAGGAGGAGGTATTGGGTTAGGAGAATTGTTCATTTCCGTGTTCATTTCTCGATTTCTTAAATTATAGGGATGGAAACGGTCCATCAAATCCTATATCTCGGGGGTGAAGAAATTTGATTAGTTTTTCTTTAGAATTTTCTTAAATCTAAACGCGATATTTTATATGGCGATTGTTTCTTACAATCTAAACGCGGCTGGCTACACACGGCGCAGATATTCTCTCTGCTGTGTAGACACTGTGCTTTCGACCGGGGGAAATCTTATTGTACCGATCGCATCTACCACAGATATTCACTCTGCTATGCGATCAGTCTCCTACGCGGTGTGAGATTAGCACTTCACCGTTGGATGGTCTGATAAGAACTTTCCGCACTAGTGGAACTACAGATATGCTCTCTGTTTGTTACACACTAGTTACTCGCTACGCGAGGTGGTCTACTTGCACATACGTTTAATTTCTTTTGATAATGATATTATTAATATTTATGCAGATATCAATTCTGCCACATTGGGTGTTTTAACTTTAGTTATATAGAAGGTATAAGATAATAATTGTGGAGAATTACTTACATGGAGAATAAAACTAATATTCGCAGAGTGGTTCTTCCCGATAGCACCTTCATTGATTGATCTGATAAATTTCTTCTTTGAAACAAACATTAGTAATGTTCAAGTCTTTTTCGAAGCACACGTATTGTCTTTTGTATTTGGGCCTCTTTTTCTCGTTATTCAGTTAAACTTCACTTTGCACTAGATTATTTCTCTTTTCTGTTAATCCGATATTGTTCTGCACTTAATCAATTCGATCACTATTTCATATCTATTTCGAAACACTTGAGCGGTAATCGCATCCTACCGACTGCGCCAGTTAAAGAAGTTAGGCCTTTGGGAAGGTTTTTAAAAAATTATAAACGAACTACCTCACTTGAACATCGAATTATGACTGACTTTATTCCTTACTAATTAGCCTGAGCTGAGTTCCCTAACGCGGCGTACGGTTATGCTGATTCTCCAGTTTGGTTCCGGTGAGCTCGATCGTGGTGGACTTCGACCTGGCCAAAGCGCTGAGCCTTAGGATTGTGTATCGAACGATAGGTCGATGTTTCGATGGGTCGTTGGTATCGATGATGTTGACGGTGCAAATATTCAGGTCGATGCGCCGTCAATGATGATGCGCTGTTTGTTCATGTGTCGCCCGGAGAACTGATGCGTTAGCTCTATTGGAAGTGGGTCACCGCTGTTGTTCGGTGGTTAGTTGATCTGTTCGTGTAGTACATGGGGATGTGGGTGTTAACTTATATACATTTTTCCTTAATTCTAATGTTAATAATATAGGAAACCGATTACTCGCGGTCAACTCGAGTTTAGAAGGGTGACATATTTTCTTCAGGAAAAGGAGGGGATATGAGGATACGTTGACAATGATCACACTCACACTCTCAATCACACTCATCACACTCAATTCTTAAACCTATCTTATATCTAATATGTATTTACATTTCATCTTATTCTAAAGAAGGGATCCGATTCTCACAAAGGAAAAGGAAAAGGAAAAACTAAGGGTATAAGGACAATCACACACGAAGATCAATAGCTTTAAGGAATACATATATTTGGGACATGTAATCAAGGTCTAACCGAGCCAACACGTCTCTCACCGGCATCATGGGCTGCCTTCCTCGGGCCCGAAGGGTGACTACTAAATTCGATCTGGCGACAAGATACAGCTCGCACGACCAAACAACGTGCTCGATGTCCTTGTAACCTTGGCCACAAACACAAAGATTGTTGTCGGCAAGATTAATACGAAAGAGTAGCGCATCTAACGAACAGTGATTGGACATGAGTCGGGAGAAGGTGCGAATAAAGTCCCGACTCAAGTCCAGACTTTTGAACCATGGTTTGAGGCTAACCTTAGAGATAATCGAGTGGAGCCACCGGCCCAATTCATCTTCGTTCCATTTGCGTTGCCAGTTAACTATGGTATTTTTGCGGACTAAAGAATAAAATTCATTGAAGGCGATTTGACGCTGATAAATATCGCCTTCAATCGCACCTACCTTTGCTAATGAGTCAGCCCTCTCATTACCCGGAATTGAGCAATGAGAAGGGACCCACACAAAGGTAATGACATAACAGCGTCTGGATAAAGCACTCAAAATTTCTCGTATTCTCTCAAGGAAGTACGGCGAGTGCTTTTCCGGCCTTACTGAACGGATAGCTTCGACGGAGCTAAGACTATCCGTTACAATGTAATAGTGTTCAACAGGTCGTGAGGCGACGCTGTCCAGCGCCCAGTGTATCGTTGCCAATTCAACAATATACACTGAGCAAGGATTCTGAAGACTGTGTGAGGTGCTAAAAAATTCGTTGAACACTCCAAATCCTGTGGACTCATTCATAGAGGACCCATCAGTAAAGTACATATTATCACAATTGATATCCCCATACTTTGCATCGAAGATCGTTGGAACGATCCTCGATCGAAGATAATCTGATGTTCCATGGATATCCTGCTTCATGTACAGATCAAAATGCACAGAGGAATTGATGTAGTCAGGAAAACAAACACGGTTGGAAATATACGAAGAAGGATTAACCTGCATGGAGACGAATTCATGATATGAGCTCATGAATCCAGAATGAAAATTTAGCTCGATCAGCTGCTCAAAATTTCTGATCACCAATGGGTTCATAACCTTACACCGGATGAGGAACCGAAGAGATAATAAATTGAAGCGATCTTTTAGTGGGAGTAGGCCTGCCAAAACCTCGAGACTCATGGTATGCGTTGAGGGCATACATCCCAACGCGATACGGAGACAAAGATACTGAATTCGCTCGAGTTTAATGAGGTGTGTTTTGGCAGCTGATTGAAAACGGAAACTGCCATACTCCATCACTGAGAGAATAGTTGTTCGATACAACATTATAAGATCTTCGGGATGGGCTCCCCACCAGGTGCCGGTAATTGTACGGAGAAAGTTTATTCTTTGTTGACATTTTTTACTCAGATACCTAATATGGGCCCCCCAAGTACATTTAGAGTCGAACCAGACCCCAAGGTACTTGAATGACATAGCATGAGTGATCGGTTTAACCAAAAGTTGAAGCTTTGGTTTTGCTGGTCTATGCTTCCTAGAAAAAACCACCATCTCTGTTTTCTCCGTGGAGAATTCGATCCCTAGCCCAATGGCCCAGGTTGAAAAATTGTTCAAAGTATCTTGTAAGGGTCTTTGCAGGTCGGATTCGTTTGATCCTACGACAGACACCACTCCATCATCTGCAAGTTGTCTTAGGCTGCAATTTTGTGTAAGGCAATTGTCAATGTCGCTTACGTAGAAGTTGTACAAAAGGGGGCTTAAACATGAGCCCTGGGGGAGTCCCATGTAAGAGACCCGACTTACTGCCGAATCTCCGTGAGAAAAGTTCAAATGTTTCTCACAAAGCAAGTTATATAACATATTATTCAATAGAGGTGGCAGACCCCGAGATTGTAATTTGTCTGACAAAACCTCTATTGAAACAGAATCAAAGGCCCCCTTTACGTCCAAGAATACTGAAGCCATTTTTTTTTCGGCGTAAGCCATTTGAATTTCTGAAGAAAGCAACGCAAGACAATCATTCGTCCCCTTGCCCCTGCGGAACCCATATTGTGTATCTGAGAGTAGGCCATTCGTTTCAATCCATCGATCAAGGCGAAACAAGATAATTTTCTCCAACAATTTCCGTATACAAGACAGCATTGCTATTGGGCGGTACGAATTGAAGTCGGACGCGGGTTTTCCGGGTTTTTGAATAGCTATAACTCGTACTTGTCTCCAATCATCTGGAATAATATTATGCTCCAGAAACCGATTGAATAAGTTCAACAAGCGATGTTTCGCCACATCAGGGAGATTTTTCAGCAAGTTGAACTTAATTCAATCCGATCCCGGAGCAGAATTGTTACATGAAAGGAGAGCAAGAGAGAATTCTACCATCGAAAACTCGGAATCAAGATCGCACCTATCTTGTGGTATATCTCGAATAATTCTTTGCACTGGAGCGGAATCGGGACAAACCTTTCGTGCAAAATTAAAAATCCATCGATGTGAATATTCCTCGCTTTCATTGGATGAAGAGCGATTTCTCATGTTTCGAGCCACTTTCCATAATTTTTTCATTGACGTTTCTCGTGATAAACCTCCCACGAAATTTCGCCAATAAGCACGTTTTTTCCCTTTGATCAAGTTTTTAAATTGATTTTCAAGGTCCAAATACGTTTGAAAATTCTCAATGGTTCCACGTTTCCGAAAAGCTTTAAATGCATTCGATTTATGCTACATAAAGCTTGGAACACTGGCCATCCCACCATGGATTGGGAGGCCTTCGACGAATAGTGGAACCTGGGATGGGTTTCGTTTGAGCGCGAACCGCGCAAATGTTATTTGCTAGAATTAATCGTATCACCCACCTTACTTGCAATACAAAAATACCCCCGACTAGCATATATTTGCAATGTCGATTTCCCCCAGGCACCTTGGTTTTGCTATGATGCTTCTGTTAGGGAACACATTTCGGTAGGAACAAAAGCTCCCCCTACTTTCATGTATTTGCAATGCCGATTTCCTCCAGGAAGTTTGGTTTTGATGTCTCTGTTAGGGAATACATTTCGGTAGGAACGAAAGTTCTCCCTACTTTCATGTATTTGCAATGCCGATTTCCCCCAGGCAGCTTGGTTTTGATGTCTGTGTTATTGACCGTCGCATGTGTCGTCAATTTCGACCAATCAGAAGTGGGTATTTCCGTTAGGATAGGGGTTGGATTTTTCAATTGTTCGATAGTTAGTTTCATGACATATATCATTTTATTCAATATAAAAAATTGTTATGGAGTGCCGAAATCGATTGACGCAAAAATTTTATCAATCCATCATGAAATGACTGAGCAATAAGCGTTTGAAATTGGACAATTTTCACAATGTACTCGATTTTAGATTTTTAATTTGTACCCCAATATATTCCCGAAAGAAGTAATCTTACGTCAAACTCCAGGCCGGAGATCTACTTTAATGTACGTCTCGTCGTCCATTTCGATAATCTCTTGACAGATTGTAATGATATTTTGACCTATTTTGACCCATGCAATAAAATATTATACACAAAAGAAAGTGTTGCATTTTTTTTCGAGTACAATCTTTACATGTGAGTCTATTCTTCTAACAGTTATCAGAACCTTAATATTGACTGAATTGTACCTATCTGATCATTAAAAGAGTACTGTTCCAACAATCGTTTTGATCGCGTTTTCAAATTTACCCGAAAAAACAGTCAAAATCCCACTTCATACTAAAATACTATTAAAAAGGGTCCGCTAGTGTTTACAGATGCCATTTCCATCTGTCGTTTAACGAATACCACTAGAAGTAAACAATTAGCCAGATGCGGGCTAAATTCTCATTTGATTGCAACTTGAATATTTGAAACTAATCAGCGTTAGTAATCCTCGTGTTATTCAGGCTCATTAGTATTTGATGTTATGTTATTTTGATTGTGTTATTTCTTTATTCTACAAATGAAAAATACGCTGAGCCACCATTCTGCTCAAGCAGCTACATATTCGAAGCTTCACTGACAGCACACAATCCTGAGTAGGGTTCCGACAGTTCTCGACCTTACAGTCAGTTAACGCAGGTTTTCACTGTTCGATTTTCACAATTCTGGCAAAGAAACAAAGAACGACATGTTGAAATAATTCTTTACGGAAAAAAAATCCACCCCTCTTTGTGACGAAACATTGAAGGCAGGAAGTCCGCTGCCAGAATATGACTGGTGCTACATAATTGATTGCCGGATATTTGAGGCGTTTATTAGAAAGGCTGACTTGAGAAGTGCTGATTTATTGTTCTATTTCAATGTTAAAGATCATTCTACCTAAATAATTAACCGATCATCTTGTTTCAGATCCTTTAACAGATTTTAACTCATTTCATGCCAAGTACTTGCGGAGCATCCTCAGAATAAATACACAAACCACTTAACGAAGCCACCTACGTATAAACGGCTGCACTTCAGGAGCACTTCAAAGCTCTCCAAATAAACGAGGGTGACACTTGTTCCCTCATCCTTCACCTATCCACCAATTTAGGTCACAATATGTGACGTTCACACACGTGCGTTTGTCGTATCAAAATGGAATGACTCAGTCAAAGGCACCGTTTTTCCCCCACTGATCGATAATCGTGACACTTGGAAAAATATATCTGTTCTCACCTAACTCCGTATCGATCAAAGAATTATGAAACAGCACGAGTTCCGATCGATAGCTAATGGATTGAAAATCACCACAACAGGTGATTATCTTTTTGTTCTTCGAACCGAAGCTCTGTGGGTCGGACTTCTGCGCCCACCACCTTTCATCTCACCACAACTTACTTCAATCACAGCTTATCGTGGGCGAAATGTTTTCACTGTGGCATACCTTGGCGTTTGATCTCCGTTCGATTCATCCGTTTCCTCGAGGCAACTGTGCAAATCACCACCGACGACTTGTGATCGAATTTTCATCTTACTTTTCCAATAAACGACCGAATAACAAACGAATCGCCGATTCAAACAAAATTGATGAGTGCGAGGGCAAATATTGGAGGCGGCTCATTGCTATTTTTCTCGCCCTCGTTTCAACTTTGTGGTTGCTCCGTTGCTCCGTTGCGATTCTAAATCGTGATTCTGTTTGAGGTGGAAGCGATTTGAGCGCAATTTATTGACTTCCAAAATGGCTGACGCAGGTGAGTGATGTATTGCTCCAGCATTTCTCGGAATGGAGAATTCTGGTAAAGAATAGAATAATTTGGGCGGAAGTACATCACATCTCTGATTGGTTGCTGGACAAATAACATCGTTATTCACCTATTAAGCCCACGTAACGAACGTCAACCAGAGAGAGAGAGGAAGAATGGATAACGAGCCCAGGAAATAGTAAACTTTTCCTACGTCACAGACAAAACCGGAATTAGGGAACAAAATATAATCAAATTCTTGTACAAGCTTACATAAAGCAATAGCACGATAAATCACCGAAACGTTGTATTAATTTACAATTTATTTGGCTGAGACGGTTCTTCGTTTACTCCGCTGCCCATATGATATACAGAAGATGATGCAATCGGACGAAGGTAAGCTGGCGAGGACGAGGAAAATGTTTTTTTTTTTCATTTATGTCCTGTCGTCTGCTACGTGAACGACTTCGAGAGCGAGCTGTGAAAACAAAACGAAAAACTGCCGTTCCCTTTAATGGAATGGTTTTTTTTATCATCCTATCTCTGTTTATATTTATGCCACATAAATCGAAAAGGTTCTCGTCGTGGAAAGCGCTGCTGACTATCCAACCACGTTTTGTGACAGCTTTGAGAGACACGAATTGGAAAAGTCTTTCCACAAATAAGAAAATGCTTATTGCTACAATTTAAAATGCGTCAAAATCATGTTTGATGGGTATAAAATGAGAAAAACGATAAACTACTATGAACCCCGGATGAATTCAAGTTATGTGTTTCTAGGTTCATTAGCAACAAGAGTAATTGTTTCAAATTAGGATGAGCCTGTAAAAGGCAAATAATTACTTTTGCGAAGCAATTAAAAATTCAAACTTTAACCTGGACCGACAAGCTTCCACC
The DNA here is from genome assembly GCF_029784135.1 of Toxorhynchites rutilus septentrionalis. Classification (NCBI taxonomy): domain Eukaryota; kingdom Metazoa; phylum Arthropoda; class Insecta; order Diptera; family Culicidae; genus Toxorhynchites; species Toxorhynchites rutilus. The sequence goes on from NC_073745.1 coordinate 342,069,063, forward strand.
ACCAAAACGGACGCTTCTTTCGATACGTGGTTTGGACATGTTTTTGAGGGGACTAAAATAGAGACAGGCCACGGCAAAAAAAATTGGAAAACAAAACAATTCCACTCGGAAGGAACACATTTTCAGCATGTTTCAGGTCCATTTGTTTCCCGCCGCTCTTCAATCTATCCGCGTTTCCGAAATTGTGGTAAAGCGGTGCAGAAAAAAAGCACAACCCGGAGGAGTCAAGCATACGACTAAACCACAGGAGGAAGCTTATCCCCATTCTGTATCCACCCATTCGAAGCGGAAGTTTTTGGCGTTTTCGCGTAGCTACACTCCGATCTCCTTCAGCATTGTTTAAAAAATTACAATCATTTACTATCCGTGCAAACGAAGCTTGAAGATGTCTGTCAACAGGGGGCTGGTGAATGAATATTTTACATTCCGCAATTCAAGCCAACCAAACTTCCACATCGTCCAAAGCTTTCGTTCTTCCCGTTGCGCCGCGAGATAAAGGATTTGACACTATTACTCTTGCAGCATCTCCTTCCACCCACAAAGCAGCTTCCGAAACAGATATGCAGGAAACTAATTCCATCGTTGGTGAATCCTCGGGTCTATCCAGTTTGAATAATTTATACACCCGACGCCTCCTAGCTGCGGAATTAAGTTTGGCGGTGAGGCGCACTCAATGTATGCAACAACACATACTCTCACCCCTAGACCTGCAGACTGGAGTCGTTTAATAGAAGAGAACAGACTTCCAGCTGATGCTGATGAATGCATGCATCTCTAATGAGATGATGGCTGTGCTCTCGTCGACCTGTTCCGATCTGCACGGGATGGTGATCCTTAACGCTTCAATCGTTATGCCGGGCAACGTTCCGTCGAGCAGCAGGCAATGAGGGATTCAAAATTTGATAGCTGCCGGGATAATAGAGAGAGAAGATGATATACACTGCACTATGTAGCGGCGTCGGGAAGAAGCTCAGCATTTGAATGATCATTTACATAGCTGTTCGCGGTTTAACTGATGCTGATGCCGAGAGGAAAATAGGACGTCGTCAGGAAGAATATGATAATGTTATGAATAACAATACCGTCGCTAAATTGAATTGCGGAATGAAGAGCTGAATGTAAATAATTTCCACTCTCATTTTCATTTTCTTTATTTGTTAAATACTGAACAGACTACTGAAAATGGGATGCTTTATGCCATTGAATTAATTATATTTACAACAGCAACACATACTGTACTCGTGTATTGGAAATAAAATAATTGATTTGTTGAATTATCTCGCATCTCTGTCCAACATTAGGAAAAAAAATCACAAGGAGCTTTTGACGTAGGATTACGTCTTTCAGGAATATATTGAGGTACAAATTGAAAATCGAAAATCGAGTGCACCGTGAAAATTGTCGAATTTTAAACGCTTATTGTTCAGTCATTTCATGATGGATTGATAAAATTTTTGCGTCAATCGATTTCGGCACTCCATAACAATTTTTTATATTGAAGAAAATAATATATGTCATGAAACTAACTATCGAACAATTGAAAAATCTCAACCCCTATCCTAACGGAAATACCCACTACTGATTGGTCGAAATTGACGACACATGCGGCGGGTCCCTAACAGAGATATCAAAACCAAGATGCCTGGGGGAAATCGGCATTGCAAATATATGCAAGTCGGGGGTATTTTTGTATTGCAAGTAAGGTGAGTGGTTCGATTAATTCTAGCAAATAAAATTTGAATTTGGAACTTCAATGTTGGTTGCTTCGTGAAACTTCATATCAATGACCGATCGTGTATCGTGAAAAATTTAGCACAAGTGTAAATGTAAAATTGTATATGGTAGCAGCGGTGTTAAAATAACTTGATATAGGAAACGATTTATTTCAATTTTCATAAGTAAAAACCGAGGTGTGTTCCCGCTTGGTTTAGACTGTCTTTTTTGTTGTGTTCATTTTCACCCAAGGAAAGTTTATAAGGCGAAAAAAATTGGAAAAGTGAAGAAATATTAGAAAAAGTGATTTCCCATATACTCTACATATAGTATTAGGTGTTGTTAGTCCAATTAAAATTCGCATTGGGTTGAATAATCCCTCAGAAAATATAAATTATAAAAACAATTACCTTTTCCATTTCAAATATGGTTTCTCTATATTAAAGTAACATGTTTTGTACTGATAAGAAAAATTGACAGTTTTGTTCGGTATTGGTAATTATCTAATATTACATTGGTGTGTTTTTTTTTTTCTTTATTTCATCCATACATATCACAGGAGGCATCTCGTCTAGGATCACGTAGGGCGGTTTTCATCATATCTCGTTCCACTTCAGTATCTTTTATCTGATACGCACCATCCAACGACTTACCATCCTTCTGTCATCATCACTCGGTGAATACTGGTGGTGTGAACAAACAATACCCAACAACCAAACAAAACGGCCCTTTTCAGGGTCACCGAATCATTATTAAAGAGTTTAACGGTGTAATTCATCAAACATATCCAAAATCAAAAGAAAGCTTAACGGAATCCTACGTCAACTATGCGGTCGTGTCTTAGACACAACCCTCCCGTGACTTTTTTACTATATCCACTGTTCATGTTTTAAACAAAAAAAAACTACTGGATAAATTTCCTGTCTAATGGTATATAACACAACATATGTCGCAAAAACGATTTTGAGTAATATGCGTTTGAAAACTCTTAATGAATCGTTATATTTTTCATTGAGTGACCCCCCTATATAGAAATCAAAGACATAGTCCTATGTCAAAAGACATTGTCCGCTCGCTAGTTGGAGCGAGACTGTGCGTTTCGGATCGCGGCATATTTGAGTTGAAAACGGACAGATTCGTAGGGAATCGTAATGAATAGCTATCGAACAAATTTTAGAGAATTGCCGATGCCGATGCGAATCATCAAAATTCGTTCCTATCGAAAATAGTTACTAACGTTGAAACTTTTCTATAAAATCGAGACATGTTTTCTAATAACCGCATAAACGTAATAAAGACGTTCTAGGAAATTCGTAGATAAAACGCGAAAATAATTCTGACTTATCTGGATCGAATGATCATGTGTATGTATGGAATGTTTTCTACGAAATCATGGTACGTGCCAGAAATGACTCGAAAAGGCCTGTGTTCTTACGATCTGAGACGCCTTTAAAGGAACTGAGAGTGAGAGGTCGATGTCCATGTTATTCACCCCGAAAATCAGGTTTTTCTTCAATCAGCACACCGAGCCTTTCATCGGCAGCTGTTTAAAAGTGTTTCAATTTTTTTGAATGAATCTATTTTAAAGTAAACTGTTCCAAGTTCAGATATGGATATCATTGGGGAAAATCAATGTACCGTTCTGAATCATATTTCGGACGCTTAAGACATATGATACAGAAAACAGATCTAAACTTTATGCACAGGTATTATTTGGTTGATATTTTTAATAAATTAGTTCAATTTCAAGCTTTTAAGCTTTCTACTTCGGTACCTATTTGATTGAAAACTTACGTCAAACACAAACGATAATTAGTAGTGTTGTAAAATTTCTGCCAATTATGTTATATTTCAAATGTACCATTCTGAATCATGTTTCGGATAACATCATATTTCGGACACTTTGTACTAATATATTGAGGCACTGATGATATAACTATAAAATTAATATCGCAATTGCTTCTTGAGAGTAATCCCTTGGTTTCACTATCACTTCATTTGAGAATTACATTTGAATTATTACACAGTAGGAAAAAATCCATCCAAAATCCAAAATCCACTCATTATCGTTTGTGTTTGACGTTTGCTTGGCGTGAGCACGTAGAATTTACCCTTTCATCAATATTTAAATTTCTCTCGTGTTTCATCAGTTCTCATCATCGTTATCAGGTTACTGTGATTGCTTGGTAAGTGTTTCGCAGTTGACTATAAAATATAATCAAGTGTAATGTAATTTTCGTTCAAAAAAATACAAAATAAAGTGTCCGAAATTTGAATTCAATCTGTCCGAAATTTGATTTTTTTATAAATGGTGTCCGAAGTTTGATTCTTATTCGCTTCATTTGAAAAGCATTGTATTCGATGATTTTCTAATATTTTCAATCAAAAGGCTACCAAAGTAGAAAGTTCAAAAGCATATTGAACTAATTTATTAAAAATATCAACCAAACAATACATGTGCGTAAAGTTGAGACCTGTTTTCTGCATCATATGTCTTAAGCGTCCGAAATATGTGAAATAATAGTGAAACCAGGGATTACTCTAAAGAAGCAATTGTGATATTAATTTGATTGTCGGCAGAACATTTGAGACGTTAGCTGAACATTACACCAGACTTAAGCACGAAGCAGAGAGAATTGGACTGAAAATCAATGCGTCTAAAACCAAATAAATGCTGGCTTTCGGATCCGAGCACGACAGGACCCGATTAGGTAGTAGTGTAATGATCGACGGCGATGAGTTCGAGGTAGTGGACCAATTTGTCTATCTTGGCTCAATGGTAACGTCTTACAATGATACCAGCCGCGAGATCCGGAGACGCAACATCAATGGGAGTCGTACCTACTACAGTCTCCACAAACGCCTAAGGTCAAACAGACTTAGCAGCCGTGCGAAATGTTCCCTGTACAAAACGCTCATAAGACCGGTTGTCCTCTACGGGCACGAGACGTGGACAATACTCGAAGAGGACCTGCGAGCATTCGGAGTCTTTGAACGGCGGGTGTTAAGAGCCATCTTCGGCGGTATACAGAAGGACGGCGTATGGAGGCGTAGGATGAACTACGAGCTCACGCGACTCACCGGCGAACCTAGTATCCAGAAAGTGATCAAAGCTGGAAGGATACGCTGGGCAGGACATGTTGCAAGAATGTCTGTTGAATTATATTTAGTTTCATTTAGAAGCCAATTGTCGCGTAGCATTTCAACGAGCGGTCATTGACTCCGCTCAACTGCTTTGTCAGCTGAAACCTTTTTTTTATATACTCCTATATTCAATAAAGATCCTTCACTTAGTTTTGTGCTCGCAACGAACACAGTTGTGTTTCATTTTTACTCTATATAAATTCAAAAGGTTATGGGCCCAGATCACAGTAACAAAAGTTCGTTTTGGGCGCGTGGAACGTTTATTAAATTCGTACGGTACTAAACTCTCAGGAAGTTTTTTGTACGATTCGGTTATAACATTCCGGAACCTGGTAGTGTATACGGAGATACGGTCGTTCGAGAGTTTTATAATTGAACTGAAAGACAGTATAGTTACACTAGGAAATGGAGAGTGATAAGGCGAGCATTGAAAAACTGGAAGGTGGCAGTAATTGGTTGACGTGGATATTCCAGATTCGTCAAATACTCGAAGCAACTGAATTGTTCGATATAGTTGACGGAACGACGACAAAACCAGTAGCAGGAGCCAACAACGCAGCTGCGATTTCGTTGTGGAATAAGACCGATGCCAAAGCAAGGCGAATCATATCAACGGCATGCATGAAGCAACCGCTTCTGCAAATTATGAATTGTGAAACAGCAGGTGAAATGTGGACAACGCTCAAAAGCACCTACGAGCAAGCCTCAAAGTCAAATGTGTTATTTTTACAGGAGATGATATCGCTATTTTTCTTTCGATGTTGCTTGAAATTGTCCAACAATTAAGGGACCAAAAGGAAATCATATCAGATTCTATGGTCATGACAAAGATTTTAATGTCGTTGCCTGCTGAGTACAACAATTTCCATAGTGCATGGGAGTCCACTAATGACGAAAATCAAACAATGGCGAATTTACGTGCACGATTATTGGCAGAAGAACTTCGATTAAAACAACAGGCTCAAGTGGATGATGTAGAAGCGCTGATGGCAAAGCGGAATTTTTCGAAGAAATCTCAAAAATCGAAAATGGGAAATTCATCTAGTGGTGTTAACAGAGGAACGAGTAAAGCAGCAAAAACGAAAGGAAAATGTTTTAAATGTGGCAAAAGTGATCACTGGAAAAGAGATTGTCCACTACTAAAGGACGGTGCGGACAAAAGGCGGGAAAGTTCATCGATCGACGCTTTTGTGTGTGCTGCATTGAATGGAGACAAAGACATTTGGATCCTGGATTCTGGTGCGAGTGATCATATGAGTCACCGACGAGAGTGGTTTGACAATTTCACTGAAGTATCAGTGGAGGTAACAATTGGAAATGGCGATAAGAGTGTGGCTCGAGGAAAAGGCAATATAAACATTCTTGCTTTTAATGGGAATGATTGGATTCCTAAACGCATGATGGATGTTCTATATGTACCGGAGATCCATGTGAATTTATTTTCGTCGGGAAAAGCTATGGATCGAGGCTATTAATTGAAGTCTGACAATAAGCGGTGCGAATTTCTGAAAGATGGAAATATCGTTGCAGTGGGAGCTCGTCGTGAAAAATTGTTTCAAATGTTATTCAAAATAAATGAAGCTTCGCAGATAAAGATTTCTGTGGCAAATGTGGCTACAAAGAAACTCTCAATTCGTTCTTGGCACGAGAGGCTTGGACATCAGAACACCGTACACGTGAAGAAGTTTTTACTGATCAAAAATATAAATTTCGTAGATGAGGATTTTGCGTGTGAAGCGTGCGTATATGGAAAACATCATAGAGGAAGTTTTAAAAGTCGTGAAGAGAAGTCTAAAAAGTGTGGTGAAATAATCTTTGCGGATGTTTGCGGACCAATGCAAGAAGAGTCGATTGGCGGTTCGAGATACTTTTTGCTGTTGAAGGACGACTATTCACATTTCCGGTTTGTTTATTTTATGAAGCACAAATCGGAAGTTGCAAGCAATGTCAAAAGGTGCCTTAAGATTGTGCAAAAGAAGCATGGACACAATATTCGTTATTTCAGATGAGATAATGGTACTGAATTTCTGAACGCAGAATTGAAGGATTTCTTCGATGAGATGGCTATTCAACATCAACGAACTGTACCATATACACCAGAGCAAAATGGGTGCGCGGAAAGAGAGATGAGAACAATTGTCGAGTCAGCAAGAACAATGATTCACTCGAAACAAATGGACTATAAGTTTTGGGCAGAAGCAGTTAATTTGGCGGTTCATGTGCTCAATCGATCTGGAACAAGCACAGTTGATAACAAGTCACCATATGAGCTATGGTTTAACAAAAAGGTGAAAATTGATTATTTGCGGATTTTCGGGTCAGAGGTATTTATACATGTACCTAAGGAAAGGCGGCGAAAACTAGACCCAAAGGCAATAAAATGTATGTTCGTCGGTTATGATGACCATTCCAAGGGCTATCGGGTTTGGAATCCTGAGACGGGCAAAGTTCAAATCGCCTGTGATGTAATTTTTCTTTCGGAGGAATCATTTGTATCACTTGATATAGGAAATGATACAAAGAAAGCTGATGAGTTTGCGAATGATGAGGATGAACCGAGAGCGAAGGAAGAACAACGACGAAGAGATTGTGGAGCAATTTGTGATCTTGACAACCGAAATGTAATCAACCAGCGTTTGCGGGATAGGAGCGCCATCGATCGTAGAACTGAAAGGCGATTGTCATGTTGTGCATCATATTGCAATGTTAGCAATCATTGAAGAGCCGAAAAATTATGAACAAGCGATGAAATCAAATAATCACGTGCAATGGCAGCAAGCAATGGACGATGAATACAACTCACTCGTTGAAAATTGCACTTGGACTTTGGTCAACCCACCATATGATCAGAAGGTGATAGATAAACGTTGGGTATTCAAGGTGAAACAACATCCAGATGGAAGCATTGATCGCTATAAAGCGCGATTGGTAGTACGAGGTTTCACACAAGAGTACGGAGTTGACTACCATGAAACATTCAGTCCAGTAGTCAAGTTTACCTCTATTAGAGTTATATTGGCAATAGCAGCATCCAAACAGATGACATTAAAACAATTCGATGTGAAAACAGCCTTTCTAAATGGCGATATAGACGAAGAAGTCTTCATGAATCAGCCGATCGGATATGAAGATGGAACTGAACGTGTATGCAAATTATCTAAAAGCATATACGGTCTGAAGCAGGCATAACGTTGCTGGAATAAAAAAATTCACATATTTTATAACGAAATTTAATTTCAAAGCAAGCAAATCAGATCCATGTGTTTTTGTGTCTAATGGTGAAAGTGGAATGCTGATATTAGCTATTTATGTAGATGATGGACTCATTGCGGCGGAAAAAGCGAATGTAATTTCACCAGTGATAGAGCATCTTCGAAAGGAGTTCGAAATCAAAGTTTTCGAGCTGAAATGTTTTTTGGGACTCGAAATTGAACAGCGTCGAGAAGGATCGATTCATGTACATCAACAGAGGTATGCCGAAAGAATACTCAATCGTTTCAATATGTCAGATTGCAACGCTGTGGCAACACCAACGGAAAGTGCGCAAAATTTGAGTGATTTTGAAGCAGATTCAGAGATAAGGTTTCCGTATCGTGGGGCAGTTGGAAGTTTAATGTATCTGGCAGTGGCAACAAGACCAGATATATCTTTTGCTGTTGGAAATGCAAGTCGATATCTGGAGAAACCCGCTGCAGCTCATGTCAATGCGGTAAAACGTATTTTGAAGTATATTCGAGGCACAATGAACATGGGAATTCATTTCGAGTCTAGAAACGATTTATTTTTCTGTGGATATAGCGATGCAGATTATGCCGGAGATATCGTTACTAGAGAATCTACATCTGGCTATGTATTTATGTTAAGAAATAGTATTATTAGTTGGGGCTCGGAGCGCCAAAGGTCTGTGGCGCTATCAACAACAGAATCCGAGTACATGGCAGCAGCACATGCCATAAAAGAGCTGATTTGGTTGAATAATTTGCTGAAAGAACTGTTGCAACAAAAATTTAATGCACCGATTTTCTACATGGATAATCAAAGCGCAATTCGACTAATCAAGAATCCAGAATTTCACAAAAGGACGAAACATATTGATGTTCGATACCATTTCATCAGAGAAAAGTTTCAAGGTGGAGTTTTCATTCTGGAATATATTCAGACGGATGACCAAATAGCGGACATTATGACAAAAGCTTTGTCAAAAACCAAGTTTCAACGTTTTCGTACACTCATGAGTATTTTGCAGAAATAGCTAGATGAATTTGATCAGATATTAATTAGAAACTAAAAGTGAGAGTGTTGAATTATATTTAGTTTCATATAGAAGCCAATTGTCGCGTAGCATTTCAACGAGCGGTCATTGACTCCGCTCAACTGCTTTGTCAGCTGAAACCTTTTTTTTTATATACTCCTATATTCAATAAAGAACCTTCACTTAGTTTTGTGCTCGCAACGAACACAGTTGTGTTTCATTTTTACTCTATATAAATTCAAAAAATGTCGGACAACTATGAAAAAATTCAACGCATACCGATGAGATGCGCATCATTTTAAAGCTACAACTTTCAGGTATTAAAATATTTTACGTACATATTTTTATCTTGGTGTGTGTAGGTGTAGTGGGCAACATTATCGGGAAGAAATAAAAAATCGTTTTTTTTTATTTTTTCAAGAATATTCTGTACTAACCCAATTTTTTGCCAACAAACTCAACAGCAAATCCAATTTACCTTATCAATCAGCTTTTATTTAGTTCCAAGAACGTTCCTGTAGGACCTTCCCACACAGAGATATTTCAGTTGGAATGAAAAATAACCCCTTCGTCTTTGATGATGAATAATTCAATAAACAACCATCGCACCGCAAATTGAAAGGCAGGAAAGGCTTGAAAACTCCAATAAATTCATCACAAGGATAATTTATTACTTCGATGCAAAAAATTTTAATAATTTTTTTTTCGTCAATTTCAAAAAAGTGCTAAAAACAGATTTTTTATAGTGTTTTACCAAATCCACTGTAGTTCTGCAAATATCGCAGTCAATTTTAATGTTTGCTGGCAAATTTTTAGCTTAGTGTATTCCCTAAACATCCGTGAACGTTTCATATTGATTGGTTCATCTGTTTTTTCTAGCCGATTTTTCAAAGTATGGAGTGAATTAGAGGAGCATTTAATCCCAATCGTATCAGAAGTACAAAATCCTACGCGACTCTCTGAACGAACGATTCATAACTTTCGTTTTCATGCGTTTGTATTTACAAATATTGTAAAGAGTGATGTGACTCATACATATTCATACGCATCTCCACACATCACGCACTCCACACCCACAAACTCATAAAGACGAAAGTTACGAATCGTTCATTCTGAGAGTCGCGTATGATTTTATACTTCGGTACGATTTCCAATTAAATGCTTCTCTAATTTACTCAAAATTTTGAAAAATCGGCTAGAAAAAACCGCTTAACGTATCAATATGAAACGTTCACGGATGTTTAAGGAATACACTAGGATAAAATTTTGCCTGCAAACATTAGAACTAACTGCGATATTTGAAGAACTACAGTGGATTTTGGAAAACACTATAAAAATCCTGTTTTGGCACTTTTCTGAAATCGATGCAAAAAAATTATTTTTTTTCCGTCAAAATAACAAATTATCCTTGTGCAGCATTTACTGGAGTTTTTAAAACTGCCTTTCGATTTGCGATGCAATGGTTGTTTATTGAATTATTCATCATCAAAGACGAAGGGGTAATTTTTCATTCCAACTGAAATATCTCTGTTTGGGAAGGTCCTATAGGAACATTCTTGGAACCAAATAAAAGCTGATTGATAAGATTAATTGGATTTGTCATTGAGTTGGTTGGCAAACAATTGGGTTTGTCCAGAATATTCTTGAAAAAACAAAGAAAAATCGATTTCAAATTTCTTCCCGTTATTGTTGCCCACTACACCAACACTTACCAAGATAATATATATAGATTATATCCTTATATATAGGGATTTATAACAAACTTATTTACAGTCTCGTACACCCAAACTAGCGTTGGCAGAAAACATGTCATCTTTGGCAGAAAATATGCCATTTCCTGGTCATGAGAGTCAAATAATGAGCTATTTTAAAAGCTTAAAAATGGTTTGTATGTATGCGAACAGACATCTCTTTCTGTTTTCTTTTCTCATTTCATTTGGGATTGTGCAAGAAAAAAGTCCATACGACGTGAATGGGGATCGAACCAAGGCCGGCTGGAATGCAAAGTTACTTTACACGACCACGCTATCCATATAGCTGCCAGCGCTATTATAAAGGAGCGTGATAATATTACATCTCATCATAAAATGAAGTGGGAAGGTGTTTTCTAAGACTATGAAGAAGAACATGAACGAGAATATATCTTTCTCTGTCTGGGCCGTGCATTTGGCAAACTATACGAAAAGCTTTCATATGCTTTCATTTAAATGTGTCTCCTGTTTCGCTCCCTCATATTGGCTCTAGCATATATATTATACAAATGATATACATGTATTGGGGAGTAGAACATTTTATGTTAACTTTCAGCTCATTTAATGTAATAAATCGGGATGCCAGAACATGTGCTAAAAATTAACTTTGGGTGTATAGTTAAATTATCTAACAAATAATGTTTCATTATTTTGTGAAATTTTTAAAATCATTTTCTAAGGATGTTGTCAATTTTCCGAAATAATTACCTACCTTTGAAATATTTTCAAAATGTTGACCATATAAGCAGAATGATTCAACAAATGAACTGATGATCTCATATTTCATTATGTGTTATCAAAAAAAAGCGGTCTGATGAGCACCATGGCACATAATTCCAGCAACATGTATGGCTTACGTCGATGAAAGTATTCTATAAAACGTTTACTAACAATGCAAACGTTGAACATCCTTTTCTGGGAAAAGAAACCTAATTGTTGCATTGTGTGAGTTTCCAGCATAAAACAAAGAAAGAGTGTTCCAATCAGTTCCCACGAGCCAAAAGAGTATTTAATACAATTTGCGATAAAAAGAACCATGGAGCAGCGTTTTTCCGCCAAACCAAGTACTGAATAATGTACAACAATGCTTCACTGATAAAAGTTTCAGCACCTTCGAGGAAGACACGTTTCTCTACAAACAAAACAAGCAATATCCTTCCAAGTCTCGCTTGTTGAATGTATTGCTTTTTTCATCTACCTTCCAAAACCAATAAAAAAACAACAACAAGAACAACAGTAACACTCTAAACTAATCCTCTCATCATCTATTCTCGCTTTCCGTTTCAGGTCATGAAACTTGGCAACCAAGTGCACTCTAGCTGCTGAACTCTGGGAGCAATCTCCACTTTTCCATCTCAGTAACAGCCCCGTCGTTTGGAATGAGACAATCGTGTGAGTGGTAGAATACCCCTCTGCAGAATCCCCATTGCCATTGAGTGCAAACGGGATGCAGAAACACGAGGACCCATGCATTCTCCACCATGATGATGCTTGTCATTCCAGTGCCATAATGCTACCAAACACGAACAAATGATTATCCCGTCAATTTCTCCAGTGATTATCAACCGCTAAAATTAAATTCAATACACCGCGCGGCGAAGAATAAACAACCAAAACGTGTTATTGTAGTGCAGTGAGTGAGAACTAGGAACATAACCGGCAAATTTGCTCCCAAGTGTTAAACCCCTTTAACGGTTCTTATCGTGCAGAAAAGGAGCACCGATAAAGAGGAAGCTAGGAGGAAAAAAAAAAGTGTTTCACTCTTTTTGTGTTCGAAGAGCGAAAATAAAAGAGCAGCCCACACACAATGAGCTTCTTCAGTTCACTTCAGCAGTACGTGACAAGTGGCGTTGCAGGGCTAGGGCTGAACCCACGGCGATTCTCGCTGTCCCGGCAGGAGTCGACGGAGGCCACAACGCCCGCCGCATCCGTCGGCAGTCCCAGTCCGTTGATGATGATGGATCCAAGTAAAATGAATAACACGGGGGGCGTCATGATGGGCCCGCCCGGTTCTGGCGGTTCCATTGGCAGTGGCAGCGGTGGCTTTGGGATGGGCTCCATGGCAACCGGAATGGGTGGCGGAGGCGTCGGTGGCATCGGTGGCGGTACCACAGGAACGACTCTAGGTAGGTTCAGAGGAAAATAAAAACATTTTACGATTTGACGGGGCGATGAGGGTTCTGTCGGCTTCTATGTGTCACGATGTTTGCTTTCGGAGAAGGCTGCCTGTCATAACGGTATGCACGAGGGGGGTAGAGAGGGGGAATATCTCCCATTAGAGGACACATTACATGTCATCCCAGGAATGCCGTAGCTTTTAAATTAAATATTGAAACGTCGGGTGGGGAGGTAATGTGACTAATGAAATAAAATGCATGCTTGTGTTCATAAGCGAGGATGGGAATTGTTCATGAATTTCTGTCATTATGAGATATACTTTCAAAATATAATCTAAGCATAATCAAATGATAAGATTTTGTTTGATGGCACAGGAGCTTGGATTTATCCATTCAGTTAAGATCTCAGTCTCATTGTCATGCTTGTTATTAACTTTGAGAAAATGAAAATTAAATTGTTTGGAAATTTAAGACATAGAATCCCAAGAGTAACTTGCTAGCGTATTGAAATATGGTTGGGTTTCATGCTCATAACATTTCACTTCTTCTATGACTAGGTCTTCACACAGGGAATATGGAAATGAAACAATTATTAATTCCAATTATGCACTGCTCTTCCGTTAGGTACGAGGTCTGTTAAAAAAGTATCTCTACTTTCGAATTTACGGATTGCGTATATTCGATTCTAGATTTTTTTTGCGGCATTATGTTGGTACTCACGCCTCTCACTTATGCTTACAAGTACGGCTATTTTGAATGTTCAGTTAGTTTTTGATAACTGCTTTTCTTACATGTGTTTTGGTTCATCTTCGATTTTTGCCTATTGAATGGATCAAAGAATCTGTATCAATTTTTTTGTGAAAAACAAAATTAAGTGCTCGAACACATTCCGAATGTTGATTGTGACATCTGGTGAACCTACCTTGGAACGAAACAACGTTTATCAGAGTTCGGGTATACAAAAGTCGCGATACTTTTAGAACAGCTCTTGTAGATAGAGTGGTCCACTCTATCCCATTCCATTAAGCATTTCCATAGCCATAGCCGATTTTGCTTCAGCACTACGAAGGCATTTCTCTAGAGATAGGCGACAACTCCATTAACAAAAACCTGTAATTCAATCCTTCGCAATATCAGAAAACTGTTATACTTATCAACGTTCTGAAACTTCTAGGGACATCTCTTCAAGCCATGGTCTTAATTTTTGATCTGAAATCTGCCCAAAAGAGATTTTTGTACTTCATTGGAATCTAACAACATTTAACCGCAAGTTACCGCCTTGCTATTTCGTTCCATTACTTGCTTAAAAGATCAACTACGACACGTACTCAGATTTATTCATCCGACAGTTTCCCGTTGCTCGATTTTGCTTCAGCACTACGAAGGCATTTCTCTAGAGATAGGCGACAACTCCATTAACAAAAACCTGTAATTCAATCCTTCGCAATATCAGCAAACTGTTATACTTATCAACGTTCTGAAACTTCTAGGGACATCTCTTCAAGCCATGGTCTTAATTTTTGATCTGAAATCTGCCCAAAAGAGATTTTTGTACTTCATTGGAATCTAACAACATTTAACCGCAAGTTACCGCCTTGCTATTTCGTTCCATTACTTGCTTAAAAGATCAACTACGACACGTACTCAGATTTATTCATCCGACAGTTTCCTGTTGCTCGTTCACGGAAACGTTTAAGGTTTATGGAAACATAGGTGAGACAACGCCTCGAACAATTCAAACACTGTTTGTGTGTTCATGAGTGAGAACTGTGTGAGAACTACTATTTCGGTTTGGCATGGAATGGCTGTATCGCCACTAACGGAAAAACATTTTTACGCTGCACTTGAGTTATTGTTTTGATAATTTGCATAACCAAAGAATTCTAACGGTATCTGGCAATACTTCAATTTTATAGAGCTGCCAACAGTCTTCAGAAAACGAACCCAGTGTTGCGCTTGAGTTTAATTTTCATCAGCGCGCGCTCAAAGAAAACTCGTATTCTCTCTTGGTGCGAAGAGCACAAAATTCATAAGCACGACAGCGCAAAATGTACCCGGCGCAGAACTCAGATTCTAAACATTTCTTCTCACTTGTGTGATACGCGTCTCATTCTATACTTGTGCACACATTCGCCAGAGCGCAAGTGTGCACAAGGAGTGGGAGCTCAACTGGGTACAAAATCTTGTTGTGCATCAGCACCGAGTTGCATTCTAAAGACTGGCTGCCAAAAGTATACGATATTAATTTTGGAGTCATTGTTATGCAAATAAACAGTGATTTGAAATCACATACAGAAAATTCTACAACAAGACAGTGACCAGGTATGATAAAAGGGTTCCCGCGTTAGTGTTAGTAAATAGCGTGCAAAATTGCCTCAATTTGTGTGGTTTCTCTTTTATTTTTATTTTTTTTTTTTTGTAAATTAATGAGATATACATTTACGGGATATACATTTCTTTCTAAAAAGCCTCATATTTGATGAAGAAATATGTGTTTCAAACGATTTCATACTTTTTTTTCTATATATTCACAAAGGAAAATACAATTTACCAACGTTTCTCTACTGTAGTATGACACGACTGACTCAAAAGTCAGCATCGTATGCCTTGTTCATAAACGTTCATAAACAATACCTCCGTCGTTGAAACATTGATGGATGCATGACACCGTTGCTTCCAATCTCCAAAAAGGCTCCGAGGTATCCAGACTTTGAAAGACAAACAAGTAACAACATTCTTTAAAGAACAACACAGACAAATCATAAGGAATAGAATGAATTACCTGAACGTTACCATGAGGACCGAATGCATTATTGAGCTTCCGATCATATTCGTACACTTCATAACTCCTTAGTGTTCCAAATTCCTATCCTTTTTACACCTAAGAGCGTGCAACCTGATATGTTTTTGTTCGAATTCGAGGAAAACTTTTCGCAATTTTCATCAATCAATTTACACTTCCATATCACACTACAAATCATCAGCAGCGATTGATAGACTTGAATCGTTCATGTTACTTTATGATAATCATTTTTCAGGAGGAGCATCTATTTGTTCGACATTTTTGATGAGCAAAATTCACACGCTTTCTGGATTAAAACACGGTAAAAGTTATGACTTTATAGTTAGTTTTTTTTCTCAAGTTCAATTTTGTGAGAAAAAATAACCGGAAAAATGGGTTTGAGTCAACAAAATTTATGAATTTGTTAGATTTTGTGAGCAAAATGCCGTGATTCTGCGCACTATTTTATCGGTGTGAGTAATTTTCGTGTACGATACAAAAAATCTGGCACACCTGTAGTCTTTGTCAAACCACGTTGAACGAAGTTACATACAGTGGCGACATCTATGTTTGTGAAACAATCTACTCTCTATCAACTCTCTATCCCCAAGGGGGAGGGAGTATAGGTAATGTCCACGTGGACACGATGGTTTTTTTAAAATACATATGCATAAAAAGAATGAGACTTGCAAAAATTTGCCATTTTATCGTTTTCAAAATGAAGAGGTCCAAAGCAATAATTGAGATTTTTGGCACACGCATCTTGAAAGTCCAATATCCATGCATCGTGAAACTTAGGGTAGTGCAGACTACCGTTTCAAAAGTTCCTATACGGTTAATGAGCACTTTATCAAGTCATGATCCGGCAAGCAACAAGGGAGATAACACCCATATTCTGAAATCCGATCAAGTTAGAATCACCCGAGCGGATCTCAATTTTGCATTCAGGAATTCAATCGAGACGAATAGTTGTGCAGTATGGCAATCCTGTGATGTAATTCGACATTGACGACATTGAGCTTTGTGTTGTTTTTTTTTGTGAAGTCAAGAAAAATTACACTAGCAAAATAAACGATCTAAAGAAAAACAATTTAAATCTGCATTTGGACCTGCTAATTGGATACAGAGTAAATTGCTTTACAAATACGGCAAATACGGATGAATTATATTGACGTTTGTTTTGCGTCAAGGCAATGTGTGCACACGTCGATTGGATTTGAGTCGAGAGGATTCCAGAATGCAAAAATCGTTTTCGATCGAGTTGCGAAATCCGATCGAATTTAAAATCCGATTTTTACTGTACGTTCCTGTATATAAATTCCTGTATATAAATTTAAATAACAATTCAGAAGTGAAAAAGATTGAAGCTATTGATTTTTACGATTTTTGTTATTGGGGCTTCAAAATTAGGGGTATAATGTAAATGATTTTGGTTTATCCAGTCGAAAATATGATCATCCACTTTTTTGAATGCTCTAATTCAGCACACCTTCGTCAAATCAGATTTCTTTTTCATGATTTACAGTAGTTTTATAGTATATTTTTACGGAATCACATGTTTTAAAGGATTATAAAATACACCATCTATTGGTGTTAATGCGCCCCTCATTTGAGCTGACTTTTAATCGATCACCAGATGATTATTTCGCACGTATTCAGACCCTTTCTGGATTATAACACGCACAAACATTTTAAATATCATGCTTGCACACCATTTGTATCAGATTTACATAGCTAAATCATTAAGTTAACGCATTTTGATGAACTCAATTCTGATCATGAGTTGTCCAATTCAATAATGTTGTTTTGTCCACATGATTTCTATGGCAACCGCTTGGCGCGCTGCAGTGTTTTTATTGTATCCTTCGCGCATAGCAGAAATAAAGTTTCTCTGTGTAGAGTGTGTTGAGGTGAACGCTTTTAAAATGCCCAAGAAAATGTATTAATCTGAAAAAAGTCTACATTATGAATGGATCAATATGATGACAGTAAACTCAAGCAATGATAAATGCAACATCTACTTGAGAATTCGAATGTTTTCATTCAAAAATGGTGATTTCTAAAGCCTGACAAACCATGATAATTTTTTGGTCAAACCATGATCATAATTTCTCTTTGAGGAAAATCGTTGAAAAAACATTAAAATTTGTATAATTTCAATGCCTTATCAATGTATTGGCAGCTAGAGACTTGGAGCTTTTCAACAAACCCAAACTCGTATCGATTCTATGTGATTTTCATGATGAAAAATCGATTTGCATTTACTAGTTTCGTAAAAATACTCCAAATCGGACAAACCAAGATCATTTACCCTATTACAAACCTGTCCATATTCCCCTCACTATGTGTCCATTATACCCGCACTGACATAAATGTATTACTTTTCGGTTTGTTTGAATTTCAGTCAAAAACATTGCAAAACACTTTTTTGTAAATCATTTAGCCGATTAATTCGAAAAACAGTATATTGAATTGCAAGAAACGGCATTTAAGTTTTGAAGTTCTTCTTAACATGTCCGTTTTATCCCCATCTCATCAGTAAACTTCGTAGAGCTTTATTGAGCAGTTTTCGCTGCGTATTTCGATGATAACTACGGGTTACGATTGGAATAAGCTACCACTTTAGAATGAGTTTGAGGATCAAATGCCTTTGTTTTTCGCCATTCGACGTCATTCCAAGACATCACACACCGTGAATTTGAGTTAATTTAGCAGCTTAGACAATTCACAAATGGATAGTTTGGGAGCGTGTCAAAGTGATGCCATTGTATAAACAAATAAATTTATCCTGAAAATTCAACACACTCATTTAGCAAATTTTGACACATAAAATAAGTAAATTGTAACTTTTTTCGTGTGACGATTTTTTTTGCATATGAAATACCAACAATTAATAGTTATATTGAACGAAATATCTCGTGGTTGAAAGTGAATAGCACTTGCACCACAAACAATAATAAAATGTTTCTAACCAAGCAACACTTTTTTTCGTAGTTCATTCTGTAAAGCTGCGGATCCTGATATTAATTGAGGCTCGAGGAGAAAAAGAAAGAAAAATACGGCAACCTTCAGCTATGACGTCCTGTTGAACTTTAATGCAATGCAGAATTATGCAAATTATCCTGCGGTCATAAATCACATCTCCGGTCGCAACGCATTTTCCTCCCATTTGTTCCACCAACACCTAAGGCCGAACTCCTGCGGAACTAAGACAAATAATGGCAACCCCACTGTTTGACTAGAGTCCATAATTCATCCATCTTTTGTTCCAACGTCACCGCTCCGGACGACCAATTCGCTGCGTGGCGCCTCGAGTTCTCCACAAAGAACGATTAATTTGGCCTGCAGTATTCAATTGCGGACTGAGACGGGGACCGACCGACCGACCGACCAAACGGCGGGTGGTAACACTGCAGACAATACGCTACTTTTTCAATTAGTGCCAAGTACTATCCCTTTGGCGGAAATTGGCTTAATTATCCCGAGTGCTACCGGTCCAATGTTCGGCTTTCTCAATTTTGGAACATAAAACCCCCACTCCCACACCCCTCACAGGAAGCAGAATTAATCGAGTTCCAGCTGCTTCAATTAAACACGCACAGATGGGTCCTAATCCAATGAGAGAGGATGGCACTTGCGATAGCAGGTTCGATACACACACAAATATGTGGCTCGCGATGCATGCCGTCGGGATTGAATTTCCGCTTAATCTATTGTTTCCTGACGAAGTGGATCGACACCCACGAAGTGCAACTCAAGTGAAAACCGGGAGGCTTACCAAAAAAAAAATTCCGCAGTGCCAATCATGAAAATTTAGTTGATGGCTTCATATAATGTATTCACAACTTTCGTTGTTGTTAGCTCGGGAATTTTAGTGGTAGGATCAGCACCGTGCCTCTAGCAACACACTATTTTCTATTTGGTGCAGCTTTAAACTGTAATTTTTATTAATTATAATTATTTTACTACAATTTTGTTCCATTTCAACTTACACTATCGGTGTCGCCAAACCAGATTTATAAATTCCCTTTGCGCTTGGTACAATTCAATCTACTTTAATCTTCTCTAGGGCCAGTTTCTTTGAAAATTCCGTCAGCTCTGCAAAATGGCCACAACGACAACTCAACTGAATATTCTGCGCTGTTCGATTATAGCGGCTTGAATAGTCCTCTTTCCACAACTTTAATTCTCTACTGATATTAACACTACTTTCTAATAATACGCACTTCTCTCTTTTTCAATTCCCTTGATACATGTGACGTTGACAACCAACGAACTGTCATTTCCTTACCCTGTTTCCCACAGGGCAGTTGTGTTCAGTTCGCCCTTCGATTCTTAAGCAGTGCTCCCGGTAGCAACATCCTCCCCCCCCCCCCCCGTAACACTGGCCACAGGTGTCAGGGTTACCACAATCCGCTTTTATTTCCAACAATGCCAACATTGAAACAGCTTTCCTTAGCACTCCCCTCGCAGTATCGACGAGAACTTGGCGCACTCTACCGTCTCTTCCGTTAACTACTTCCTTAACACGCCCACGCGTCCAACTGTTCCTGCTATTTCCTTCCACGATCAACACAAGGTCTCCAACAACTAGCGGCCTCACTTCGCCAAACCACTTCGGCCGTTTCGTTAATGTTGGCAAATATTCCTTAATCCAACGTCTCCAGAACTTATCCAACTGCTGCTGAACCATACTCCATGAGGTCGTCAACGTGCGCGCTTCGTGTATGACCGGCACTGAAGGTTGTCGGACGCCACTTGAGCTTCCTTGCAGGAAGTGATTCGGTGACAGCGCTTCTGATTCCACCGAATCCAACGGTAGATATGTTAAAGGCCTGCTATTGCTTCTGCTTCAACCATTAGTGTTTGCAAGCCTTCGTCGTTAAGTTTTCGATCATTGTTGTAAGCAGATTCCATCGCTGCCTTCACGGAACGTACCATACGTTCCCATGCACCTCCCATGTGTGGCGTGGCTGGGGGGATAAACATCCACTTAGTATTCGTTCCAGTAAACGTGGCTGCAAGACCCTCTGCTATTTGCTTAGTTAAAAGCCTTCCCGCTCCGACAAAATTAGTACCGTTGTCCGAATAAATTTCAACCGGTGAGCCTCGACGACACACGAATCTCCGAACGCACTTGATACATGACTCTGTTGACATATTGAACGTGACCTCCAAGTGTACAGCTCTTATCGTGAGGCAGGTGAAGAGAGCGATCCACCTCTTTACACTACTCCTACCGACTTTGACTTGCAATGGACCGAAGAAGTCTAATCCAACATATGTGAACGGTCTTGTAAATGAAGCCAACCTAGCTAACGGAAGGGGTGCCATCCTGGGATTATTTGGCTGGGCCTTCCTAATTTTGCACCACTGGCAGGTCTGCGCCACTTGTCTAACGACTGACCGGAGCTGCTGAATGTGAAACCGCTGACGGATTTCATTCACCACTGTCTCTGTATTACCGTGTTTCAGGGACCTATGATAATCTTCTATTATTAAATATGTTATTCGATGTTTCCTCGGGAGAATGATCGGAAATTTCATCTCGATATCTGTATGAGGCGCTGCCCCTATGCGCCCGTCTACGCGTAATATGCCGTTCTCGTCCAAAAATGGACAAAGTTGAAATAAAGTGCTCCGTTTGTTCACCATCGGCATTTCACTCGACTGTAGCTTCAAGCCCGACAGTGTCAACATTTCCTCTGTATATGCATTCCACTGTACCATTTTGAACAAGTAGTTCTGCGCATGAATTAGCTCCATTTGATTTAAGTTACTGGATGATATAATCTCTTTTTCCTTACGGCATTTGTTGATAAAACGTACGACAAATGCGATCGTCCGTAATAGTCGTGTCCACCGTGAGAAACGTTCAAAATGAACAACAGGCGTCACTTCTGAAACTTCACTATGCATCAGATTCATTCGTAGCTCCTCTTCCGTATGTCGTTGATCATTTTTCGCAAGCCAATCTCCTACCTTACGACGTAGGAAGCAAGGTCCTTTGAACCAAATGTTCTCTTCATTCAGAGGAAGACTCTTAAACCATTTGGTAGCGAGATCAGCTGGATTCAGTTTCGATGGGACCCATCTCCACTCATTAACTTCTGAAACTGATAGAATTTTTCCGATTCTACAGGCCACATATTGTTTATATTTCCGTGGGTCAGAGTGAATCCAGGCTAGAACCGTCGTCGAGTCACTCCAAAGGTAGCGTTGTGACACATTAACCGTATGACTCTCCAATACGTACTGCATCAGGCGTACTCCTAACACCGCTGCCTGTAACTCTAGTCTGGGTATTGATAATGGTTTGAGTGGTGCTACTCTGGTTTTAGCAGCAACCAGTGTACACTCTGCTGTCCCATCTGGATTAGCCACGCGAAAGTACGCTAAAGCAGCGTATGCTGCTTCGCTTGCATCGACAAATATATGCAGCTCCAAGTTATCATAGCGTTGGTTGTTTGCTTCGTGAAAGTAACATCGAGGTAGGCGAATCCTATCGATAGTCTTGAGTGCTTCGGACCATTTTCGCCATCGTTGCCACGTATCCGTCGTGAGTTGTTGATCCCACAGTATACCAGCGCGCCATATTTCCTGCAATATAATCTTGCCGTGGACCAATAGACAACTAAGTAGACCAAGGGGATCAAAGAAGCTCATTAAGTACCTTAAAACCTGTTTTTTTGTCGGACGCTCATCATTGGCCACGAGTTCTTGGATTTCGGTATCCATCGGAATCGAACAGCAGAGTACGTCTTCTTCAATTCGCCAAAGCATCCCGAGAACACGTTTATACTGCTGAGTTTTGTCCAGAAAAATATGTTCCTTCTTAGCTTTTTTCTCACCTAGGTTGAGCAGCACAGTAGGGACATTTAACTGCCACCCTGTTAGGTCGAATCCAGCTTTTGAATGAATCATTCTTACTTGTTTCGATACATGGATAGCTTCTTCCGTGGACTGAAAGCTGTCTAAATAGTCGTCCACATAATGGTTAGACAGTATTGCCTCCACCGCTCGAGGATAAAGTCCAACAAATTCGCTCGCGTTCTTGTTCTTTACGTATTGCGCTGAGGCTGGTGAACTAGTCGAGCCGAATGTAGCGACGTCCATCAGAAAAGTTGTGGGTGTTTCCGATGGGTTGCTGCGCCACAAAAAACGCTGCGAATGTCGATCACTAGGAGAAATCAAAATTTGATGGAACATCTCCTTGATGTCTGCCGAGATGCCCACCGCATATTGTCTGAATCTCATCAATACTGACGGTAATGATGTAAGTTGATCTGGCCCTTTAAGTAAAAGTTCGTTGAGTGACACGCCATTTTTCTTAGCAGCGGCATCCCAAATCAGACGCACCTTTCCCGGTTTTTTCGGGTTGATCACCGCCCCTAACGGTAGATACCAAATTTTATCAGGGTTAGCGCTACTCAAATCTTTCTCAGTGGCCCGGTGTGCATAACCTTTTGCCTGATACTCCTCCAATTGCTTATGCAGATTTTCCTTCAGCAGCGGGTTTTATCCATTCGCCGTTCCAAACATTCCAGACGCCGCAGCGCCATCTCATAGTTGTCTGGAAATTTTACGTCATCACATTTCCACAAAAGTCCGGTCTCAAATCTATCTCCAATTCGTTTCGTTGTTTGTTCTAATATCCATTTAGCTCTTTTTTCTTCTGTTGATTCCATGTTTTTTTCTAACTTTGCGCCCACATCTTCAAGATTAAAATATTCCTTAACCATGTCGTGCAGGCTTTCATCACTACCGCAGCTGCATGCATGAAATTGTACAGAATGCACCGATGATGTTCCATATCCTCCATAAATACACCATCCTGAGCGAGTTTTCACAGCGACTGGATCGCTGCTATTCCCTTCCTTGACTTTCAGAGGTACTGTCAGGGTAAGGTTGTTAAGACCAATCAGAAGTTGTGGAACCGCTTTCTTATATCCCGCTAACGGTAGTCCTCTTAGGTGGCGATACTTTTCAGTATACTCCTCGACGCACAATGATTGTCCCGGTAAAGCTAGCTTTTTCACCGTACGAACGTCGCGGAGAGCCAGTTTTTTGGCGCTTGACACTATCAATTGCACCCTTTGAGAGTCGGTTTCCATACGTGTCACGTTACCCGTCCACGTCAAACATAGGGGCGCCTTTTCCCCTATCAGGTCCAGCTCCTTGGTCAACGCCTCTTCCACTAATGTAATTGACAAGCCGTCGTCCAGGAATGCGTAAACCGTGACTGATTTTCGTGGTCCATGAATTGTTACTGGTAGTATACGAAACAGAAGCTGTTATTCTGATAAGCTGTGCGCGTGAGACCCTGCTATATCTACCCACCTCTGTACCTCGATCATAACGGCTTGAGTGCAACAGTGGATGGTGACAATACTGGCAACCAGCTACTCCACACAGATTTGAGTTACGGCAATCTCTTCTGCCATGCGCATTAAGACAGGTGCGACATAATCCATATTCCTGTACCGCTCTCCACCGGTTATCCATTGTCAATGTTCGGAAGGCATTGCAGTCTCGAACTTGGTGCCCTTGGCTTTGGCAGATACAGCACGAACGTTCTGTTGTTACTTCAGATTCTGGATCCGTCACGTGCTTCTCCTTTGGCTCTTCAGCCCGGAGTATAACGTAACTTTGCTGGCCGACACGACGATTCCACTCATAAACATACCGAAAGTTTTCAGATTCACTTCTGAAAATCGCTGCAGAAAGTTGGCCCACTCCATTTTAATATGAGCTGGTAGCTTCCCAACCAATTCCATTAACAAGGAAGGGTTGGACAAGTGCGCTTGTTGGCCGGCTGCTTCTAAGTGATCACAGAGGCTTTGTACCGCCAGTCCAAACTCAATCAAAGTTTCGAGTTTCTCTGCTTTAGGTGGCTGCACTGCACGAACCTTTTCCAGCAAAGAATTAACTAAAAGCTCTGGACGCCCATAAAGAAGGTAGAGTGTGTTAATTACATGTGGCACCGATTCAGGAATAAGAAGGCGACTTTTTACTGACTCGTAGGCAACACCTTTTAAGCACCTCTGTAGGCGTGCTAGGTTTTCAGCATTATTAAATCCACATGTAACGGTAGAGTTCACAAAACTGCTGATAAATATTGGCCAGTCTGCTGGATCACCACCGAACGATGGTAAATCGCGAGGAAGTACTTGCCGGGCTGCTAACTGCGAGGGGGTGGGAACGATTTGGATAGTTGCGGGAGTATCACGCGTAGTGAATACGTTCGATTGATGATGGGAGTTCACGTTATTGAATGAAATCCCTTCAAATTTTGGCGCAGGGACTGAATTTGCATGATCGCTTAGGTATGACAAACCTGGAGCAAAGCACGCTGAAACATCGTGTGCGGGTTTAATTTCTCCGCTTGAACACAAAGGATTCGATGTGGTGCCGAATGTCCCCAATTTGGAAATAATTTCTCCGTAGTAATTTTCACCACTCGGTGGTATACATTTATTTGTGGTATGATCATGTTGTTTCAACTGTGGCTTACCTTGTGGGATTTCGGGAGGGACAACAGATGGGCGATTATTTCTTACCGGGGGAAAATCGGATTGATTTGTGTTACCCAACTCATTTACTAATATTTTCGGAACTGTTTTGAGAACTGCTCCGCTTTCCACAGGATGCTGAATGCGTTGGATTTCATGACGTGTTTTTTTTCAGCTGATTTTCTACCGGGCGTTGCGATGCTCCTGCTTGCCTGATACCGGCCTTTTGTGGGTTCATCTTATCTTCTCCATGTGGCTCGATGACTAGACTCCTCGGCTGCTGTTCGCCCGTAACATTGATAACTTCAGTGTGTTTATCCACCCACTGCTGGACCTGTTCCATACTGGTCTTCTTGCTGACCCGACTACGGCCGCTTTTCCCGTCGGATTCTTCCAGCTGCTCTTTCAGAAGCTCGTACTTTTTCCGAAGCATTTCCTTTTCGTATTCGAATTCACGCTTTCGTATCTCTCGTTCTTCTTCGAGCTGTTTTAGCTTCAGTGCTACGCGAGCCGCTCCGGCAGATGTTCTGTTCGATGAAACAGCGTGAGATGGTAGCAACAGTTGTATTAGCTTTGTTAACAGGTTGTACTAGAACTTTATATGTTTCTGTCATTAAAATTAAAAATTAAATTGGTATCCTATTCATTGATTTGGGTTTTGAATAACACTAAACCGAATCTTCGCCTTCTCAAAGCGAATATTATTTTCATTAGCAGAAACTGGTGAAATCAGTGCAAAATTTCATTAGTTTCTATAAACAAATTTCAACGTGGAATTATATCCGAACTCAAATCTTGGGATCCATGATCAAAGGATTAAACGTCTTACTCTCTGGAATTGAATTCTCCGTTTGACCGTTCGTCCGTGTTTCGAACGTAAACTATTTGCATCTTTAAATTAAATCATTTTCGAGTCGCTCTCCCCTATCATGATTTTGATCTCAAAATAGTAGCGAATCAAGACCACAAAAAATGGATATCAAACTTCCCGACAACGGTAGTGGCCTCCCAACGCCAACCTATAATAAACGAAATAAAAAGATCTGCATCTTATTATTTTTAATTTTCTTCGCTTGCTTTTGGTCACGTTCAACCGGCCGCCATTGTTGTGGTAATGAGAAGAAGGAAAAAAAACTTCAATAATACTACAAATTTTCCCAAGTCATGAGGCATGAGGCTGGAAACAGAATCCAAGAGAGAAAGCCCAATAATGGCAACTTCGAGGATATGCTTCTCCATCCGCCGGAACGAGCTTTGAATGCAAAATCTGGCCGGCCATTATTGCGACGTGTAGATGGGCCAAACGAAAATCTGACCGCAAATCGCGATGGCTCATCCTACAAGGGGCAATTTTCAGCCCTCAACCCCGTCAGATTCGCCCACTAGCGTTTATATTTTCGGGGTTGGGATGGAAACACGCTAGAGTGTGAAATCCTCGTCATCATGTTAATGCCTTCGATTGGGATGAGCTTACTGTTTTACTGCTCCCGTTCCGTTCCGGAGGTAAACAGAGAACCGCGCTCGGGCCATAATTTGCACCGGGAGCTCAAGAGTTTCATGCCCGGCTGTTGAATTTTTAATGGCCAAAACATTACGCCCCCGAAAATGCGCGTACCGCCAGGAAGAATTTATCCCACTTTTGCAAAGTGTGATTCGGTGGAATTAAATCTCAAGCGAGCGGGTAGATAACAGGCTTGCGTCATAAAATCCGGAATGATCCAGTTGGTTGTGTGTGTTTGTGCATTATAAATTTCGTTTTATTATCAATGAATTTTCCGCAGATAAGCGGTCATATATTGTAATTATGCTTGATGGGAGTTTGACAGCAAGAAATATTCTTCGAAACGTTACGAAAAACGATAAGTTCTGCACTAAAGGCAAAGCCATGGAGAACACAATCACAGAAAACAAAATTCAATTCATAGTTTCATTGTAGGAGAAATGAGAGAATACGAGCATGTTAATAAGTACTTCGAATGCATCTTCGGCATCGATTTCATGAAAATAAAAACATATTACAGATTTTTGTACAAAAATACAGTTAAGTGCAGATTTTCTAGAGTTGGTAAAACAGAATAGACAGAGAATTGTTTTCGATTATTGGACTCACAAGGATGCTGCAATGTTAAACCCCAGAAACATTTACAATATAATAAACACCAAAGAAGTATTGGAATCGTTTTCAATTTTTTTAATGAAGAATGAATACCGTGCTTAAACATAAAATTGTTCCGTGAAGAAATCTCTGACAAAAATCGGTTGCCTAAAAATAAATGACAGTTCGCTTGCATTTTCATATTCTTTCTAAGCTCCACTCCTCGACAACTGTTGAGTGATTTTTCGATTGTGGCAACAACAGAATTAAATATCTAAATCGACAAAGCAGCTATACGATGATCAAAATCTTGAATTCCAAACATTTTATCAAACAGCATAGGGCAGCTCGGAACTTTTAATAACTGATGCGGTCAAAGCTTAGCAAAAGTGTCATAACAAATATCAAACAAATTAGTAATTTGAGGCTTGAGTACTATTTCCTCAACAGATTTTTCTATGTAACAAATATTTTGAATGGTACTACTGGCGATACAGATTTTTGAAAAAAATAGTACAGTGATCTGTGACAAAAATCACACTGCTTGCAGAATACTTACTGAATACGAACATGTTAAGAAAGTACTTCGATGCATCTTCAGCATCAACTCCATGAGAATAAAAAAAATCAGATAGTGGAGAATGCTAAAAAAAAACATAGACTCAATTCTAGAAACATTATGAAAAAAAATCACACATTTAAAAAACCTTTCAAAGCAGTAGCTCTCAAAACTAAATTTGAAAAAATTCAGAATTTCGTATAACCAAAAGATTTGTAACGTGTAATGCAATTAAACACACACCAAAAATACTAAATGTACCTGTTGAATAATTAAAAATTGTGTTAAAATTTAAAAAAAAACAAAATTTTGAAATGCCTAAAAAATTAGTTTTCGATAGATTTTTTTATGACGCTGTACGCCATAGTAATATGCACTTAGACTATCATTTCTAGTTTAAATTTCGAAACCTATTGAGAATTGCGAATAATATACAATGTTTGATGATTTTGATTTAATTCTCACCAGAAATTGTTTATCAAGATATTGCAGCGAAATTACGAAAGTGTTAGTGGTGCCAAAGAAAAAATTGTAGAGCGGTTTGAGAACTTTGATTTGGTTGATCAAGTTTACTATTAATTTTTGGGTTGAAATTATTAATAACATCTTAAAAACCACTTAATTTTTTTTTACTTCTAAGATGTTATTTAAATCCACTAATTTAGATGTTTCGCAGCTACGCAGCGCACTTTTTAAAAGTAGAGCCAGTTTGAGACAAACGGATCCCGGAACAACAAAGAAATTCAATATGTCTGTCATTGTGTAAATTCGACAATATGTGTGGAAGGGTTTTTTTCCATCAGTAATGATCTTCCATCGCCTCCTGAGAGATTCTGGATAAATTGCATAACATCATTTGAGAAAGGTGTTTCTTTTACTTTAAGGGGACGAATCAACAATTAAATTCTTCTTTTATGTTCAGAAAACTATTTTTATATGCAAAAAAAACCAAATGACAAATATATATTTTTGTGACTCGATTATATACAGTTACAAGAAATCGGAGATTGTATATAATCAAATCCGCCCTGTACTTGAGTTTTTGATAAAAAAAAACTTGAAAAATTCTGTCAAATGTATACCGGAAATTTGTATTTTTAAAGACAATGCTTCATGTTTCATCTAAATTTATATTATCCCCTTCACAATAGGCCCCTTCTGAAGCAATACTCTTTTTCCGATCAAGTCATCGAAACACTTTTTATAGCTGTATTCAGGGATTGCCTTCAAATATCAATATGGGTCCCATGAAGTGATGATTAGAATTTCGGAAATAAGAATGTCACAGCCATGTCTCGTTGCCAGTAATTATGCGTTGAATGAACGTGGGATCAGAATTCGATCGTTAAAGCATGTCTTTAGCCATTTGATTGCGATGAATTTTTTTAATAAAAGCGAACTTTTCGGGCACTAGTCGTGCTGCGGCTTTTCTCATGCAAAAAACATCAACCAAAATAAAATGAACAGTCTCGTGAGAGATACTCTACTCACGAGCTAGCTCTCTTAAACTTAAATGACGATTTCCGAGCACCATTCCGTTTATTTTATCGATGCTTTCATCTTTTGAAGAGGTCGTTCTTGACGTAGCAAATCCTTCATCTCTTCTCGACCGTCTTTGAATGCCTTATACCACTCATGCACCCACGTTTTTTTTAGTTGGATAACCAAATGTATTCTACAATATTTTCGACGTTTCGGCACAAAAACAAATTGTTTGCATATCACACAATATCTCTGATCAATACAATTGAGGGGCTCGCGTCAAAATGGAGTCAGCTGCATTTTTTAAAATTTCGAGTAAATCGCAAAAAAACCGTATTCTTGAACCCGAATGATAACATGGAGTGAAAACTTCTGAAAAGGTCAATTTTATCCTAGTAATAACATTTCTACCAGAAAATTCACCATTTTGAATGTTGTTGGTTACTCAGCCCACAATGTGCAGCTGACTTCTTTTGACACTTTTTTTTCAACGAAAAAATTTCGGCTTCTCCACACCATGCAAGTTATTTCCTAAACGCTTTATAGAAATAAGACACCAAAAACCACATCGTAAATCTCACGAATAAGATTATTGCTTATCAGTTTATCACTTTTCCCACACCTTAGGCAAACAGGAGTCAGCTGCGTGCACCGCATCGTTGAAGGAGGCAACTGCAATGTCGAAAATATCAAAAATCGCCGAGATAAAAAAGTTAACTTGTTCTTAATGGCGCTGTAAACAGACTAAATGACAGATCGCACTCAAAATTGACAATAATACACTGACAGTAGCACCAACTTACAAAAAAAGGTTCAGCGAGAAGATTTAAATTTACAAATTCGTGGTATATCGGTATCGGTATTCCATAGTAAGACGTACTTTTAGTATTTTTTTTTCTATTTTTTAACTCGAATTTTAGGGATTCAAAAAATAGCCAAAATTTCTTATTTGATACCCGAATGAAGACAGTTTTTGTGTAGAGGATAACTGTCGAGCTCTAGATGCTAATTTCCTCTTAAATGCACTTCCTGGACCATTGTGCATAGCTTTTTTAAATATAAGGGTAGGCGAAACTAATTTTAAATACAGGGAAACTTCGATACAACGTACCCTCGTTATAACGTACCCTTGATATAACGTCACTCGATATAACGTACATTTTACCTCGATATAACGTACACATTTCCAAAGTATAAAGGAAATTTTTTTTCAATATTTTTTTCTGATGAATGACAATGAATTATCTATATTGTGATGCTAAAACAAGTTTTGTACCTTCATTCAATCCCGAAATACAGCTGGTTTTGTGATTCCTGATTCTAAATGAATCAAGCTTCAATCAACAGTACGAAGGAAAACATCATGAGAAAGGCTGGCTTCGTCTTCTGATTGAAATTATTCATTAACTGTACTAAAACAGCAACACAATAATGTATTATAGACTACGTTTGCGAGTACTTTATTATGCTTCGATATAACGTACAATTCGATACAACGTACAATTTTGAAAGTAAAATGTACGTTATATCGAAGTTTACCTGTATTAGGGTAGGCGAAACTAATGTGTTTTAATTTCGTATTGCTTTCGAGTCAATTATTAAATCGACTGCTGCTCGTCTTACTAACTGCTCTCCTAATAGTGATATCTCCCATTAATGAAAATTATAAGCATTTTGTTCACTATTATCTCTTCTTCTGTAAAAATTTTGGTACAAACATGTTCCAGAATCCTTTTCGTACAATTGTCAATAATAGCAGTGAATAGTGATCATCAAATATTTTACCAGAAAACAGACCCTCGCCTATTTTTTGAAACATTGGCCTTTGGTGGTGGCCACTATTTGCCGGTAAAGGGCCTGGCTGGGTAAGGCAGAAAAAAGTGCCCCCAAACCAAATCACCAGCTCTATGGAAAACATTATGAATAGAGCGTATTTTCTGGGAAGAAATACCAATAACTTTAGGTACGATTAAGTTATAAGTATAAGTTCTGCATCGCAAAATATTTGTCTTAATGAGCTCTAAGAGTCGTTCCAATACAATTTTGATGTAGGATTTGAAATATAAAAGTTAGCGCAGAAAAACCCGTTCTTTCATGGTCACCCTAATGAAACTTAGAATAAAAAGCGCTATATCGGATATTTCAAGAGATAGAATAAAACTTTGTTTTACAAAGCTGCTCAAAATAATTCACTCTACAACATTGTCGAACTATATTTGCCTCTATCTATAAAGATAAAAAAATTATATTTTCTTTGTTTCATCGAAAATTTTGATCACCCTATTTTTGATGACATGAATATGAGCGCTCTATCATATGTAACAACTTTGTCGAAAACAGTTTTCGCCTAGAGAATAAAGATCTTCCATAAAGTTATATTCTATCTAAGTTGCGTAAGGGTCACCATGAGAAAAACGTTTTTTTTGCTCTAATTTTTCTTTTCAACCTCTACATCAATATTGTCTTGGTACGAACATTGTAGAACTATGTTCTACTATGTTGGTCACCCTAATTTAGACAACATCAAAATAAGCGCTCTATCATACGCAACAACTTTGTTGAATACAGTTTTTGTCTAGAGAATAACTGTAGAGCACTAGATGCTAATTTCCACATAAATGCACCTCCTGGATGATTGTGCAGTGGTGAAGTATCCTACAGAAGCATTTCTTTTAATATTTCATCAATTAAATTTTTCTTCCAACATTGTACCTGCATGTATGTTGCTCTTTCACGTGTTGACGAATGAGCATTATAAATTTTGGGTTATTGTAATATTTGTTTCGCGAACAGCTGGACATTCGACATCCTTAGCCTTAACGAGCTTCCTAAATAAATTATTCAAAGTTCAAAGCAATATTCAGAAAAATAGACACCATTGAAGTCTGTTCTTCTGAATATTGTCTTGAACATGTCTTCAATGGCACTTACGTTGTAAAAAAAACTTCGTCGTAGCATTGATTGTGCCTATTTAATTAGTACTTAGTTGAGATTTCTATGCCAAATAACACACCTTGCAATATAATAGATTCTGAGTGGCTAGAAAATGCGTGTACCAAAACAAATCGGATGAAACCTCTGACGAAAAAATCTGGACAAAAACGGGTATTGAAACTGAGGGCATGGCGTGTACAACGTTAATCACTCGCCCACGGAAGCCACTGTCAAGTAGTGTCTCTAATTCAGCATCTTCAAAAAATTGCTATATATTTCTGGTCGGCTCCATGGTTTTGTGTTCTCTGATAGATATTGCAGTGACAAATAAATTAGTAATCAACCAACAATTAGCAGCAAACACACTTCGCGATGAGTTTCTTTAGAAATCCATAAAATTTACTTAATTGTACAGCATTACACACAGTGTTGCCACACATACAGATTTATCTCGAAAGGTACAGTTTTTTTCGATTTTTCTGGTACAGATTCTGTGCGGCACATATTACAGATTTTTGTACAAAAGTACAGTTAAGTACAGATTTTCCAGAGTTGGTAAAACAGAATAGGCAGAGAATTATTTTCAATGATTCGAATATGAAATTGTTCCGTGAAGAAATCTCTGGGGGACAAACATCGGTTACCTGAAAAGAAATGACAGTTCGCTTGTATTTTAATATTCTTTCTATGCTCCACTCCTCGACAACTGTCGAGTGATTTTTTTCTGATTATAACAACAACAAAACTAAATATCCAAATCGACAAAGCAGCTATACGATGATCAATCTTGAATTCCAAACATTTTATCAAACAGCATAGGGAAGCTCGAAACTTTGAATAACTGATGCAGTCACTGTTTAGCAAAAGTGTGATAACAAACATCAAACAAATTAGTAATTTGAGGCTATTTTCTCAACCGATTTTTCTATGTAACAAATATTTTGAATGGTACTGCTGGCGATACAGATTTAAAAAAAAATAGTACTAACACTGTGACAAAAATCAGACTGCTTGCAGATTACTGACTACCATCAAAGATTAAGTGACATACCCTATGTTGCTTTTTCGGAGTATATTTTTCCCTAGATCAACAGATTAAATGGTTTGTTCCAGGCTGTACAACCTGAATTCACGATGCTACACTAAGAGCTGGAAGATTTTTATCTAACCATTCGCACTAATTTTTGCGAGGATTTTTACGTTGTTCCAATGTTCAATGCTACTGAATTTAAAGATCATCAAAATCATTTGAAAAGCGGCAAGAATATTGATGTTGGGAGTAGAGTCTATCAGGACAATGGATGGCGAAGGCTGATAACTTTTAAGGATATTTGAAGCAGTGTTTCCGATTTTAAAAATCCGACGCTGCTGCAATGTTAAATCCCATTTTCTTTTCTTTAATTTAACAACCATCAACGTTGTAGAGGAAGCGTTTTCAGGATGCTTCTTCTTCTTGAATGGCGTTAACGTTCCCTGTGGAACTTATGCCGTCTCAACGTATGCATTAACTAGCGTCATTTATTAATACTTATTTGAGATTTCTTAAGCCAATTAACACGCCTCGAATGTATTCCGAGGGGCAAGCTCTAGAATACGCGTGACCACAGTGCAAGTCGAGGGAAATTTCTCTGACGAAAACAAAATTCCCCCGGCCAGAACGGGAATCGAACCCGAACACCCGGCATGATAATGTGAAACGCTGACCACTCGGCCACGGGTGCACCGATGGGGTTTTGCTACGATGGGGTTTTGCAAGATCTGGAGAACGAATTTCGTGCCTTTAAAGTAAAATTGTTCCGACTCGCATTTCTGGCGCTTTGTGCCTTGTTTCTAACGATCTCACTATGCCTCACTTCTCGGCATACATCGAATGATTTTTTTTTGTTTTGAATATAATCAGTACAAGAATAAGATCCTAAATCGGCTCGGAAACGACACGATGAACGCAATTTTACTGTGTAATACTGTTTGTAGTGTTAGTATTTACAATTTCGAAAATTGTCAAAACGTATCCGTCGTTAGTTTCAGTTGCTATCGGATAAAATCAAAAAGGTTTGGAAGAAATTGAGTGAAATGTCTGGAAAAGGTGCTCTTGATTTGTTGCGAGTCTATGATAGTGCTTTTTTCCTGAAGAATACTCTGGGATATGATAAGAACAGCAGGTTCGTGTTTTTACAATTAATTGAATTTGTAAAGGCAATCTGCAATGTTGGAAATTTTAGCAACATGATTCACCGATATCACGATCGCATAGAGATGGTGGAGTGACTTACTCCAACGGTATACGTAAATGAAGAGTATGTGGAATAATTCAATGTTGAATCCGAGGAGTTATAATGCTAAGAACCAATATTATTTTAATTTTACTACCAATCTGATTGTTTCATTATCTACTTGAATTTAGCTTATAGCACATAATACTGCCAATTGTTGATTTTGTATTTTGTATGTATGAAAGCTGTATGGAACTACGTCTGTTATGCGGACAAACAGTGATTTTTCGGAAACGTTTTTTTCAAAATTGCTCAAATGTTTTCGAACAAAAAATGTTTGTTTGCATGTTGAGCAAACGTATTACATTGTGTAGAATGCGAAACAGCGAAAAAGTCGATTTTGTTAATTTTGTCGTTTACGTCTCCTATACAAACATGGGCAGAAAGGTAGCTTCATAACGCCTCTCTCATAGTAGTCTTGCTCTTTATTAGCGAAAAACTCTAGTAATCGATTTTTACAGTTTTCCCTTGATATCAATTTCTTATCACTCATGAAGTTTTTGCAGTACGAGAAAAAGGTGGTAATCGCTTGGTGCCAGTCTGGTCTATACGGTGGATGCATTAAATGTTATTGTTATTATTTATTGGATATTATAGGTCGTAAGCCCGTTACCCTTCTTGAAATTAACATTAAACAGAAAATACTCATTTTAAACTCATACACTTAGTTGGTCTCTTAAAAATATTTGCTTGCATTTTAATATTCAACTTAAGCTCTCGGAATCTCTGATGAGTCATTATACACCTGCGTTGTCCTGATGGTACACAACACGTCTTCTATTCGCCAATTCTGATCGTTTCTAGCTAATAGCTAGCCTCAAATGGTTCAGTTTTTTTATTTTATTCGTTTATTTTTACAGGCTCAGTTACATAAGTTTAAAGGAGCCGAACTCCTTTTGGTTCAGTTGTTGACAGCAGAGATTTAAATTTATTTTCCTACAACCCTGTAGCTCACAACTGAATGGAACAATAAAAAAACAGCAACAATTTTTTTTTTGTACGCACGCACTTGAAAGTGTATGATCGATATTACGCGAGATATCGTTCACCACAGCCAGTTATCGAGAAAATAATGGATTACTTTTTCCCCAACCTAATATAATGTATGGCCAGGTGGAAACGGTTACCGGAGAATATCATCATAGAGTGTTGAAGCAATCAAGAATCTTCCGGATACGATCTGAACATTACAATCCAGAAAATTGGGCTCTTTCACACGATGATGCGCCGAGTTACATGTCACTGATCGTGCGTCAATTTGTGGCTCGAAATCGTGTCTGTATCCTAAATTATACACCGTATTCACCTGATTCGACCCTCTGTGACCACTCTTTTTGCCAAGAAATTGGAGAAAAATTAAAAGGACATAAATGACGAAATCGACGTCGAACTCCAATCCACAAAACATACAAGAACATACATTTGAATCACTTTTAAATCGAAGTAAAAAGGTATTGAAGATGAAGGAATCATTTTTTTTTTGTTTTTAATTTTATGATGTTATTTAATAATAAAATCAACGAATATTTCATTGACGCACTGTGTATTCTCATATCTGTATGTTTTTTTTGTTCTCTTTAAATGTATACCTAGCAAATAACGCAAATCGTCATCTTGACAACACAAGCTTGTAAACGGACGTGCGCTAACTAGCACTCAACGTCATCCGCCGCGAGGAAAATACCCATCCAATTTCACTCATCGTTTCACAACGATGAACAGCAGCGAGGCAAACAAAAAAAAAAGCTTAGTGCAGTAAAATGGGCATTATAAATTAAAAACACATTGTGCACACAGTTTCCACACCATGCAGGCAGGAATGCAGGCAGCCAGGCCTACAGAGCATATAATGAATGCGGATCGTTGGAAAGTTTCGCCTTCTCACTTGCCGCCTACGCGGAAGTCACCGTGAGGGATCCACGCGACACACCCTTGACGCCCACATCTCTCGTTAGCCCCTTTCTGCTGATAGTGCCTTAGCCTAAAGCGCTTGGGACTGAGCATAATAAAATAAGGAAGCCAGCAAAAACATTACTTGGTCGTTCCTGCTACTCTCAGGCGCGACTGGAGGCAAGACGCTAGCGTTGCCACAAATGATCCATAACGTGGACGCATAACCTCGATCGGGGGCACTAGGGAATGGGGCGGCATTTCCCGGAAGCGGCGAGGCGGGTAAACAGTTGCACAAACTTGGTGAATTATTGTTTATAATTAGAATATAATGAACGGAGAGAGCCATTAAGAGTCATAATCAAGCTAAAAGATGGTAACAGATGAGAGTAGAAGGAAATAATGGATTTATCAATTAAATTGAAAACGAGGACCGCCTGATTAGTTGAAGGTTCTCCAACTTGTTCATGACGAGACCATTTGGTATGAAATTGATAACAAAACACACCATTCTGGGAGACCGCAATTATTGACGGATTTTATTTCCAAACCATAAATACAACAAATACACCAACAGTCAATGAACTGAAAATACTCGAAAAGTCCTGTAATTACCTTACTCTGCTTCAGAACTGGGTCGGCCATTCGTGTGTATGAAGTGGAAACTATAACCTATTTGTCACCTATGAGACTTTGTCACCTATGGCACTCACTCACCTTTATCACTACGCCATCACTGTTTCCGTTCGTTTGCGAGACTACACGAATCGAGCAACAAGTGCGAGTGCTATTAAATTCATTACCCATTTTCATGACCAGCGGCACGAAGCATACGGGAGAAAGAAATTGCGCAGAAATTTTCCACTCAATTTTCGCCCAGTCGCCCAGTCGCCCTGTCGGGCGAAATGATGGCGAAACACCAGCGATAACAGTGGAAAGCGTTTCGTTTTTTATTATTATTTCCTTCAACTCTGCTCTCGGTGAAGTCAACAATGGCCGTGCTGCTACACTTCCACGGATCAACGCATTGACAAATGACGAGCGTTTCAACCGAAACAAAGCCATAACCGCGTCTCGCTCGGACTCCTGGGGAGGTATTGCTTTTCGTTCAATTTAACTTCGGAACGATGGGCATTAACTTTCAATTTTTATGAGGGACCAGACGCACACAAGAATGTGTGTATGCGTGTATACGTGTGTTCTTGTGGAAATAAAAACAGAACGGGAAAAATCGGAGGTTAACATGGACAGGTATTAAAACTAGCATAAAATGTTATCGGTGTTTTTCATGAAATTCAATCATTATGAACAATAATTGAAGATCGCTAATGGATGATCAGCAGCACCAATTCAGATAGCAGTGAAACGTTGTGGGTGTAAAGACATGGGTCATTCAAGCAACTTTGCATACCTGAAATATTCTAAAAATAATTAGACTACTTTTTGGGAAAACCCAATTTTTTTCTTATTTTTTACAAAAAATTATAATTTAAATACTACGATACCTACAAAATTCATGTCAAAGAATTACACACAAAAACACAAAAAAAAAATTTTTGGAAAAAAAGTTATTTTCAAAATTAAAATTCATTTTTCTTAAAAATGTATTTTTTTTTAAATTCCTAAAAATATATATATGAATAGCCCTTTGAATTTCCAACAAGTCGTCCATACATCGGAAGATGGGCACTTTTACAGGGAAAAAGTTTTTCGAACAACAACTTTTTCATGTTTTCTTTGAAAAAAATACTTATCCTAATTTTGTTTAAAGTCAAAATAGCGATATAGTGTATTCAACAAAGTTTTAGACCTTATTCAAATATGAACTTTTGTCGAAGACGTAAATATTCTATCTGTTATATTTTTTGGAATATAAGTCATATTTGTATGAAGACTCCTGAAAAAAATAATGTTTTGTTCGTAACATTTTTGTGTTAAAATTCTCACGTTTGACATGTTCTTGACAGGTTTTAAATAGAGAAAGATTAGCAGAGCATGTAAATTGCGATAATTTATAAATAAAAATGTTACGAATTAAACATTAATAGTATTTTTTCAAAGAAAAAAATGAAAAATTTGTTGTTCGAAAAACTTTTTTCATGTAAATGTGCCTATCGTCCGATGTATGGAAAACTTTCTGGAAATTTTAAGTGGTTTTTACATCTATTTT
Organism: Toxorhynchites rutilus septentrionalis; assembly: GCF_029784135.1. Lineage (NCBI taxonomy): Eukaryota > Metazoa > Arthropoda > Insecta > Diptera > Culicidae > Toxorhynchites > Toxorhynchites rutilus. The sequence continues at coordinate 342,107,737 of NC_073745.1, forward strand.
TTTAGAATTTTAAAAGCATATGTTTTCGAGAAAAATAAATTTTAATTTTCAAATTTTTTTTTCAAAAAATTCTTTGATAAATTTTAATGAAAACCTAATTAATTTCTTACATTTCATTCTCTGACCAACTTTTTGTAGATCTTCTAGTTTTTAAATAAAGATTTTTCGAAAAAAAAGTTGAAAAAACTCAAATTTAAAAAAAAAACAACAAAAAATCTATCCGGCCTACAAAATTTTAGTCAAAGAATGGAATGTAGGAAATTATTTAGCTTCTCATTAAAAATTACCAAAGACTTTTTGGAACAAAATCATTGAAATTTTTTTTTTTTTTGAAAATTAAAATTCATTTTTCTCGAAAACATCTATATATATAAAAATGGAGTGATGTCTGTCTGTCTGTCTGATTCTTATAGACTCGGAAACTACTGAACCGATCGACATGAAAATTGGTATGTAGGGGTTTTTGGGGCCGGGGAAGGTTTTCGTGATATTTTGAGACCCCTCCCCCCTCTCTAAGGGGGGGCTGCCATACAAATGAAACACAAATTTCTGCATTACTCGGAAATTAACCAAGCAAACGAAACCAAAGTTGGCATGTGAAAGTTTTAGGGTGCAATAAATGTTTCTATGATGGTTAGACAGTCCTTCCCCCACTCAAAGGGGGGGCTGCCAAACAAATGAAACACAAATTTCTGCATTACTCGAGAATTAATCAAGCAAATGAAACCAAATTTGGCATGTGGATGTTTTAGGATGAAATAAATGTTTCTATGGTGTTAAGATACTCCTTCCCCCTCTCTTAGAGGGGGCTGCCATACAAATGAAACACAATTTTTTGCATTACTCGGAAATTAATCAATCAAACGAAACCAAAGTTGACATGTGAAAGTTTTAGGGTGCAATAAATGTTTCTATGATGGTTAGACAGTCCTTCCCCCACTCAAAGGGGGGGCTGCCAATCAAATGAAACACAAATTTCTGCATTACTCGAGAATTAATCAAGCAAATGAAACCAAATTTGGCATGTGAAAGTTTTAGGGTGCAATAAATGTTTCTATGATGGTTAGACAGTCCTTCCCCCACTCAAAGGGGGGGCTGCCATACAAATGAAACACAAATTTCTGCATTACTCGGAAATTAACCAAGCAAACGAAACCAAAGTTGGCATGTGAAAGTTTTAGGGTGCAATAAATGTTTCTATGATGGTTAGACAGTCCTTCCCCCACTCAAAGGGGGGGCTGCCAAACAAATGAAACACAAATTTCTGCATTACTCGAGAATTAATCAAGCAAATGAAACCAAATTTGGCATGTGGATGTTTTAGGATGAAATAAATGTTTCTATGGTGTTAAGATACTCCTTCCCCCTCTCTTAGAGGGGGCTGCCATACAAATGAAACACAATTTTTTGCATTACTCGGAAATTAATCAATCAAACGAAACCAAAGTTGACATGTGAAAGTTTTAGGGTGCAATAAATGTTTCTATGATGGTTAGACAGTCCTTCCCCCACTCAAAGGGGGGGCTGCCAATCAAATGAAACACAAATTTCTGCATTACTCGAGAATTAATCAAGCAAATGAAACCAAATTTGGCATGTGGATGTTTTAGGATGAAATAAATGTTTCTATGGTGTTAAGATACTCCTTCCCCCTCTCTTAGAGGGGGCTGCCATACAAATGAAACACAATTTTTTGCATTACTCGGAAATTAATCAATCAAACGAAACCAAAGTTGACATGTGAAAGTTTTAGGGTGCAATAAATGTTTCTATGATGGTTAGACAGTCCTTCCCCCACTCAAAGGGGGGGCTGCCATACAAATGAAACACAAATTTCTGCATTACTCGAGAATTAATCAAGCAAATGAAACCAAATTTGGCATGTGGATGTTTTAGGATGAAATAAATGTTTCTATCGTGTTAAGATACTCCTTCCCCCTCTCTTAGTGGGGGCTGCCATACAAATGAAACACAAATTTCTGCATTACTCGAGAATTAATCAAGCAAATGAAACCAAATTTGGCATGTGAAAGTTTTAGGGTGCAATAAATGTTTCTATGATGGTTAGACAGTCCTTCCCCCACTCAAAAGGGGGGGCTGCCATACAAATGAAACACAAATTTCTGCATTACTCGGAAATTAACCAAGCAAACGAAACCAAAGTTGACATGTGAAAGTTTTAGGGTGCAGTAAATGTTTCTATGATGGTTAGACAGTCCTTCCCCCACTCAAAGGGGGGGCTGCCAATCAAATGAAACACAAATTTCTGCATTACTCGAGAATTAATCAAGCAAATGAAACCAAATTTGGCATGTGGATGTTTTAGGATGAAATAAATGTTTCTATCGTGTTAAGATACTCCTTCCCCCTCTCTTAGTGGGGGCTGCCATACAAATGAAACACAAATTTCTGCATTACTCGGAAATTAATCAATCAAACGAAACCAAAGTTGGCATGTGAAAGTTTTAAGGTGCAATAAATGTTTCTATGATGGTTAGACAGTCCTTCCCCCACTCAAAGGGGGGGCTGCCATACAAATGAAACACAAATTTCTGCATTACTCGGAAATTACCCAGGCAAACGAAACCAAAGTTGACATGTGAAAGTTTTAGGGTGCAGTAAATGTTTCTATGATGGTTAGACAGTCCTTCCCCCACTCAAAGGGGGGGCTGCCATACAAATGAAACACAAATTTCTGCATTACTCGAGAATTAATCAAGCAAATGAAACCAAATTTGGCATGTGGAGGTTTTAGGATGCAATAAATGTTTCTATGGTGTTAAGATACTCCTTTCCCCTCTCTTAGAGGGGGCTGCCGTACAAATGAAACACAAATTTTTGCATTACCCGAGAATTAATCAAGCAAATTAAACCAAATTAGGCATATGGAAACTTTAGGGTGCAATGAATGTTTCTATGGTGGTTAGATACCCCTCCCCCCTCTCTTAGGGGTGGCTGCCATACAAATAAAACACACATTTCTGCATTACTCGAGAATTAATCAAGTAAATGGGCGGGACGAAGTTTGCCGGGTTAGCTAGTAAGCTTATAAAATTCTGAAAAAAATAGATATAAATAGCCCAACAAGTTTTCATACATCGGACGATGGGCACGTTTACATGGAAAAAGTTTTTCGAACAACAACTTTTTCATTTTTTTGTTTTTTTTAATACTATTAATGTTTAATTTGTAACATTTTTATGCATAAATTATCGCAGATAACATATACTTGAATCCATGCCCGAAAGAGCGCAAGTGTCTTCATTGCGGCGGGACTCCTCATGATCTTACTCAATGCCCGGTGTACATACAACGAGGGGAAAAAATCAAGCGTCCCCTAAAGGAACGTTCCAAGCGGACTTATGCAGAAATGCTTAAGAGTCCCGTTCCAACGACTCAGGACAATCCCTACTCCATTCTGCAGAACGACGAGCCTGTTGCTGACGCTCCCAATGCAGGAAGTTCCGGTACATCGCAGGGTGCCATCAGGAAAAGAAAAATTACTTCTTTTCCATCACTCCCCAGAAAGAAAACCGAAACTTCCCAAGTTGGAATGAAAACTCGAATCGAACGTGCTGAGAATAGACCGAAGCAAGTACCTCCTGGTTTAAGCGGTTCTTCTACGCACCAGGGGTCCTCAGCACTTCCCGGAGCAGCACCCAACACGTCTGTTCCTTTTTCGCGGCCGAGACAACAGCCACAATCTGGCTTGCTTGCGCTTTCTGACCTGGTGGACAACATTTTAAATGCTTTAAATATAAATGACCCTCTTAAAAGCATAGTATTATGTTTGCATTGTGAGAACATTTTTGAAAGAAAAATGTGGTTTTTTGGCAGCGTTCATTTCCCTCGATGCCTGATTCAGTGCAAGAGGTCAAGGATTTGACCACTGTAATACAGTGGAATTGCAGAAGCATAATTCCTAAACTAGATCAGTTTAAATTTTTAGTTCACAGCTCTAACTGTGATGTATTTTCTCTCTGTGAAACATGGCTTTCTTCAGCCAATGAGCTGAATTTCTGAATTTCAACATTATTCGATTAAAAAATGTCACTCCTTCTATAGAGTCACTCTCCCACCGATGACAGGCATTGAAGTTGTTGCTTGCCAGACACAAATCAATGGCAAAGACCTCTGCATTGCTTCGATATATATCCCTCCCAGAACTACGGTAGGCCGCCATCAGTTCTTTGATACTATCGAGGCAATGCCGGAGCCGCGGGTAATCTTAGGTGATTTTAACTCCCTTGGAACAGCATGGGGATCACTCTACGATGACAACCGTGCCACTTTGATTTATGATCTGTGCGACAACTTCAAATTGACAGTTTTGAATACTGGGGAAGCAACCAGAATAGCCAACCCTCCTGCACGGGCAAGCATGCTAGACATATCTCTATGCTCTTCTTCGTTATCCCTGGATTGCATGTGGAAGGTAATCCAAGATCCCCACGGTAGTGATCACCTACCAATAATTTTATCGATCGCTATTGAATCAAGCTCTCGTGAGTCAGTCAATATTTCATATGACCTCACGAAGAATATTGACTGGAGAACATTTGCGGAAATAATATCTGAAGCAATTGTTTCAATGCATGAACTTCCTCCACTCGAAGAGTATAACTTTATATCGAGTTTGATTTACGAAAGCGCACTTCAAGCTCAAAAGAAACGTGTACCGGCTACCACTTTCCGACGTCGTCCTCCATCACTTTGGTGGGACAAGGAATGTTCAAAGGTCTACCTTGAAAAATCATCCGCTTTAAAAAAATTCAGGAAAACTGGATTAGTGGAATGGTTTCTGAAGTACCAAGCTCTAGAAGCCAAACTAAAAGGTTTGATTAAAGCAAAAAAGCGTGGATATTGGCGGAAGTTCGTCAATGGTTTGTCAAGGGAGACCGCTATGAGCACTCTTTGGAATACGGCTAGGAAAATGTGTGGCTGGAACCATACAAACGAAAGTGAGGAATACTCAGACCGTTGGATTTTTAACTTTGCAAGGAAGGTTTGCCCCGACACCGTTCCTGCACAAAACGTCGTACGCGACATTCCACTTCAAAGCGATTATGAGAATTTTTCGATGGTGTAATTCTCAATTGCCCTTCTCTCATGTAACAATTCAGCTCCGGGGTCGGACAAGATTAAATTCAACTTGTTGAAGAATCTTCCCGACTTGGCAAAACAACGTTTGCTGAACTTGAGTTAACACACAGTGCAGCAATCGGTACTGTACCATTCCGTCAGCACGCATCCTGGAATAACGACCCGTTATAAAAACCAGACCCCTGCCACATGTTACCAGAAGGAGATAATGAAAGAGATGCGATAAGAACGAGACGAGATAACGTGTAAAAATGAGATAATGCTAGAGCCAGGCTTTATTTATTAACTGGCGCCCGAATAGGGACCGGGGGTGAGTAGTGTTATAAAATGTGAAAACAGTGTTAACAGTGCCGACACGTAAGAGTGAATCGGACGTTATCATAGATAACACTTCAAATGACATGTGTGAATCGCAACTGCAGCCGTACAGAAGAGTGCCTGAGTCACCAGCACAGCTAATCACTCGATGCTGGACAAAAAGGAAACACACCGCTGTACTGAGACAGCAAGTCATCACTCCCGGTCCATCTCCTGGATTTTTTTCAACTGCACCCGGCAGAGCCAGGACTGAGATAATAGGAACCAGCGCGTGTGATTAAAAGAAGTTTAGATTCGCCACGATAGAGTGACGCGAACAAAACTATCCAAAAAAAAATATGAAATTCTGACCGCCAGGAGCAGCCGTGTGGAAAAGGCTCCACAAGTAGCAGCAGCAGCAGCAAAATGGAACAAGCCGCCACACTGGGACGATTTTGGACGCCGCGTTGGTCTCGACCCAGGAGGAGTTCGACCGTTAGAGGTTCCGGACCACATTGAAAGGACAAGGATTTTCACCGATAGAGGCCGAAAACTTGCACTTCCACTGTCAGAAGTTGGAAGTTAGGATGATAAGGATTTTCATAAAATCACATACAAAGATAGAAGTCACCACCGACACAACCAAAGAAGAGGACGCTAAAACACCATCCTCCATGAAAACAGAAAACAATTGCCAGACGGGAACCGAGTTGTTCATTAACACACCGACACCGTTCCGTACCTTGAGGGATCAAGCCATTTAAGAAGGGAGGAGTTAACACACAGTGCAGCAATCGGTACTGTACCATTCCGTCAGCACGCATCCTGGAATAACGACCCGTTATAAAAACCAGACCCCTGCCACATGTTACCAGAAGGAGATAACGAAAGAGATGCGATAAGAACGAGACGAGATAATGTGTAAAAATGAGATAATGCTAGAGCCAGGCTTTGTAAGACTCTAGCATAGATATAATGACCAGTCCCTTTTTAGTGTTCAATAAACGAAGAGCCTCGCTCTCGTCAAAATAAAGTTAGTTTTATTTATTAACTCTTGTTCAACAAGTTTCTGGAGCAAAATATTGTCCCGCATGACTGGATACAAGTGAGAGTGATAGCCATACGGAAACCCAACAAGCCGGTTAGCGATCACAACTCGTATAGGCCGATTGCAATGTTATCCTGTATTCGTAAATTGTTAGAGAAAATGATTCTACTTCGTTTGGACAAGTGGGTCGAAACGAACAATTTGCTGTCAAATACGCAGTTTGGCTTCCGCCGAGGTAAAGGGACAAATGATTGTCTCGCGCTGCTATCATCAGAAATCCAAATCGCATTTGCTCGCAAAGAACAAATGGCTTCCGTTTTTCTCGATATCAAAGGGGCATTTGATTCAGTTTCCATGGAAATTCTCTCAAAGAAGCTTCATAATCGTGGACTTCTCAACAATTTCCTGTACAATTTACTGTCAGAAAAGCACATGTTTTTCAATCATGGCAGCTTGAAATCTTCTCGATACAGTTTTATGGGCCTACCACAAGGCTCCTGCCTAAGCCCCCTCTTGTACAGTTTTTACGTCAATGATATGGATGATTGTCTAACTAGAGACTGTACGCTGAGACAACTTGCAGACGATGGAGTTATTTTTATCACGGGTACTAATCCCGTCGTTCTGCAAAAGTCGTTGCAAGATACCCTGAACAATCTGTTCACGTGGGCCCTCAAGCTGGGTATCGAATTCTCTACGGAGAAAACTGAAATGGTCGTTTTTTCTAGGAAGCACGAACCCGCCCAATTCCAGCTTTACCTATCCGGCAAAACGATCCAACACTCTATGTTTTTCAAATACCTGGGTGTATATTTTGATTCTAAGTGTACCTGGGGAAGACACATTGCGTATTTGAAACAGAAATGCCAGCAAAGAATCAATTTTATCCAAACAATAACCGGAACATGGTGGGGTGCCCATCCAGGAGACCTCATTCAGTTGTACAAAACAACGATATTATCAGTGTTAGAATATGGCAGTTTTTGCTTCCGATCAGCTGCCAGGATTCATATTCTCAAGCTGGAGAGAATACAATATCGTTGCTTGCGTATAGCCATGGGGTGTTTGCATTCGACACATATGATGAGTCTCGAAGTTTTGGCAGGAGTACCCCCGCTTACTCTTCGGTTCACAGAATTATCCTACAGATTTCTCATCCGTTGCAAGATCATGAATCCATTGGTAATTGATAACTTCGAAAATCTACTCCAACTGACTCCTCAGTCAAGTTTTATGTCTTTGTACCATGATTTCCTTACCCATGAAGTGCACCCTTCACCGGGCATCTCCAACCAAGTTTGCTTCCCATACTTTTGCAATTCCTCTGTCACTTTTGATCTGTCCATGCGACAAAAAATCCATGGAATCCCAGATCACCTACGCTCCGATTCTATTCTGCCGATATTTTCGGCAGAATATAAGAAAGTTAGATCTGATAAAATGTTCTTTACTGACGGTTCATTCATAAACGGATCCACTGGCTTCGGCATCTTCAATGAAAATTCCAGTGCCTCTTTCAAACTCAAAGATCCTTGTTCCGCGTATGTCGCTGAACTGGGTGCGATATATTACGCATTAGGGATCAATGAAACAATCCGCTCAATGAAAGTTGATAAACGCTCATCTTATTTCCTAACAAGAATAAGACAACTATTGAGTGTTTTGGTCGAAAAATTATTCAAGATTACCTTAGCATGGGTCCCCTCTCATTGCTCGATTCCGGGCAATGAGAAAGCGGACTCGCTAGCTAAGGTGGGCGCTTTAGAAGGCACACTTTTTGAAAGGCAAATTGCTTATAATGAATTTTTCCACATTCCTCGTCAGTATACGCTCGTAAGTTGGCAGCGCATGTGGAGTGGTGATGAGTTCGGTCGTTGGTTACACACGATTATCCCTAAGGTCTCGACGAGTGCATGGTTCAAGGGATTGAATGTAGGTCGTGATTTCATTCGCGTGATATCTCGGCTTATGTCCAATCACTACAACCTAAACGCGCATCTCTATCGCATTGGGCTAGCAGCAAACAATCTTTGTGATTGTGGCGATGGCTACCACGACATCGAGCATGTTGTCTGGTCGTGTATTCGGTTCCATACTGCTCGCTCTCAGCTCTCTAGAGCACTGAGAGCACAAGGCAGACAATCGGATATCCCCGTCCGGGATATCTTAGGTAGCCGGGATCCTGATCTTCTGCTTCATCTATACCTGTTCCTCAGAAACGCCGATGTCAACGTTTAATGATGTTTCCTTCGTTGTGTCCCCGTTTCATATCCCTCCTATCCGATCTATAAACTTTTACTTAGTCGCGGCAATACATACACACACTCTTTACAGATACACGGGCCAAAGGTTGTGCAGTCCACTGATGATTCAACAAGAGCCAAAGGTTGTATCGCTCATGACAACTGACAACACGAGCTGATGATTGCGCCGGCTAGTGACCATTCTATCCTGGATTCCTCGAGTCGAGAAAGACGCACCACACTAGATATGGGGTACAGACTAGGGGGGCGTTGCTGATTAATGGTCAGCTGCATCCCAATAGGAAGTATCCCGTGTCGGGCACACGTACAGAGCATCAAAGACTGCGACATACCAATTATGAGAGTGGAGGCGATCTGGCGTAGTGGTAACATCCATGCCTCTCACGCTAAAGGTCACGAGTTCAATTCTCACTCCCGACATTCTTCCAAAAATGGAAGTAAAAGTGACGAACCAGCCAAATGAGTTGAAAGTCACTATAATACAGTTAAAAAAAAAAAAAAATACCAATTATGAGAACTCTTGTAATACTAACCTCGAGTCAACCGCGAGTAATCGGTTACATATTACTAACATAGTTGTAAGCAAACATTGTCAAAATATTGAACTCCCGGCCCCGTTAGGCTGACGCCATATGAGCCTTAATAAAATATATATTTTGGATAAAAAAAAACATACTCTGCTAACTTTTCTCTATTTAGAAACATGTCAAGAACATGTCAAACGTTAGAATTTCAACACAAAAATGTTACGAACAAAACATTATTTTTTTCAGGTGTCTTTACATTATATCGCTATCTTGACTTTGAACAAAATTAGGGTAAGTATTTTTCAACATGAAAAAGTTGTTGTTCGAAAAACTTTTTCCCTGTAAAAGTGACCATCTTCCGATGTATGGACGACTTGTTGAAATCTGTGAGGGCTATTCATATATATATTTTTGGGAATTTTTAAAAAATACGTTTTTGAGAAAAATGAATTTTAATTTTTTAAATAACTTTTTTGTCAGCAAATTTTGTTTCCAAAAAACTTTTGGTATTTTTTTGTAAAAAATTAGGTATAGTTTTTAAGTTAAAAATTTGTGTAAAAAAAAGAAAAAAATTGGCTTTTTCAAAAAAGTATCCTAATTCTTATTCGAATATTTCAAGTATGCAAAGTTGCTTAAATGATCCATGCCTTTACACCCACAACGTTTCACTGCTATCTGAGATGGTGCTGCCAACTCATAAGACGAGATGGCATGAAATTCGTCTATTGAATAGAGGAAGAGAGAGAGTGATAGCAGAAAATGACACATTTTAATGTACTGGAATTGCTTTGCTTCGACGGTTTTATTTCCACACCTCTGAATAACTGTTCAACAGTCAAGGCGTGAGTTTTCAGGTAATCGAAAATAACCTTTTTTCAAATCGTATAAGCTGAACATTTATTCGAAATTATCAATTGCCGGAAATCGGCCGACAATTTTTCGCCACATATTTTATGCTTTCGAATGCCGATTTTTTAAGAATCAAAGCACCAAGTGTCACTGAACTTAAACGTGGCTAAATTTAATTTCTCTTTGCTTTTGATATCACATGTTCACAGCCGTTTCTAGTTTGCTGTATTCTCCTTTAAAGTAAAATATTGAATATGTATTATTAAATACCAAAATAATTCTTCAGTAGTATTTTTCATTTTTCTTAAAGTGTTCGTTGATATCATAACAAAAAGGTTCACAATTTTGTTCTTCTCTTTCATCAATGTTGTAATTGTCGTACGATGTATACCGTATTGTTGAGCGATTAGTATTTCGAATAGGTACTTACAACTTTTTCCGTTTGTCTAAAAAACAAGAAACAAAATAATTTCAAGCATTTACATGGCCTGAAAATGATGTTTATGTGTTTGTGAATGCTTAGAACTTCAATGGCAATTAGTCACAAAAAAAACGACAATAATTAGATTACAAGTTCAAATAACTCCAACGAATGAAGATTATAGCGTAATGCTTTAAAAAAAGTACCATCCACTGAATCGAAACAATTGTTATTTTTCAGTACATAAAAGACTATATACTATAATAATCTATATTGAAGAATGGTATATGCACTCTGGGTTTTTATTGATTGAGCGTCGTGCACAAATTACGCAACTGAAGAAGGGGGGGGGGGTGGTATCGGGGTTGCGTTACTTACTATATATTAGAGATAGAAAATTGCGTTACTTAGGGAGGGGGGTCCAAAATCCGGATGTTTAGCGTTACGTAATTTGTGCACGACGCCTTACAGAGAAACACCATCATACCAAGCTGTTGTTTCATCATCATTGATAATTCAAAAAAGTTCAAACAGAGGAAACGATGTAGATCGTGTTTCTCATTTCACACAATGAAAGATAAATTCATTCAGAATCACTAATAGATGTTGATACTGAGCTTATGGAAAGAGTATGAGGTGCTTTCAACAGTTAGAAAATTTTGCATGAATGGGGCTGATCACTAAAGGCAGCATGGAAGGTTAAAAATACATTTTCTCCTTGAATCTCATATTTTGTTCAATAATCCAACGACGAATCGCGATTTTTATATTATTTCACGCGTTTAGAAAAACGTGATACAAACGAAACATTTTCAGAGATAAATTCGAGAGTGATACAAACGAGACGTGATTCATGGTCCACTTGTACGTGAAGGTGGAGATAGCGAACGACTGTGATTCCTACGACCCAATCAACAGAAGCGACGTGAGAAAGATTACATTCACTTGCCAGTCACTATCATGATCAACGCCGACACAGCCTCTGCTATTACCAGGCCAAAATGCAATGCATTGTCATGACATTACAGCTCGCGTATTCTGACGAAAAATGGAGTCTTTGTTGAGTTTCATTACTCGTTTTCGGTCCCACACGCCGCTGGACGTGTTTGATTGCATAGCAAGAGGGTTACCCCATGCAAACATTGTCAGTTTGGTCAATCGACAAAATAAGTCCTGAGGAAATGGATGGTGTAATTTTTTCGGAAATGCCAGATCTGTTTTCAGATCAACCACCGCCGAATTATCGACGTGAGACAGCTTTTTCAATAAGGGTGCCTGATCAGAAAACAGGTCACATTTTTATGAAATAATGTTAACGTTATTAACTATTGTTATATACGGTACATATTCTATATGGAAAGAGGAGAAATTGCGGATTGGGATCCACCCGTTTTCAGTTGTTTTATACAAACGTTCCACATTTCAAATCACAATCTTAATTCTACTAGCGAGTAGACAATATTCTTTTCTGATTGTGATATCCCACGAAGAAGTTTTGCTCTTTACGAAGGAAGAATCAAAATATCGCGAATAGTGTAATTTTGCGTAACTTTGTTCAGTGTGACACCGCGTTGATTTTCATTCCGTTTGGTGGAAAGTTATTCTGTATTATTGCATGGCATGCATACATTTTTCTTGTTTTCATGGGTTGCCAAAGGTTCTTAAACGCGAAAAAGATCGCTGCGATAGCATTCGCGATGAATACTCAGTGAAATGCGTACATTAAGGGGGTATTCTAGTCTAGAAATCAGAAATTTTTACCATATTTCTGTAGTTTAGGCATTCAAGAATATACTCTAGAAAGGACTTATCGTAAATCCTATTATTTACCTAGTTAGAGCCATCTTAGTGATGTGGTATCTAACCTGTTACGGCCATCACAATGAACTTCAAACGCGTTTCTCTCGGAACTAGTTTTTCTCTAACTGGCGTACACGATATCTCAAGTTCTACTGAACCGATTTATGTCAAATTTATATGAAAATAATCTGCATACATCTCTCTATCGCATGAACCAATAAAAAATTATAACTTTTTAATTTTACTATTTTTAAAAAATCGGTAAACGTAAAAAAAACGTTTTAAACAGCATTTTTGTTTTCAAACGGCCGCCATTTTGTTAAAACCCATGTTTTTGACTTGTCCGAGGTTCATGCCATAGCGACATCTTTACTGATTCAGAATCTGTTCGATTTTTTTGTTTCAGATAACCAGAAGGACTGGAATCGTGTACGCCATGGCACAACTTTTTTTTGAACACCCTCACTTCACCAGCATGTAACTATTCTAATTATGAATATTTTTTTTCCGTCCTATTTTTGTTTTTTTTTATTTTTTTATTTTTTATTTTTTGTTTGTTTTATTGTTGAAAGATAGATAAACGAATAATGATATAATGGATAGTAAAAATATTCTTTGTTTTATTTTTACGGAGTTCGAAAAAACGTCCGAAATTCGTGTCTCTACACTAGAATACCCCCTTAAATAAGGAAACAAATTGCGAAATATGGCCAGATTCTGTATTGTTCTCGCGAGAATAAGAATAAATCAAAATCATCGTCAGATGCTTTCATAAAACGGCTCTTTTCAGGACTATCGAAACTCTATACAAATGAGTTGAATCGAAAATTAAAATGCATTCTAGAGTAATGCCCAAAGTGATAGAAAGAGAATTGATGTTTTTTTCTGGATTCTTGTAATTTAGTAAATTTATTAATATTTGTGAAATCGGGCATTGTTTCCGGTTTGAAAGTGGCGTCAAAGTGCAGCACATTTCAAGCAGTACATTGGATTCTTTTCAACGCGGTCTTTTTACGTGTTTTTTACGCGATTCTCTTGAAATTACGCTACTTGGCACTGCCTAATCGTCGCCTTGTCGGGAGGAGAAATCCTGCGAGTATGTGTGTGTGCGAGTGCGGCTGTGACCGCTAGCACACAGCCGTTTTGGTTCGGATTCCCTGTTACCGTTCTGTGAAAAGTGCTGCATAGCATAAATTGTAGATTATTCCTTCGGAAAATGTTGGAAGATGTAATTTTACTAAGAGATTCTGAAAAACTACTTGTATATTCAATAAGTTCAGTGTTATTGTGCCGCTCCAGACAGCGAGCATTCAACAGTACATGTTAATATCGAGAATTAATTTGACAATTTGCTTGAATTGGTACTTTATCACATTGCGAATAATTCACGCCGCTGCGCAGAACATAAGCGTTAAAGGCAAACAGTGCCGAAACAAAACAAAAATCAATAACTCTGTCATAGTTGAGATTCAATCATATCAAACCTTGCGTTCACGTACAAATGACGACCGGAGCGTATATCATTATGGCTGAATTATTGCATATCCTTCCCATCCCACAACCTCTTCATTTACCATTTCTACGAATATCTCGCGAGTAAACAGACACCACACTGAGTGCATGGTAATTCAATCTGCTGTAAAATATGTACCTTGTAAAAATGAAATAAATTCTCCAGCTTTTCTCCGGTTTTATCCAACTCATTACACCAACAGTTTCAACTACAACAAACAATTGCCCCAGCACCTAAGCACATTATTCAAAACTCGTTAAACCATAACTTTCATCCCAGCATTGCATTAAAATTTCATCATAAATTCCACACCACGGATGCAACAGCAGCAGAATCCAATTCAATATCCATATTCCAGCCAACAAAACCACTCATTGAATCCCCACACACAGCAGCAACAACACATTGCATCTTCCGGAAATGGAAACAGAGCTATTATTCTCTAATGAAATCATTGGATTGTCTTTTCAACATCCAGTTTCTGTTTGCGAGAGCTCTCGGTCGTTTTTGGAAAGTGCAGCGGTGCGGTGGGTGATGGTATATTTGCATACACACATGTGTGCCAAGATGACTGCAGTCCCCCGGAATTATCCATGGTGATGCATCTTCATTATGTGTGCAGTTTTGTGCAGCCGCTATGACCGGGTACAGGCGGGAGGAAGGGGGGGGGTGCCACCACCGCTGGAAGGGCGGGCGAATTCCGAACGGAACAAACACGTCGTTTGGCTCATTGCACATCCAGAGCTCGAGTGGTAGTTGCTTCCGTATAAGTAGCTATGGTGACTAATGGCATATGGCATTGGAGGCTGTTGTGGCGGGGTTGGGGAGAAAGCCGTCGTGTCGTTCGATGCATTTTGTGACTCGGAACAAATTTCAGCTCTTGGGAAGTCGTTTCAAACACTCGAACTAGATCTAACATTTATGATGACTGTTGTAGGTTGCCCACTTCTTTCCATGATTGTTTCGTATTTTGGTTGAACCGAACTGTAGCTGCACAATCAGCAGGGATGGTATTTGTTCGGAGAGTGTTCAAGTAACATTTCAATTTGTTCCCAATTGATAGAGCCAAAATTTCGGGGGCAAAATAGCGTTCACTCTGGTGAAAGTGTGTAAACGTTCTCAGTTTCCCCCTAACCACTTTGGTTAGTGTCTTCATCCCCAAACCTAGGCCAATTACCGACCGACGAATCCCAGTGAAAGGTGTACATTTTAGTACCCTTTTCAACAATCTCAAATCTGTGTTTCTGTCGTGTAAATCTATTTTTAAATATGACACTGATAAGGGAACCTGAGTCATGCTTTCCCACTCAACCGAGATTCAGGTTTATTTTGGCATTTTTGTTCCCCTTTTCTGAGGATATTTAATTAAAATTTATTTGCTGTAGACTGTGAATATCCACCAGAGGTGGTGATATATAGTATCATGTGCTAAATGATTTCATCATCATGATTTCTGCCAGTTGTCTAGTCCCATAGAAACGTGACTAAAGCTACCGAGAAACCACCGCAAATCGATTTGCGTGTTAAACAATGAGTCAGACTAATTCAAGATTGCGACTAACCATCAAAACGACTCTCCTGCTCCGTGATAATTATCGTGAACAAACTTCTTGTGAACTGGTGCTAACACCCGTACAAAACGAGAACAATTGCTGGTGGTTTTTGCGGGCAAATGTCCGCAAATGTGTGTCCGTCAACGGTCATGAATAAATACACACAAACATTCACCGCAGCCGCCGCTACAGGTGGATTATGAAGGTGTGGACGATCAAAGGATATACTTTTCCCCCCTCACGGAATACCATTTGGGGGATCAAATTGGAAACGACAAATTGCGGTTGAAAAGTATTTTCGCTCACCAACGGTTTACTACCACCTTTTTATTGCTCTGTGTTTGTTCGGAAGCGTTTTCAAAAGAGAGCGGAATCGGCTAAAAAACTGTCGACTTTGTTTAAGACTTTGTATAAGAAACTTCAAAATAAAAAAAAAACATTTTGTTCAAATAAACACAATCTCAAAATTAATTGTCTGATCGAAATGCGGTTTTCGACAAAGGGCCTGACCGGGTAAGGGAGTAAAAAGTGCCCCCAAACCAAATCACTAGTATGGCAAATATAGTATAGGATACTAGCTAACCCGGCAAACTTCGTCCCGCCCATTTACTTGATTAATTTTCGAGTAATGCAGAAATTTGTGTTTCATTTGTATGGCAGCCCCCCCTTTGAGTGGGGGAAGGACTGTCTAACCATCATAGAAACATTTATTGCACCCTAAAACTTTCACATGCCAACTTTGGTTTCGTTTGCTTGGTTAATTTCCGAGTAATGCAGAAATTTGTGTTTCATTTGTATGGCAGACCACCCTTAGAGAGGGGGGAGGGGTCTAAAATATCACGAAAACCTTCCCCGGCCCCAAAAACCCCTACATACCAATTTTCATGTCGATCGGTTCAGTAGTTTCCGAGTCTATAAGAATCAGACAGACAGACAGACATCACTCCATTTTTATATATATAGATAGATTAAATAAGAAATTTTGGCGGTTTTTTTTAACCCCTATGTGGTTCAACATAGGATCTATAGTGAAAAACGTACTTTTTCGATTATTTAACGCCATCCTCAAAAGCTTCGAGATAAAAATTTGAAAAAAATAATGAATTTGCACTTTAATAATTTTCCTTGATACACTACGGTGTATCAAGGAAAATTATCAAAAAAAAATTCATCAAAAATTCAAGTATTAAAAAAATATTGAAATTTTTAAATTTTGTTTTTTTTTTGAATTTATAGATTCAGTACTACTGTAACTCATATTTAAATGTGTTCCTACGGCTTTTCTAGATATGTGTGATGTTTTTTTCAGATTTTTTTCAGTGTTGCGCGGTACAAAAAAAATATTTTTTTTTATATTTCCGAAGAGTCTGGCTGGATAAGGGAGTGAAAAGTCCCCCAAACCAAATCACCAGCCGTATGGAAAATATTGTATAGGGTACTAAATAAAACATTTTGGCAGTAGTACACTATATTTGAGTCCTTATATGGTACACCATAGGATCTATGGTGAAAAATGCACCATTTCATTTTTTTCACGCCATTCTCAATACCTTTGAGACAAAAAATATGAAAAAAAAAACTGAAAGTACATCTTACTTAGGTGTATCGATTAATATTTTCAAACAAAATTTTAATCAGAAAATCAAACACTAAAAAAAAATTAGCTTTTATTTTAATTTTAAATTAAATTTAAATTTGTTTTATTTTGAGATTCAGTACTAATCTAGTTTGTATTCAAATTATCTTCCTACGTCTATTTTAGGTATATGTGATTTTTTTCAGAATTTTTAGAGTGCTTTGCGCTGTACAAAAAAGTATATATATTTTCAGACATTTCGAAATTTTGAAAAAAATATTACTTTGAGACCCAATTTTACTCTAATTTTTATAGAAATGCGTTCATATGTGTTGTTTTTTCCACATGTAGCGTAATTTTTTCTTGAATTTTTAAGAGGATTGCGCGAAAAAAAAGTTTTTTTTGGCCTTTGGGCATTTTTAACTTATTTTGAATTTAGAGACCCGTTACTGCTCTAATATTTCTCAAATTCTGTTTGTTGGTGATTTGGTTTGAGGCGTTTTGAATAGCAAAACAATTATTTGATTTTTTTCAAAAGTACCGGTCATCTGTTCTATAGTTGAATTTGGCGAATGCGTCAGCGACAGTTGTTTTGACAATTGACGGATTTCGCATTTGATGGAGCTTGTGAACCTCCAATATTTTGGTTAGTTCTATCCTCATCTATACGTGGTTTTCTCTTTGGAAAACACACCAATTGTGCCAAATCACTGCCAAACAAGATTCACAAATTCGCATTGTATCATCCAACATATGGGTATATCCCAGTAAACGTATTTTCTCTATTACTTTTGATGTTAACCGACGTAGTTTATTACAGTTACACTTGGGGTTGTTAATACCAGCATTGGTGGAGATCACGACTCATCTTGCTAAACAATGTCACACTTTTCTTTGTTGAATTCTGAATTTGTTTTTTTTATCCCATTTATTTATATTTAAGGCTCATTAGCATTTTAGCTGTAACAGAGCCGAATTTTAATCGTGTACATGTCACATGGTTATCATATCTATAATTAGCACATTACACAGTTGCCATTCGCCAGTATTCCTTCTATACCATTACATATGGTACATTCACACAGTAGCCATTTAGGCGTAAGAGTTATTCTTTCTGTTCTTCCATTATCCAGTTGGACCACCGGACAGCGGAGACAGTTGATTGATCATTGTTGAGTTATTTATAGAACAGTAGCCCGATGTGTCTGGCAGAGCAGAGCAGTTGTATGGATGAATCGATCTTATTTCGACCGTGGATCGATCTCCATCGCTGATGATTGTTGCGTGGACGTAGCTATTCTGTAACAACACAAAGATGGTCAATGAGGGCCCTGAGTTATGAACTCACGATCGCTCTCTTACTAAGCGAACGCGCAACCAATGTGGCTACAGAGACCCCCCCCCTGAATTTGTTGACACAGAAACAAAATAGTGCTGTTTTTACCACCACTTTACATTTCTGCCGGTCACGACTGGTAATATTCAAACAACTGCAGAGCCATTTTATTCATCCTTTAGGTATCTATACAATCATTTATTGCTATCATATCTCCAGTGACTCTTAATAGATACCTAAATTAACAACATCTATTCGATACCTGATCGACCGATCAAGAGATTTTTGGCAAATGGCTGTTGTTTGAGAGTTGTCGTTGCTCTCTGAATTGAAATATATTGTATTTGACTACAAAAACAAGCTGAAAACTGAAAACTTTAGCAACGAAGGGTCACCATAAATCCATTTCTACCTGTTATAGATTTTTTCTATAACTGTACACAAAAAAAATAGAAAACTTTCGAGAAAAAATCTTGAAGAAGTTTTTGTTGGAAAAACTTTTTTGCCTTAAATATGCACAAGTTGCGATGTATGGAAGAGTTGTAGGGCACATACTTATCTACCTTTTCATCAAAATCTGAGATGACCATTTTGAGAAAATCGACTTTTAGTTTTTGAAATAATTTTTTTTTCAGTGTAGGATTTCAAAAAATATTTTTAATATTTTTTTCTGAAAAATCAATTATTTTCCTATAACTCTTCGATAGATCACTTTTTTGTAGGACTTACTATTTTCGAGTAAACAAAAATATAAAAAAAAAATTATCAAAAATATTTAGCCTTTTCCATATTAGTCTAGATAAATTTTCGGAAAACTAAGTATGCCAAGTTGCTTAATTGGGTAAGTTCTTCACGCCCACAAAGTTTCATTAAGTTCTGAGAGGGTAATTCTATAAAGGAGTGAAAGTTTTCCATCTGGTTTAGTTATAAAACACTGGAATTTTAGTTTTTAAGTGTTTCGCGCCTGAACACAACAATAAAGTTTAAATGGCCGGTCTTATAAATGAAGATTGTATTCTACCCTATATACTTCAATTCAACCGATTTATTAAATATCTCTGGAAACTCAGAAAAAATTAGTGGTTCTATAGTTGTGCAGTGTATATACTACTCCTACAACTATACAGCCATTCCGTGCCAAACCTATAGTGATTCTCAGATTTTCGTGAAAAGAGGTAGTTTTGTTCCTTTTTGCAAAATATTAACCACGATTTTTTTCATTTTTTCGTAAGGGTGATCATCTCGATTTTAGGGTGGTCCAAAAAAACTTTTTTTTTCGCTTTTTCCAAAAATAATTTCTTTTAAATCATAATTTTTGAACTATTAAACCGATTCAAATGATCAATACATCATACAATTCAATTAACAGTTTTTTTTTCAGTAAAATGATGATTTCGTCAGTAAATGATGATGGAGCAGACGACGAAACAGTACAGAAGACCATAAAAAAGTAAATTGTTGAGCATTTGTCAAGACTTTTTAAAACAAGTCCTTATATCAAAGAACAAGACTTTTTGGTCATGGTTTGAAATCCTATCCGACTGGCAGTAACGAAAGTTTCAGATCAAATTCAGAACAAGCTCATCGATCTGCAAATGATCGACTCTCAAGGTCCATTTATACGTTGCTCGTAGCTGACTTGACAATGAGCAGCTACTGAACTGGTGAACTCGCTTGACAATTGGTTAACTCGCCTTGTCCGTTCACACAGTTTGAGCTGCTGGCGAGAACTAGATACTACAGCACGGGTTCTGGGATGCCAGGTGATTTTTCAAATGTCCATCAAATAGTCGAAAACAGCAACAGATGGTTGATCCGAAATCGACCATTGGCAGTTTTTGTCTCAGGTTTTCAGTTGCATTTATCATTACACAATTTTAGCGCAAAATACACGTTGACCGTGTATAAAAATACTTTGTGCTGAATTTCTTCGCACTGAAGGTACCATCCGATAAAAGCAGATAGACAAAAGGAATTGAATGCAAAGACAAGGAGCAACAAATACAATACTGAAGGAACTGATGATCTCCGAGAGAAAAGAGCAGTGTTGAGAATAACACCTGAACAAGTGGAAACACTGGTGGATTCAACGCCAAGATACACTCATGAGAGATGTTATACCTGCAAAAGAGAAATGAGAAATCACATCGATGTGCCTTTCTTCTAGAATATCGTTCAGATTATTCTCGATATTTTTTAGAATCTCGAAAGTATCCATAGTTAAGATAATTCCGGAAGAATGTGATGCTATAGATGGCAGTCTGAAAGATTTTTTAAATTTTTATTTTTTTTGCTTTGACAGCAGCTTCGTGTACCAATTTGTGCAATGAAAATGAAAGTAGATTTACAGGTGGAATAAATACGAGTCAAATATTAAAATAATGAATGAAATAATGTATGTATTCTGTTTCTTAGAACAATACTATTTTTGCAAATGGTGAGCGAATTTTAAATGAAAATGGTGTCTGATAATGATTTTATATTATATATTTCTCAGAAAGAAAGCGTGCAAAACAAATAACAACGATTTCGTTTCGAAACTATGAGGTGTTTATTTGTTTTTCCAATAATTTTCATGTCTGTTCATATTTTAAAATTACATATTTCTAAATATCTTCAAAATGGAGACATTTCTTTAAATTTGGCATCCCTGATTGGATCTGGATTTTCTATAATGCTGCTGATGGAAACAAAACACCGTAACAGAGTGGATATCAAAGATGACATGAGCAGTGTAGCCACACGTACAGATTTATCTGGAAAGGTACAGATTTTTTAGTTATTTTTGGTACAGATTACAGATTTTCATCAGAAAGTATAGATTGGTACAGTTTTTTTCAGTGTGTGAAATTTCTCTCGATTTTATAGAATTTTATTGAATGATAGTTCTTCTTCTTGAATGGCGTTAACGTTCCCTGTGGAACTTTTGCCGTCTCAACGTATTCATTAACTAGCGTCGTTCATTAATACTTGGTTGAGATTTCTATGCCGAATAACACGCCTTGAATGTACTCTGGAGTGGCAAGCTCTAGAATACGCGTGACCACAGTGCAAGCCGGAAGAATTTTCTTTGACGAAAAATCCCCCAACCAGAACGGGAATCGAACCCGAACACCCGGCATGATAGTGTGGGACGCTAACCACTCGGCCACGGGGTTCTCTGTCCACTACAACAATAGTATTGTGCGTTCTTTGCATTGTCTTATTTTTATTATTAGTCTTACTAGCTGACCCGGCAAACTTCGTCCCGCCCAAAATTTGTTTTTTGCTATCAATACCTTCAAACATTCACGTATTCTTATTAAGTTCATGCGTCCAATCGCAGAACTGTTCATTGATTGATCTTCTAATCGACCCCGTTGAATTTACCTTTTACTAAAAAATTCCTAGTACTTCGACCAAAACTCATCATTATAATATCAGAATTTTTCCAGACACAACTCTCGTTCAAGATTTTTCATCCACTTGCAAATAACATGTTTCTCCGTTACATGGAATAAATGTTTGATACAGAAAATATGATATAATAAGGACAGACACCTCCGCTCTTCTCCCCTTAGAGAGGGGGGAGGAGTGTCTATTCACCATAGAAACGTTTCGTGCCCCCTAAAATCTTCACATGCCAAATTTGGCTCCATTTACTTGATTATTTTTCGAGTTTTGCAGAAATTTGTGTTTCATTTGTATGGCAGCCCCCTGTGCACCCGTGGCCGAGTGGTTAGCGTCTCACATTATCATGCCGGGTGTTCGGGTTCGAATCCCGTCCTGGCCGGGGGATTTTTCGTCAAAGAAATTCCCTTCGACTTGCACTGTGGTCACGCGTATTCTAGAGCTTGCCCCTCGGAATACATTCAAGGCGTGTTATTTGGCATAAGAAATCTGAACTAAGTATTAATAAATGACGCTAGTTAATGCATACGTTGAGACGGCAAAGGTTCCATAGGGAACGTAAACGCCATTCAAGAAGAAGAAGTTGTATGGCAGCCCTCCCTAAGAGAGGGGGGTGGAGTGTCTTACCACCTTACCACCAAACATTTATTGCACCCTAAAACTTCCATATGCCTAACTTGGTTTCATTTACTTGATTAATTCTCGAGAAATGCAGAAATTTGTGTTTCATTTGTACGGCAGCCCACCTAACCCACCTCACCATCTACATCACCGTTATTCCTACACATTGAATGGATGCCTAATTTGTTTAACAGAACGAATTATTGCACACAATTTTGTGTTTCATGCAACATTCACGGGAACCAATATGAAAGAAAGAATACATAATACTCGATTCAGATTTGCATTCGCTCGCAAAACATACCTCTTTTGCTCACTTGTTTTACTATTTCCACTGTAGATATCTCAGATATAGATATTGCTGGATAAATTTACTGTCCAATGGTATATATTATAACATACATTGTAAGAACGATTCTGCGTAATATGTATTTGAAATATTTTAATTTTTCGTTACATTTTTCGTAGAGTGAAACTCCTATATAGAAATCAAAGACGTAGTCCTCATCAAAACTTCGCTATACTATTCTCAATGTTCATTCATTCAATTCGCGTTGGCGGCATTGAACTTCGTGTTCTGCCATTGTGAAGCGAGAATCATAATGGATTTGCCCTTTTAAAATGAATATTACGAACGAAAATTTACTTTCCGTATCGAAAATGTTTTGAGGTATTAGAGAAACTTGCTTTATTCGCAAATTGGGCGAAAACATGTGTTTTATGGTAGAATGATGAGTTTTCGTGCAAACATCAGGAAATATATAGACAAATAGTTAAGTAAAAGTCAGGACTACGTGTTTGAAGCATTCAGCAAAGATCAAGTAATTATTTTAGTACAAAATATAACAACTTGCATCTACCTTCGGACGTATTAATCTGATAGAGTATCTTTCATTCACGCCAACTTCAACCTATAAAAAATACCGACACTGTACCTTCGAAAACGTTAATCGCTTCGGAATATATAACCCTACCAAAACCGAGGGGTGCATCCATGAACAATATACGGTAGAACGAATTTACAAAACAAAACAACAACAAAAGTATTTTTTTTTGTTTTTTCAGGAACATTTTGATTTCAAATGGATTTTTTGTGCCCACTGTTAGTCTTTAGAGACAACAAAATCGCAAAGGAAAATGTCTTTTATTCGTCTTTCCCGAATTCCAGAACCTTTATTGCGATATATGCTATACTATATACCATTAGACGGAAGCATATTTTGAACGCAAATACAAACAG
Source organism: Toxorhynchites rutilus septentrionalis (assembly GCF_029784135.1). NCBI lineage: Eukaryota > Metazoa > Arthropoda > Insecta > Diptera > Culicidae > Toxorhynchites > Toxorhynchites rutilus. The sequence goes on from NC_073745.1 coordinate 342,131,275, forward strand.
TGACGAACTAAAACAAATCAATAATTTGACGAATATGTTTTTACGATTATACTCGCTGCTTGCATCCCTCCCGTTTTTGGTGAAGTCTGGGTCATGCGGACTCAATCAAATCTATTTTGCAAGTGCATTTCTGACAGCTTTTTACCCCATGCTGTCTGTGTTTCCCATGCTGTCAAACGTTTCTCCTATGAAAGGAGTAAACGTTTTCGTGACTTAGGCTTTGTTTATTTACCTTTTTTGATCAAACGATAATTCCCAATTGAAATTGAAATAATTATTGTAATTTGGGTAATTCCTTCTTCAAAATTCGAAGTTCAAAGTGTCAGTTGTGCTTTCATGATTTCAAACACTAGCATTGATTGATAAAAAAAAATGTAGTTCATTCATTTGATTTAATTCGATTGTTTTTGCCTTTCATAACAATATTTTCTCTATGTAGTGGTTTATTATAAGAAAACTAGCACTTTTTTCCCCTCCTGATTATTGGATCTCTTTTGACATTTCGATTGGATTCTTCTTGACAACCAATTTGATTCTATCCGCATGACCCAGATTCGAGCAGGGCATCAACATGCATAGTAAGCCTTCGTTCACAATTCTTACATTTTTTCGAGGCGGGCAAACGTACACGAACTCCTTTCCATTTGCCGACAGCATGGATTTATGAATGGTCGATTTTGAACAACAAGGTGAACGAAACTGACGTTACGAACAAGCAAACCTATAGTTGCAATTGACGAGCTCTGGTGGTTCCTAAAGTAAAACTGGGCAGGAACATATCTTTGGCTGCAACGATCTCTCCTGGCCGTAGCGATATGTGCTCTCCACTTTACTCTTTTAATTTCGTACTGCGTCTCGATCCATTCCTTCACTTGCGCTATATATTGATGCACTCTGAAGAATTTTAATCCCTCCTTGATGCATATATCACCGCTGTCACCACTATCCGGTAATGTGTTGATCGGAAACCATTTTATCTGTCGTATCTCATTTTTGGTTTGTGTTCGAAAAACCGTATTCTGAGAAACATTTGGTATGATATACAGCCGTGAGTTCTGGTACCTTCTGTGTTTCTTCTCTATGTAGACCAACTGGCCGACATCGGCTTTTATCGTGTAACCGACCTCTTCGTAAACCTCGCGGACGGCACAAGCGAATGGGTCCTCATTATCCTCCGATTTGCCTTTGGGGAATCCCCATTTCCCCGTGAATGATTCCACCAGCAGTACGTGCGTCAAATCCTGCGATAATATAATAGCGCCATTCACGGGTAAGTTCATCTGCCGATTTGAGAATTTCGTCAACATTCCGTCGATCCATTTCTTCTTGCGTTTCAGGAATGGGACGTGTTTGAAGAGATCAAGCATGAATTTCTTCAGGGTATACTTCTGCGGGGGCGTAGAACAAATATGATCCAAGTAGTACCAGTAAGCTTTCCTCATTTGGATGCAGATACGATACGTATCTTTACGATCGCTCGGCGACATACACAATATATATGTATTGGCCAAGTAGTCCAGGGTATGCTCCGGAATGACAACAGTTTGCGGCAAAACCATGGTGAATGTTTGAGGATGTTTCGTGCTCTGAATGTCCAACACGAAGTACTTCGAGTTTAAATACACAGAGATAGAGGTAGTCATGGGTAGATTTTGTAGTCTATGATTTACACAACGATGTCATATGACTACCTGCTTCAATGTTATGGCTATGAGTGGGTAAGTATAATTTGTTTACTGTTGATTATCGGTATTATTTTGGTTCTGAATTTCTTACATCACTTCAACTCTTACAACCCGTTTACCAGTTCCTATAACATACGGCTCTTTTCAGAACCACAATTAGGAACAGTTAAAAGATCTAAACTAAAAAAAAAGCAATTACAGTCCTACGTCAAGTTCACATCCGTGTTTCTAGGCACAGATCTTACTTTTTGTGACAATTTAAAGCATCTAGCATCCATTTTTGGAGTTCGCGCAACGTATGAGTATAATGAGACAGTGTGCAGTGAATATTTGTGGAACCACGGCGGGAAATTCGAATAAAAGTGTTATATTTGTGTATTATTTTAGCAATACCAAGATGATATTTTCACATTCCACATTTCACCGAAAATGCAACTGGTTTCAAGGACTAATAATATGATTACCCTCTGGAAATTTTATTCTATTATTTATTTAATATTATATTTTTTAAATTTTTATTATTATTATTTTTTATCATAACTTTTTAAAATAAACGCTTGTTCGTCATACGAGATGATTCTGAATGAACAGTTTGGGAACGAATGATGTGTAGCTGGACAGAATACATGCGGAAATCAGATTGCTTTGGACGGAACTCTTGGAGAAAACTAAAAAGGATAACGATTTTATTATTCACAAGCAAAATGCGTGTAACACACGGTTGAAAGTACGCAATCTAAATTTAGAAAGACTATGTATAAGCATCATCAAATACATGAGAGATTCGAGGCTAGCAAATGCTAATGTACATTGAATTCGACTCGGATTGCGTCACCTCGGCGGCTTGGGGCCGTCTCCTTGTTAGATGGTGACGTGATTTCATGATTTTTCTCTACTACAAATAATTCCAATGGTACAGATTTTTTGAAGAAAAAGTACAGACGAGAAAGATTTTTCCCCTTCTGGTACAGATTGAATGTGGCAACAGTGAACATGAGGTGTGCTTTTCGACAATGTTCTCAAGAATTACGATTTTGTCAGAAATCGTTCAGAAGCAGGTGCCATACTGACTCGAGAGACTTCATATATATATTTTTTTTTGTAATCAGATACAACTATAAAACCAAGTTTGTTGCGAATATAACTTGAAAACCCTTTGAATTCTTTCATTGTCTTACTGATATGCTACAGACTTTCTAACAAAATAATGATAGAGGAGAAGCACTGGGATTAATTTTCGTTACGGAGGAATGGAGCAAAAAAGGTTGAAAACCACTGATCTAGTCTAATCGCATAGGAATAGTGAACGAAGACTGAAAACAAGGTAATTTTGAAAATTCATAATTCAAAAACGAGAAGAAACACATCTTTGATATATAATGTAAAAAAATTCTCAGCTTTCAAGAAAAAATATAAAAAATATAGCACTCTCTATCTTTAACCATGTAAACTATAAAAACATATGCAATCAATAATTACAAAAGTTAGAATTTTTTTGCAAATGTCATATTTTTTAGCTCATTGCCTTCAATTTGCTATGTCGATCATCTAAATCGGTCCAGTGGTTCAAAAGTTTTGATGATTTTTCGAACCACCCTGGAATGGAAGTGGGCACCCTAATAAAAAAAAAAATACGGGTCTAATATTTTTCGATAAGGAACAAAACTGCCACTTTCCACGAAATCTGAGAGCCACTACAGGTATAACGATATAACGTACATTTCACTTTCAAAATTGTACGTTGTATCGAATTTTACGTTATATCGCAGAATAATAAATTACTCACAAACGTAGTCTATAATACATTATTGTGTTGCTGTTTTGGTAAAGTTAATTGAAGTCATTAATTAATAATCAGGAGACGAAGTCAGCCTTTCTCATGATGTTTTCTTTCGTACTGTTGATTGAAGCTTGTTTCATCTAGAATCCGGAATCACAAAGCCAGCTGTATTTCGGATTGATTGAAGGTGCAAAACTTGTTTTAGCATCACAATACAGATAATACATTGTTCTATCAGGAAAAAAATATTGATTTTTTTTCCTTTACACTTTGGAAATGTGTACGTAATATCGAGGTAAAATGTACGTTATATCGAGTGACGTTATATCGAGGGTACGTTATAACGAGGGTACGTTATATCGAAATTTCCCTGTATATCGATTTGACATGGAATGGTTGAAAAGAAATGACCAAAATAAGGCGAAGTTCTTCTAGAAACGTTGATGTCACTGAAGAAAAAAAAAGAAGGAAATGACAGAGAGAACATTATTTTCCGTATATTTATTTTCCCATGAAAAGAGATCAGTGCTCTTCACCAGACATAGACGCTAGCTCCGACGGATCCATCATATTAGATTTTTTAGCAAATAAATTCTATATCACGTTGAGGATTCGCTTTGAGCAAAAGCTTCAAAAATCGCTTCCGATTCATCGAAAAATTAATTACGAACAGGTGCAAAAATGGACCCATACATCATCGATGAAGGCGAAGTATAATCCATTACATGTCATCAACAGCCGCAGAAGCAACTTCTTGGCCCCAGGGGAAAGTTTCTGACTTTAATAAATGATTGAGAACGACAGTAATCGATTTCGGATTTCCCGCTTCTTCACGGCAACGCGTGAAGCACAACGCGCGAACAAAGTCGAACCCAAAATCTCTCGTCCCTAATGATTGAATCGCCCACGGGAAGCAACAGCTTTCTGCCCCGGGGAAACTTTAAGGTGGATGTCACTCTCTGTATAATCCGAAACGGAAGGGGCAACCAATTATTCTCGCAAACAGCACCCGCAAATGGAAGTGGCGGCAAATATTTGACGCAGAACAGTTTGCAATTTTTCGATCTTCCTGTCATATTTCATTCCGCTCGCTCTCCCGACGGATGCCACGTTGCAGTGCAGAAGTTTTCCGTCTCTCTCCATGGTGGCACAAACTACCCGAAGTTTTACTTTCATGCTTTGCCTTTGCTCCCCCGCATCATTTTTCTCCGACGAAACTTTCAGGAATCTCGTTCCAACAAGCGAATTGCGGGGCACACGAATAAAGAAAAATTTCTGCGAGGAATGGGATCCTAACTATGAAATACTTCCGAGTAGTTTCGCTTTCGTTTCAAGTTGGAACTTCGAGAGGATTTTTATGGGTATGCTATTTTCGCAAAGTTTCTTTCGACTACAGAAATGCTACACTAAAGACAGCCTCATTAATTTAGTGATAAGAATAGGAAATGAATTGTTATTGTAGGAGGGATAGTTTATTTTCTAACCTCAGAAGTCTTCTCAGAATGCAGGACCTGCTGAAATATGTGATTATTCAAATTGTATGTGGCATTCCTATGTCATGTTGTCAGCCGAAAAATGCGTCGTAATCCCGGAGTTGTCTTACAATCTCCCATTTTAGTGTATGTACCCGAATGCGGCTGCGGATTCCAACAGACGTAATAAAACAACGTTCATGAGGTCGTGTATGTGCGGTTTTAAGTTCACCGACAGCAATTCCAGCCGAGATTTACATGTCATCATTATCCACCCTTTCAGCAGCAATTGTCTCTCCGTCAGGACGATGGCTCAGTGCGCGTTGTTGGGGCGGCTCGTAATTAACATTCGGATCAGATGCTTTAGATGAAATGGTCGCGTTGATACCTTGGGATTACTGTGTCGTCGTAAAGACGGAGCGCCTTCCGCGCTCACAAATTCATTCCATCGTTTATCATAGCTTGTGTTCCATTAATGGTTGATGCAATAACTAAATTGGATGTTTATTGTAAAGAAAATTGCCACTATCAACATTTTCAATGCCCAACTTGGTGACATAAAAATACTCATTTTGCTTAAAACACGGAATATTGTAGCGAAACATGTCAGATCGCGATAAAAATAAACCATAACAGTTTTGTTTTGTCTCTATTTGCCATCAGCTAGACGTCACCCAGAGCAGAGAGTAATAATACCAGTTGTTCCTACAAACAGATACGGTCGCTCCCTGTCAGGATCCGCCCGGTACCCGCCATCACCCGCACTTGAAACAAATGGAAATGTCGTTAAAAGCTTCTCTCGACGTAATAAACATTGTGACGGAACGAGAGAAAAATTAAGCACTTTCAAACTGATCACGTGTTCGTAGCGATAATGCTGGAATTATTACGCTGGAACACGAAAACATGGCTACAAAGCGGTCCCTGATGTTTGTTTAATTGTACTTTGTCCCTTTGTTTTTTTTTGTTCTTTTTGCTGCCGCTGCTTCAAACGTTTTGTTTTTCTAGCTATCGCCCGCGGAGATTTGCATGATGGCAGCTTTGCGTGATTACGACAGTGGAGCTGAACACAGAAAGCGGGATGAGAACATTCTTACTGTCGAAATTAGAATAACATTATCATCAGTCATAACCATTTTGTGTGTCTGCTGTGTTGTGTTCGACGAACGTTGTTCTAACTTTTAGTAAAGGATAAATGAGCAAAACTACCCTGATTAAGAATGGAAAGTTAAAGGGCTAAAACTAACAATTCGGAAGAACGAATGATTCACAATTACTGACTAGAGGTAGATTTAACTGACCACAGTATATGAACTCTGCTTCACGGTTAGAAAATGAACTATCGGTTCGGAAACAACTGAGAAATCTATTCGATTGAACTGGTGGTAGATTCACAATGGGGTGGGGCTTACGATGGAATATTTCGTTTCTCTCCAGGCTTCTGGTGTATTGAGAATGAAATTCACGGTAGACAGTTATGTTTGTTTTCGCAGTAGTGTTGATGTAACAAATTGTATTCCGCTGTTGCTCTTGTTGTCTGATTTGATCGGTTGAGGAGCACAAATTGGATCAATCAAAAAAGCGCGTTTGGATAATACTGAACATTAAACAATTATTTAATTGTTTATTTCCAAACATATATCCGCGTAGAAATATTTCCAATCAATTGATGCAAACACCTTTGCGATCTATGAAGAAATGGTCATGGTGTAAGCATTCGGAATCTTTCATTATTTACTGTTCAGTGTTTAGATTTTCCTTTAAGTCCCATATAGTCCTGTTCGACGCAGCTAGCCTCTCTTGTATGGAATAAAAAATTATAGGAGGTTGTGTCCAAGATACGACCGCATTGTTGACGTAGAACACGTCGTTATTTTGTATAAGTCGCTTGTTTATATCTTCGGATATTATTCTATAATGCTGTGAAATTTTTGAAACAACTACTTAGTAGAATAATCTCTGAAATGGTTTTTTCATTGTAGAATCATTTGACGATAATTGATTGATGATTCATTCTTGCCCTCGCAGAACAGTACACAAGCTGTTCGCAGGTCGTACTTTGTTTCATGTCAGTACATTGAAAATTTACCTCTAACACTATTCGGGTGGCCTTTTTCGCAATTGACATACACTCGGCTACAGGCAATCACATACATGTCGCACTATTCCATTATTCCAACTAAATATACACACACTTATCTACGATCTCGATTAGCGTAGCTGTGATTATTGGTTGAGAGAGTTTTATTCCCGTCATGCGAAACCAAATTCCAAAATTCCAGAACATTTATTTTCTTGGCGAGTCGACGATAACCTAGCATTATGATTCCCACACAATTGTGTAGCTCAGAACCTTAATGCAATGGCGTCAGTTTGATGCAGTGATTGCAATGCCAGAGACATCAGCGAATGAATAACTTGATCGCGTCCACAGTTCAAGCCGAAAGAAGGCATGTGATGACGCAAAACAAGGAAGAACAAGCGATGTTCATTGCTTTGAAAACAGAACGAGACTGAAAGTTTGCCTCAGCAAGATCCACTGTTTATACTCAAGGCAAATATTCCCCTTCGTTCTTTTGCCTTTCCTTTGTTCACGGAGACTTGAAACCTTACAATTTCCCCTTCGTTGCTCGTTATTGACAGCTCTGTTCGGGAAAGCACACAAATAGACAGAACAAATGTATGCTGAAGAAGAATGTAAACATGTTGGACATCGAAATGAAGAGGAGGGTTTCAGCTGTCATGTAAGTGAAATATTTCATTGATTAGTGAAATATTTCATAAACTACACTGAAAGAAAAGGTGTCCGAAATTTAACGTGGACAGGCTTTATGGTGCTTGTTGGACGCACATGACATATCTGGCCAGAGCAGTTCTTCGCGTAGAGATAATTCAAGCGCATGCAGTCCATATAAATCCGTTTTCGCCGCACGAGTTTCGCTCTTCCGGTGATCTTCATCTTACGGAACTCGAGACGCCGTTAGAGGTAGTGCACTTGATCGCCCTTGGCTCTCAATTTCGACTATTTAACCCACGCTAGTACCTACTTCCAATCCGTGATTTCTCTAGAATTTTGAATTTTTCAACAATTTCTGTTCGCGTTTGTGACTCTAACTTTGTTCAGTTTTTTTTTGCTGCATATCTGCTTCTATTTACAATGATGTTTTGTTTTGCTTTGTATTGTCAACAAGACGTGTACCATTATCTGTATGTGGATTCGCACATTTTCTAATTATTTTCCGAATTTCATTCAGATTATTAGAATATATTTGGTTCGCCTTCCGATGTTCTAGTTTTCCAATTGATTTCCAAATTTCATTCAGATTTTCAGGTTCATATGTTTGGTTCGCTTTCCGATGCCTCAAAATTATCAAAGTTATCAAATTTCGTTATCTCTAAATTAAATTGGTAATGATAAAAACACTAATTGAGTGCATTAACTCCGTAGGCCTACGTCAAAAATGCTGTCTTGATTTAGCACCACCCTATATAACATTTCCGGGAAAGTAAACGAGTTCATCAACCCAAACACTATCTCTATTTATAGGCAATCACCTTCATTCTTCTTCAGTTTTAATGACGGCGCCTGCTAAAAATGGTACTCTTTGGCTCGAAACATGCCTGCCAAACAACTAAGCTCCTCTCCTAAAATGAAAGTTTATAAGGATAACTTATCATACAAATCATTTCGTTTTCGGATATTTTTCTTGCCTCTAAATCACCGAAATTCTTCTCATTTGTTGAAACAACATCCCACTAAGTTGGTTCATCTGACCTGGTTGTTGTCTTCCATAAATTGTGGGTGCATTTTTTTTTGCCCCACGATCCCATTTCACTTCCCGTTCTATGTGTTGTTAGAACCAAGATGTTGGATGAAGTAATTAAAGGGAAGAATTGGCACACGTATGAGGGGACGGGTTTGTGAAAATCTTTAAATCGAGTTATGAATTTACATAATAACATTCCTTTGGTAATTAAATAAATAATGGTGATGTAACGAACCGAATTACCAACTCAAAGCTAGAAGGAGTTCACGAGCTTTGTTTATGATAATTGCAAAAGGTTCCAGTATAAATATTATATTTATGATAGACGAGCAGCGATTCACTAAAACCATGATGCAAAAATATTCTATAATCTATTTATACTTTTCAAATATTTATCAATTAGAATGAAGGTTTTTTTTCGATACTATAAAATTGATCATCGTAAGCTTGTGTGAAATGAAATGTTGTTCGAACCTATGAACGTATAGTCAGAGTGGTCCTTGAAAATTTCCCACTTGATAATTGGTCGGTGTTAAGTCAGATCGGACCATGTGACATTTTTATGATTTCGAGAAAAACGAGTTTGAAGTTTGGTGCTATAAGGGGTTTTCATTGAGCGTTCAATTCAATTTCGATAAGTTATTCCTGCTGTACGCGCGATTTTTCAAATATGATAATTGTCGAATGTTGCTTACAAGATGTTTAACCTAATGCAATCAATAACTCGAAAGTTACAATTTTGCGACTTGATCCGCTCTGACTTAACATCGACCAATTGTTATTTAGTTTCGAAGTCACTCGAGAAATAATCAATGCAAAAGAAAAGATAACGTTGCTCGCAGGAAGAACACTTAAACCAAGCATCAAAACTACGATCTAACAGTAGCATTCTCCCAAAAACTCGAAGAAACTTGTCAACAGATTCCCCCATCGACAGACAAAACATTCACTGGGCACTCTCATTCCCAGCTTTGTTTTCCCAAGTTCTTAATTGAAGTGTCATCGTCATCTAATTCAAACATCTCATTGCCCTCCCACCGCATTCTCGTTCCAGGCTATCCCAAAGTGGTGACACCGTCCGGACCTGGCGGGACAATAGCAGCAGGTGCTGGAGGTGGTGGTACGAGCAGTGTCGGTCCAACGGCTCCCGGGGGAAGTGGTTCCTTTCCGGGCAGCAATGCCACCTCGATTCGCAGACAATCGTCGGCCCGTGGTTTGGACGCTTTGGTACCCCCCGGACGGCAAGGTTCATTTCGGGGACGAAACTCGCCGATCAACCCGACGCCACCGGATAAACCCTCGTTCTCGGGCTGGAAGCGGCGGCCGTCCTGGCCGGAGGTCGAAATCAAATCGTCGTCCGGGTAAGTGAGAGTTGCTGCAAACCGAAATATGTTCTATGTCTGTCTTGATGGTTTCCTATAATCTGGAGTGACTCCGCCACTCATGCTTGTTCCCAAATATTCTGAATTGGAGATTATCGATTAGATTAGTAGCACTAAATAATATTGACACTATGTTCCAATCCGCTTTATTTTTCATCGGTTCAATAGACTTCAAGCTCAGTCATAACTCCAATAGTTATTCTGATAGCGTACAATCCTGAAGTGAGACTCACCATTGAGTGGGCAGATGTTTTTATTGCCCTCAATAACAGGAAGTACGCCGACTCTCTCTCTCGACATCACAGTTTGCAGATTCCATTGCTAGCTTGACAAATTGGCACCAATGAATTGGACGCCACAGGGCAGCAAACAGAGATTAATAGCGATAGGCGCGTAACTACTCTCTGCAACATAATTGGAACATCCGGTGTATTTACGAGACACACTTCGACTTTCGCTCAGTGATGATAATTTTACTACACTAATATATCTCACTTCCTCTTGAATGAATATGTCTAGTCAAACATTTGTCCAATTCCAATGGGGGATGATTATCGGAAAACATGCGAGCAAATGTGCTCCGTCACGTTCGAGCAGACTTCACCTTGGTTCCAAACAGTGACTACCAGTAACTACGAGTAGTTCCCCCGCATCTTTTCGTGTTCCGTTCTCTCGGATATTCAGTTGTCCTCGCCCACCATCTCCTGATGAATGTGCCTAAATAAATAAAGCTAATGGCTCCCGGCTACTTACCCCTTCTTCTCCGGAAAATGCTGCAATTAGGGAACGAAAGGAACGACAGAGGGAAGGAACATATCTACCAACTTTTGCTTGTGAATGAGAACTGGCCGCTACACACAGGTGAAATATGGCGCTCTGTGGTGTCACATTCTGTAAAACCTTTGAATATTTGTGTACATTCCTTGGGTGTTTTGATGGTTGGCGTATTGTGGCAAATTTGAATGATGAATTAGGTACATTATATTGCTTGAACAACGCAAATATGAGAGCAACCTAAAAATTTCATTCCATCAAATGTGGAGGCGATCTGGCGTAGTGGTAACATCCATGCCTCTCACGCTAAAGGTCACGAGTTCAATTCTCACTCCCGACATTCTTCCAAAAATGGAAGTAAAAGTGACGAACCAGCCAAAATGAGTTGAAAGACACTATAATACAGATAAAAAAAAAAAAATTCCATCAAATGTTGTTTGATTTGATGTGTCTAGAATGCTTCTGCCAAATTTGAAAATATTTATTTTTGAACTAAAACACCAACAGCACGCGGCATTGAAAGTTTAATGAATTTACTATTCGTGCCATGAAATTATACACATTTGATTACTAAAGAGAATTGCCAGTGCGAGCTCAGCCATGCTCTCCAAGAAACTGTTATACCACATCATGAAGTCCTTATTCACCTGAGATTGGGCTTAATGTAACAATTTGTAAAATCATTCCCTAGAGGATAGATAGAGGATGCTTCAAATACTTGGTCACCATGTTTACAGGTCTGTCGGAAGCAATAATTGTGTGTTCGTTGGACCAGTCATTAGAAGGCCTATAACTGATCGGGAGTTTTTCAATACCACGGATCCACGAAAAAGGGATGGATTCCATTTAAAAATTCATAAATAAAATTCTACGCAATAACAAAATCTTGACTACAAACAGGTTGTCTAACGAGTGTTGAAAGCATTTTCCAATAACTAGGGTGATTGATGAGCTTGGAGTAAGTATTCCCCCTGTCCCACCTTTTAGATCCAAGAACATTTTTTCAGGAATTCCACAGGAATATTGAAGAGAAGGAAAGAAGATACTAGAGAAGTTGAGGCATTACAATAATTAAAGACTACCGGAATCTCCCGGATTTCACTCACAATTAAGGTGGTTTTAAGGTGTTTAGTTAGCTTATGCCAATTTAAAAATATGTTTTGATGGTGCATTTGTAATAAAGAATAAGCTTAATTTATCTAAGTTATCAATGCTATGAAAATCGTCATATAACTGAAACACTTCTTTTTTTATGTAAGTGCGTGTAATTGGGAAAAGTAATATAGAAACATAAACTCAGCACGACACATAACTAAACATTGGAGACCATGAACTTCCGAACAGATACTCTTTTTCTCCAATATTCGTGGTTAAAACACAGCCCGCCATCACGAGGTTGGATAGCGCGCAGCCTCAGTCTGCACTTATTAGGTAAGAACCCATAAATGGGTTGGTTATCGTTGCCAGACACAGAACATGGGCTCGAAGCATTTTCATAATCCAATAATATGAACCAATCTATGCTATCGAACAACTGAATGAAAAGAGAGTTTTCCGTCAGTTCAATGCCATTGTGGATAGGTTCCAAAACGTCACATCAAGATCCACACGACACATCAATGTGAAGGCTGACGCTGGAAATAGGGACAGTAAATAGGGAAAATCATGGTAAATTTTTTCAAACATATGACGTTGGTTGATCGCTGTCTACAGTCGCACCAATGAAAATGTCACGTTGTTTATTTGTCTGTTCGATGCAACGTGACATGTTGCATCATTATCATCATTACTTACTCTCTTTAGGGCACAACTGGCCGAGCATAGATTGCTTGTGCGAATGGACCAGTCAGAATGCGGAATCTTCATTTGGATAATTCTTGACATTTTCCAATTGCTCGATGATTAATTTAATTTCAAAAGATGTATAATTGTTATAATAGACACGTAGAAATATTTTCTATCGATTGATACAAATATATCGGTGAACAATAGAAAAATTGCGGAGCTTCAAACGCGATATTTTCTCTCTCATCTTTCATTGCCCGTTAAACGAACGCTGCATTTGACTCGTGTGTCGCGCTTATGTCAGCGTTTTTCGGGTCTTCCACAACAAATTATTGACTCAGAGAGTTGCCAACGCTTTTTGTTTATTTGGTACTGTCCACAATTCGCGAGTGAGCTGTTAGTGGCGAATGAACTGCAAAGTTTAAAGCCTCTCTAATACAAACAAGGAAGGAACGAGTGAGCTGCGAAACCAACTCTCACCATTCTCCTGCTCCCTCAGATATCAACAATAAACCATTAACACATTTGTTCCTATTCATAAAATGGGAACGAACCACCCTTCCAGAAAGACCTAGTCCTATGTCAAAAAACGGAATACATGAAAAACATGTTCCGCCAAAAATGTATCCCACCAATAGTTAAATTTGACTCAATGTTATGTTCATAGATTAGAAAAAAAATCAAAGTAGTTTGAAATAGTTAGATTAGTATGAGTGAACGAAAAGAACCGATTTCCTGGAAAATTGAAGTTGATATACTCAACAGGTTGATATGGCACACGCGATCAAATGCTTCATAAAAAATTTTAATTTTTAATTTTTTTTCAATTCACTCTTGACAAATTTCATAAAATACTAAGAGGACACAAAATGCTCATATTCAGGTTATTTAATTTCTTTTTATCGGAATCACCTTAGCACATTTCCAAGCTAGAAGAAACTTTGTTATTTCAAGCATAAATTTAAAAAAATATGTGAGACAACATATGGCAAAATGATTTGCACAAACCGAAACGAAATTCCACCCAACTCTATTGGATTGAATTTTATTGAATTTATAGCAGTAAGTGCTTCATTTTCAGCAACATAAAGTTTAGTTAACATTTTATTGAGAAAATTTAGACCAGTAAAGCTAGACTCATCTAATATCTGGACGCACTGTTTGTTTTACAGCAGCGCTCCTAGTGGTCAGATATGGAATGTTTTGACAGCAGTTCAATGAATCACGACGAACACGAAAAGATCGTTGTGATCCATTTTTCTTCAAAGAAGTTATACTTAATGTAGGATGCGAACAGAAAATTTATTTCGGACACTCACTTCGAAAATCCGACATGGTCAGATTCGAAAATCGCGAAGTCGTTGAAATTTGGTGAATCGACTATATGCATCGTTCTCAAACACTCGAAACTGCATATAAGGGGTTGAAAACGATTAGGGAAAAGTCAGGCCTGTCGGGTTATGATATTACCAAGAAATTCAATACCAGCCAATGAACCGTCAGGAAGAATTGCCTGCGAGTAGAATTTCGAACTTTTCGATACAGTAAATATTCAAACAAGACACCGAAGCATAATCTGTACAAACAGGAGTATTCTTCCGTACATGTAGTGGATGATGGCCTTAACCTGACCCCCCCCCCCCCCTAAATTGCAACGGTCATTCATCACATAAAATTCTCGTTCTTCGACGACTTCGGCATTGATATAAATACTTTAACTCTTACTCTATGTTTAATACTGGTCGGTGTGGTTCATGAGCGCCAAAAAAGGGGAAAACAGAGGCCCAATCGGAAGTTCCTTTTTACGACACCTTCGAGAATGGTGATCCTAAACCGACCTTCGATTTTTTGCAGCGAATCTACTGCCAATCGGGTAACATGTTTTAATATGTTTCTATAATTCTTTTATTATCCAGGAAACTCGTTACTGAAAAATAATAAAAGTTACTGTTAAAAAGTAGTGGATTTTACTAGGAAGATTGAGGATATCCTAAATTTGGAAAATTTCTCAATGAATAAAAAATCCCTACAATATCACAGCAATAGAAGAAGTCAATGTGACGATGCAAGAAGAGTTGATTATCTTCTGCTCAGATTAGCTTAAGCAGAAGCTCAACGAATGCTATTAGAAGTTCTAGTTATAACGCAACATTGAAACACAGTATTGTAAAACATTGCTGAAAAACATATTATCGATATTCTATCTTCATACCTTGTTGAAAGACTTTCAGTATGGTTACAAACATTTTGACGAAACAAAAAAAGGTTAAAAATCAACGAACGCGCAAATTTAAGAGTTCAACTCACCAATGTTGAACCGGATTTAATTAGATTTTTAGAAAATCACCAAGTTCATCCACCACACTGAATTTTTCGTGTTTTTTTATCTTTTTAAATAATGCTAAAATTTATTAAATTAATTACCTACTTGTAAGTAATTTGTTTTTGTTATTTTTATTTTTTTTATTTTTTTATCTGTATTATAGTGATTTTCAACTCAATTGGCTGGTTCGTCACTTTTACTTCCATTTTTGGAAGAATGTCGGGAGTGAGAATTGAGCTCGTGACCTTTAGCGTGAGAGGCATGGATGTTACCACTACGCCAGATCGCCTCCAGATTTTTGTTTTAATAATTGTTAATTGCACTTGATATTAACAGAATTATATGTCTATAAATTTTTTGGATTTCGATGAGAGAATGATGTCAATTCACTTAATCAACCGCAAAGTTTTTAAATTGTTAAGTATTCGGTATGCTTGAAGAATATTGACTATAGAGGTCTAAGGTATCATTTCATTCTGAAAAAGGGATCTCTTTCTCAAAATAGTTTTAGAATCCCAGGTTTAAACAATTCGATACTAGCCAGAATGCACGCACTGTTCCGTATTCACACCAAGAGCTCGTACCAGGCACCTCTAGGCTGTTATGCAACTGATCACTTACTTGTGAAATCAGTACCTGCAATTTAACTTCAACCAATTCTCTTCCTTTTTTCTTCTTTGAAAAAAAAATTAAAAAAATAATGATTAAAAACCATACTATCAAAGATAAGATCATGTAGTTTCTGGAAAAATTCTTGGATCACAAATCAATCCGCACTACTGAAAAATACATGGTTATATTGAGAAAATAATGTTTCATGACAGCCAGAAAGCTGAGAAGGTCCAACTAGGACGTGATAAAATAAGCTTCATTATGACGTTTGGCACTGAACCGCGTTCTAAATATGATCTCGATGAAACTTTTCATAATGCAAGCTATACATTACCATTGATTTCGATGAGTCTTTGAACAAGATACAAAGAAGGTGCAGATGGATCTGAACATCAGCTTTGGCGATGAAGTGGAGATGGAAGTGGTAAATCGTTACATGACGTTAATGTTCTTGGGACGTTACATGCACCATATACACTTGCAGCTTTTAAAAAAGGCCTTTGAACAAACTTCTTCAGGTGCCGAAGGACGACACCAACGTGATTTGGTTATTTTACGTGAGCTGCAACTGGACTTTCAAAATGGAGAAGAAATTTTTTTGAATTTAGATGCAATCCAAATTATTTCACAAGGTGCATCCGACAATGGATAAATTAAAAAAAACTCGTCAAAATTTTACGACAGACAAATCCTGCTGTTGATACCGGCAGCACTTCGGGTAACGGCATGAAACGTACGATCATCGATGGCAGCCAACATTAGCGAAAACAAATAAAATATCTGTCATCAATTGCAACTTATTGTCCAAAAAATTATAAAAGGCTATACAATTTGAAGTACCATTGAAATTGAAAATTAAAATTATTGTTCCTGTTAACACTACACAAAGCAGGAAAACTGTCCTAAAATTACCTGCAAACCGATTTATGTAGGTATTAAATAAATTATAAAAATGAATTAAAATTAAAACAAAATGAAATAAAATTACAGCAAAAGCTAGGTTACACGGAATAGCAAAAACGTCGTAACTCGCTGAAAGAAAATCGGGATTCACATCAACCCTCAAAAGTTTCGGGAACAAATCTTTTGATAAATCGTCAACAGTCGAAATGCAATCGATTCAGGAGACGTCTGAAGACCAGATGCAGCATAATACTCAAACGCTCGACGAGATGAGGTCAGATTGCGTGAGTTGTCAACGTCCGAATAATGCTGATAACATGGTCCAGTGGGACGAATGCCAAGCATGGTGGCATTTTTCGTGTGCCGGAGTGTCCGATTCGATTGATAATCGTCCGTGGTCCTGTCGGAAATGTCAAAAGGATGATGTTGTTAGTGTTGCATCTATTTCTCGAGCCTCCCGCGCATCTGGGAAGTCAGCCAAATCTGCTAGGATTAACCTGCAGCTTGAAAGACTGGAAGAGCTCCAAGCAATACAAAACAAATTTGTTGAGGAGAAATATAAACTACTAGCATCAGAGATAGAGGTAGATAACGATCGTGTAAGTACTCAAAGCAAAGGCAGTCGAGCTGGTAAGCAGTCGAGCATTGCCAGAGTTGTGAATTGGGTGAACAATTGTGCAGAGCAAACAGAAGGTGCCCATGATCCACGTTCAACGGACGGACCTTCATCTGTGCCGCCAATACAGGAACTTAACACCAACCGCAATGAGCACCGCGCTACCACGACCAGCAACCGTTTTCCAAACCAGAATCAACAAACCGTACACGATAGTGAGAAACAACGTAGTCCTCTAAAACACCCTTCGTTGCCCTCTCGCCGCTCAGTAGCAACGGTTGCGAATCGAACGATGGGAGAAGTTTAGAAAACAATTCCGAATCAGGACGAAGCCGCAGCAACTAACACCGTATTCAACAAGATAGCAGGTACGATACCACTAGCACAATCAACACCAACGTATGGATCGTGTCCCACATCGGCACCGATGTCAGTAGGAGTGCTTACACACCCACAACCGTCAGCGTCGATGTTTCCACAACCAGCGGGTTATTAATGTGCATCAGTGCCGCAAATGGCTCCCGCATCAGTGCAGCAATCCGCGATGCCACCGTCGATTAATCCACCCGTACCCGCCTCATCTCTGCTTGGATTTGAGTTCGTACCACCGCCATCGATTACATCAGCACCTGTAAGGTCACATCTGCCTGGATTAGCGTTCGTACCACCGCCAGTGATTGCATCAGCACCTGTGAGGTTATCTCTGTTTGAATCAACGCCTGTGCCACCGCCAGTGACTACATCAGCTCCCGCGTTATCATATAGACCAGCGCCTGCAGCTACTTCGTGTTCTCCGTCTTTCACAAGGGCAGTATCTTTCCCTCTGCCACCAGGTAGGCCAGATAATCATCCTCCAAGAGAAAACACAACATCAAATGAAACCGATATTAATCTTCAACATTTATTGAAGCAATTTGGTAGTATTGCTTTATTGCCTTCGCAATCACCATTCCTCAATGCAAATATAGCCACATTTACACCCACCCCCTCGCAGTTGGCTGCCAGGCAAGTTATGCCTCGTGATTTACCTCCTTTCTCGGGTCACCCTACTGATTGGCCGGTGTTCATGAGCAGTTTTATGAATTCAACGCTTGCTTGTGGATACTCTAGCGCCGAAAATCTTTGCCGCCTTCAGCGAAACCTGAAGGGCGCAGCGTATGAGGCCGTTTCAAGTCGACTACTCCTCCCTGAATCGGTACCTCAAATAATGGAGACGCTTTATATGCTTTATGGAAGGCCTGAATTGTTGATTTCCGCCCTTCTGGAAAAAGTGCGCTCAACTCCTGCGCCAAAGGTTGAAAAATTCCAAACTATTATCGATTTTAGAATTTCAATTCAAAGTCTTTGCGACCACTTGGAAGTTGCGGGACAAACCGCACATCTGTCGAACCCAACTCTACTCGGTGAACTGGTGGCAAAACTCCCACCGCACCTTCAAATGGAATGGGGATCGTTCCTCCAGAATTTCGCAGAAGTGAATTTGAAAACATTTGCAATTTTCATGTCAACCGTAGTGAGATCAGTGAGTAGTGTAACAGTATATGCCAGCAATAGTGGAAAGTCAAGCGTGGTCGATAAAAATCGATCTAAATTTAAAGGAAATGTCAACACCCATTTGAATGTAACACAATCCGCCAATGAAACTGACTCATCCACCAACTTGGGAAGAGTGAGAATGTGTACTGTTTGTGACAGAACGGGACATCAAATCCAGGAATGTCGGAATTCCAAGGCGCTCTCCGTTGATGATCGTTGGAAACATGTGCAATCTAGCAGACTTTGCCGAAACTGTTTGACTTCACACGGTAGAAGAAGCTGTAGGAAACCTGGCTGCTGTGGAATAAATGGCTGCCAATTTCGTCATCATCCGCTCCTTCACTCATCGCGTAATAGTCCTGGTACTAGCGTGGTCAACACTGCGGGTAATTTTACGCATCGATTGGTCGAACAACCACTGCTCTTCAGAATATTGCCTGCGACCTTGCATGGACCGAAACGGTTCGTCTTTAACTTTAATCGAAGAGAACTTAGTCGAACAACTTGGTGTAGATGGAGTAACGATGCCTCTATGTTTATTATGGACTGCAAACGTGACTAGAGTGGAAAAAGAATCTAAACAGATGTCCCTTACCATTTCCGCTGCAGGAGGACGAAAGCATTCACTTGAAGATGTTCAGACTGTGAAGAAGTTGTCGCTGCCAAAACAAACTCTGTCTTTCGAATCATTAAGTGATCGTTTTGAGTACCTCAAGGGACTGCCCGTGTCGAGTTATACCGATGTTACCCCAAAGATACTAATCGGAATTAACAATTTGAATTTGATGGTGCCATTGAAGATACGAGAAGGACTTGGCATGGAACCGGTCGCCGCGAAAACGAGACTGGGGTGGTGTTTTTATGGCGGAAAAGGAGCCAAAGGTCAGAAGCCTTCAGTGAACTGCCATTCCTGTGTATGTGTATCATCAGATCAAACTCTGCACGACATCGTCAAAGATTTTTTCACTGCAGAAGATGTCAGTGTGCTATCGGTGACGCCGCCCATATCAGAAGAGGAGAAACGTGCGCAACGAATACTTGAAACTACAACGATTCGAGTCGACACTCATTATGAAACTGGACTGCTGTGGAAATCTGATTACGTAGAACTCCCGGATAGCTACAACATGGCTCTCAAACGACTAGAGTGTTTGGAGAGGAAAATGAATCGGAATCC
Organism: Toxorhynchites rutilus septentrionalis; assembly: GCF_029784135.1. Lineage (NCBI taxonomy): Eukaryota > Metazoa > Arthropoda > Insecta > Diptera > Culicidae > Toxorhynchites > Toxorhynchites rutilus. The sequence goes on from NC_073745.1 coordinate 342,151,087, forward strand.
GGACCTGAAGCAGGCCTTATGCCAACAAATGAAAGAATACCTGCTCAAGGGCTACACGCATCGCGCAACTAACGATGAAATGGTTAGCGCAGATATACGACGAATCTGGTACTTACCTCTTGGAGCGGTAGTAAATCCGCGGAAACCAGGCAAGGTTCGGATGATCTGGGATGCCAGAGCCACTGTGAACGGAATATCGCTCAATTCCGTACTGTTGAAAGGACCTGATCAACTGACCTCACCTCCAGGTGTTCTAGCTCGCTTTCGACAGTTCAACGTGGGCGTCTCTGCCGACATAAAAGAGATGTTCCACCAAATATACATACGAAAAGAAGATCGACATTCGCAACGCTTCCTTTGGCGTGATGATCCTGCCAGTACCCCAGATATCTATATCATGGATGTAGCTACATTCGGTTCGACTTGTTCAAATTTACCATATTCCAAGACTAAGGGTGGCAGTAAACAACATAGCGAATACATGCCAATGGTGTAGGATCTACAAATGCTCACCGCAGATCCCTCGTATGGCACCACTACCACTTGCCAGAATGGCCTCGTTTGTGCGACCATTCACGTACGTTGGTCTAGACTTCTTCGGGCCACTCACAGTGAAACTCGGCAGAAGCAACGTGAAACGATGGGTCGCCTTATTCACATGCTTAACCATACGCGCAGTACACGTCGAAGTAGCTCACAACCTGACCACTGATTCATGCGTTAAATGCATTCGAAGATTTATTTGCCGTCGAGGATCTCCGGCCGAAATCTATTCAGACAGTGGCACAAATTTCCAGGGCGCTGGAAGATTACTCAGAGAACAAATTGAGCAGTTAGCAGCTACTTTCACAGGCGTTTACACCAAGTGGATTTTCAATCCTCCTGGCACTCCGCACATGGGTGGTGCGTGGGAGCGGATGGTGAGATCTATAAAGACAGCCATGGAAACGGCATACTATAGTAACCGAAAGCTAGACGATGAGGCCTTGATGACATTCGTGGCGGAAGCCGAAGCGATAGTCAATAGTCGCCCACTCACGTATTTGCCGCTTACATCAGTGGAAGACGAAGCCCTTACACCGAACCACTTCCTCCTAGACAACTCTAGTGGTGTTCGACAACCAGTGGTGGAGGTATCAGATTCAGCAAGTGCTCTTCGATCGAATTGGAACCATATCCAACATCTACTAGACATATTCTGGCGCAGATGGACCAGGGAGTACCTCCCAACGCTGACCAGACGTCCGAAGTGGTGCGGCGAAGCGAAACCCATTGTTGAGGGGCAGCTAGTGCTTGTGGTAGGCGACGGTAGAAGAAATGAGTGGACCAGAGGCCGTATTATTCAGACGATAAAAGGTTCAGATGGGAGAATTCGGCAAGCTATAATACAAACTGCGAGGGGGCTTGTGCGCAGGCCAGTGGCCAGACTGGCGGTATTAGAGGTTGAAGAGAGTGGTAAAACTGAACCTGGTGGCCAGTATTACGGAGGAGAGGATGTTGATACCGGCAGCACTTCGGGTAACGGCATGAAACGTACGATCATCGATGGCAGCCAACATTAGCGAAAACAAATAAAATATCTGTCAACAATTGCAACTTATTGTCCAAAAAATTATAAAAGGCTATACAATTTGAAGTACCATTGAAATTGAAAATTAAAATTATTGTTCCTGTTAACACTACACAAAGCAGGAAAACTGTCCTAAAATTACCTGCAAACCGATTTATGTAGGTATTAAATAAATTATAAAAATTAAAACAAAATGAAATAAAATTACAGCAAAAGCTAGGTTACACGGAATAGCAAAAACGTCGTAACTCGCTGAAAGAAAATCGGGATTCACATCAACCCTCAAAAGTTTCGGGAACACCTGCAATTTCGTTTGGAATGTAGAGGAATGCTAAAATCAACTGGTTTTAAAACTGTGGAGCGTTGAAGGAACCTGCGACGAAAATCAGGGAATACCTGTAAGAGTAAGTATTATGAACTTAAATAAGCAAAGATGATCAATCAAATATTTTCAACCAAGATAAAAAATACAACACAAAAGTGGTGCTTTGTAGTACATTAGGCTTCTTTAGGCATTTGAAGAAATATAAAAAAAATACATGTTCTCGCCTCTCCTGTATATCCGAGGTAATTTCGCATACGAGGGTCACTATTTATATTTCGGGAATAGGAACAAAAACAAATAGTTAAGCTGCGAATATATTTTTATTGTTATTCAAAGTACTCGCCACGATGATCGATACACTTTTGCATGCGCTTAAACCAATTTTCAAAGTATTTATTCCAATCGACACGAGCCTTTTTTTTTTGAGCGATTGTCAAATTATGTGGGATCCAACGTGAACTTAATTTTCGCACAACTAAGTGTTCATGTTAAATCGCATATATGCTGGTGGAACTAATGCTTAGGGATGCCTCAATCTCACAATAGGTTACATGACGATCTTGCTTAATCATTTCGTGCACAGCATCGATGTTTTCTGGCACTACAGTCGATTTTGGACGACCTTCACGAAACTCGTCGGACAGCGAACTACGACCACGATTGAATTCACAATACCAGCGATACACAGTGGTTTTTGATGGAGCTTCATCGCCAAAAGTCAAATTAAGTTGATTGACGCACTCTTGTTGTGATACTCCACGTCGAAAGTCGTAAAAAATCATCGCACGAAAATGTTCACGATTCAGTTCCATTTTTTTGCCGATACCAAACTTTCAACTAAATATAAAATAAACAAATAGCGTCCGTATGACAAAATGTTCTGAGTACGTATATCGTAAAAAATGTCAAACTTTACGATGAAACCGTCAGATGGACTCACATGACATCAGTGTTGCCAATTCCCGAAATATAAATAGTGACCCTCGTATTACTGTATGAAAAAAGGTAATCAGATAAGGATAAGATTACACATAGAACACTGAACTTACCTCGCTTGAGAGCATCTTCAAACGCTGGATTGGGAAGTCATCACATACGAGAAGATTATATAACTAAGGCTATAACAGCGGAAGTCATATAACGTATTCCGTTGCCATTTTGGGAACGAAGATTGTGGCTTCCGGTACATTGGCAACGGCCCTAATAAGCCGGAAATAAAGTTAGGGGTATTGAATTAGACAAAAAGAGTGTTGAAGCGAAATGGCGAATAAACGGAAACGGAAACGAAAGCAAAAACGGGAACGGAAACGACCAACACTGCCCATGATTGCATAGGAGACGTAATCGACAACACTATTAGTGTTGGGAAAACGCAATTTGGTTGTTTTTTGGCCTACAAGCATATCCATGCAAATTTCCGATGAAATGATCTGTCCAGTTGAAGAATATTATCGGCCAAAAGAGGGCCTATGTGATTTTGCGGATTATAACTTTTTTTTTCCATTTGGAAAACGCTTACGTCTATTTATGCGGACAATCAATCGTTTTAATGAACATTTCTCCGCATAGCTAGACGTAATCACCAGGTTGCTCTGTTTGTAGCGTTAGTATTTACAATTCCGATAATAGTCAAAACGTCTCCGTCGGTAGTTTCAGTTGTTATCGGATAAAATCAAAAAGATTTGGAAGAAATTTAGTGAAATGTCTGGAAAAGGTGCTCTGGATTTGTTATGATAGTACTTTTTTCCTGAAGAATACTCTGGGATATGATAAGAACTGCAGGTTCGGGTTTTTTTGTAAAGGCAATCTGCAATGTTGGTAATTTTAGCAACATGATTTGCCGATATCACGATCAATCGCATAAAGATGGTGGAGTAACTTACTCCAACGGTATGAGTAAATGCTGAGTATGTGGAATAATTCGATTCGATTCGAAAATAGTAATTATATGAGCAGCGTTGGGTTCTTATATTCATCTATTAGGAAACACTAAGTAATAAGACACTATCGTGAAAGACATGTTTGAACTCTACTAAGAATGTGGTTCAAATGTAGATTTAGCTTCTAGCACATAATACTGACAATTGTTGGTTTTCGAACGATGTATGAAAGCTGTATGAAACTGCGTCTGTTTTGCGGACAAACAGTGATTTCTCGAAAACGTTTTTTCAAAATTGCTCAAATGTTTTCGAACGAAAAATGTTTGTTTGCATGTTGAGCAAACGTATTACATTGTGTAGAATGCGAAACAGCGAAAAAGTCCATTTTGTTCATTTTGTCGTTTACGTCTCCTATACAAACATGGGCAGAACAATCACCAAACACAAACGACCACATGCAGGGCAAAAACAGAGGGTCGGTTTAGGACCACAACTTTGCTTCAAATTTTGGACACATTTTGTCAGCAGTATTTCTGTGAGAAAAAATAGTTATTGATTTTTAGGGACTATTATTTCATTGTTATTCTGTTATAATCCTAGACCAAACATCAATAATGAACAAAAGTTATGAAATTTATTCTATGATTACTGTTTTATGAACATACTCTTATGCAACTCCTTCAATATGAAATTTCACCGTTAACTTTTGATCCGTCCAAATATTTGTTTTGGTTTTTGACATGTTGTTGTTGACATGCTAGGTACGATACTTGACACTACATTAACTATTGGTACAATAGTACCTATCAGTCCCGTTAATTCAATATGTAAAGTATTTTATGGATATCTGAACCATATCGAATATAATAAAAAAAATATCCGGATTAAAAAACCGTCCGTAATCAATAGCATTGAGGTATTATTTTGCCATTTGGCTCTAGTGCCCACAATTTTGTTGCAATCACTAATCGAAAACAACTAAACACAACCAACCAAATGAACACTACATTATCACCGTCCGAAAGGACCAGCTTGGTGCAGCTTTGATTACAATGTATACCCGACTGTTAGTGCCCACTTGATGCTGCGGCAGTTGGCATCTCTCCAAAATAATTATCACCTGTTGCGCTACTGCGATAAGTGCATCCAACCGCAAGCGTTTCTCCACTTTCCGGCTTTCATAAATGCGCTATCTGCTCGACGAGCAATTTAGACAGGATCTGAAACCGACCGTTGATATCACCACCACCCTCATCATCATCAAGATCATCATCATTAAACGCATCGTGTGCCGCCAAATAGCACACCACAGGCGTGCGTGCATCAATTTCAGCTTTTCTAAAAATCCATTATATTTTTCATGCAATTTTCCGGCGTAATGGCAGTGCAACACGCTATCCTCTGCCAGCCGGCCAGGATCATGAAGTGCTCGTGGAGCCGCTCTTTGCGCCATCTTCTCACTACCCACAACACACACAGATCCGTGTCCATGTGGCCGCGACGACGGTGATATACCGTGGTTGGCACGCTTGTTTAGTATTTCGCTGCCTTTAAAGTGGGACGTTTAGAGAGCGTATTCGGGTTTTATTAAACCGAATAAGCCTGCGGGGGGTGGACAACGACGGGATTGGGTGACGGAAGGGTAACTTGAGTGCGCCCACGCGGAGCCACGTGCTGTTGTATAACACCGCCGTCTGAGTCACATCAGTTTTTATTGCTATAGCTCGCGCATTTTCCGCCGTCGAGTAGATGATTCGTTTTCACCAAAAAAAAGTGGCTACACGCTAGCTGCATGCGAAGGCAAAATTAGATTGTGAAAATGAATAAGAATGAACTTACGAGATGGTAACCACACATGCCAACTAATAGCTTTGGTACCACAGCCCTGCTCTTTGCAGTCGCCTATAATCAGATCAATAATTCAATTATCGCTCACTTTCGAACAACCGATGTTCGAGCTTCAACATTAATTCCAGTGACCCAAGGGAAGAGCATGTAGCCACGCAATGGCCGCTTTTAATGATGACAACACTCACTCTGCTCCCCACTGCCATTAGTTAAAAGTTAAACGTGTCACTAACCACTGAAAGCAGTGTAATGTAATCGACGACAACAAAATGTTGTCTAACCCGTATCAGATGCCATCCATTTTCCATCGTCGGAAGCTGTCTAATGTGTGGAGTGGTCGTAACACATACGCGATGTATCGTCAATTGCCCCAGCATTATCCAACGTTAGCCATGTCTACCAGCTCACGGAATGTCCGACTAAGAAACAGATTTTACACACCACTACAATATGTTTTCATGTGAACATGGGTTTCTAATTGCAATGTAAACAGGCTGGATATTGCCTGTAAAAGGGTTTTTATAGGTAATGCGAGCAGGGTTGCCACATTTAATTCTGTAAAAGTTTCTGAAAAAATCTGTATATTTGTATTTTTAGCCAAGAAATCTGTATCGAAAAGTTCAGGGAAAAAAATGAAAATAAAGGATTAAATGAGAAAAATAAGTTTGAAGTGAAAACTTATTTTTCTCATTTATGGGTTGTTAATGTCATGTCATTACAACAAAATAAATCATAGAGAAGTTTTTCTCCTCTAAATTGTATGTCGTTTATAAATGGTTTTGCCTTCAAAATGTCTTACAAATGACCTTAGCAATGGATACAAAAAAATAAAATCTAACAGCTGGGACCAAGTTATATCTGAGTCACTCAATTTTTGCCCAATGAGATTCGACTTGAGTAGCCTGAATTCGTTATTCAAGCCTTGTATATTATCTACTTCAACGAATCAAATCATTAAGGTTTGGTAGCTTGACGAAATTTTGAGGGGTTTATCAAGGCCGCACGATAAATCGATTTGAAGGTCAACTTCCCAGCTGCATTCTATCCTTTTTCAGCTTCTACTGCATCGATACCAATGCAAGAATCCTCAGGCTTCTTCAGAAAGTCTACAAAATCTTTCACATCAAGGTCAGCATCAGCGAATCGTTGCACATAGCTTTCCAAACATAAGTTACCTAACATGATCAACATTAACATTCAAGCAATAAGTTCTTTCGTGTTATCCGGAAGATTATGCATAAAAACATCGTTTTATGGAGAAACGTGGAAATAGTCAAAAAGTAACATAGGACAACTATGCGTAGAACGGCAGAATAGGTTTTGCGTAATGAATGGCGATTTCACAGCTAGACAATTGCTCAAAAGAAAATTTAGAACTAAATTTTTATAGCGTTACATTTTCTTTTTTTTTTGCATTTCTTCGCATTCTATTTCCTGTAATTTTCGCATTGTGGGTTACATAAAGAACGATGATTTCCCTTCACATTTGTATAGGCATCAATCATTTTATCATTTAGCTTTTAGGTAAATAAATGTAAAAACAAATTAGCTTCATTCTGTTATTCCCTGTCGGCGTTCTTAATGTGACGCATCACAACGTAAAATTTTGTTAAACATACAACCGGTGTATGGTTAGCCAAAATATTTTCAGAAATATTCATTGCGTTCGGCGTTGAAATGCTCTACTATGGTTAAAGCTACATAATATACTCGAGTGAAAATTTTATCGCAAATAATTACTAGATATACCATTCAAATCTTGTAAAAACCCTCCCAAGTTTAAAAAAATGTTCTAACATATATCAGAAATATTTAAGGACAAAATGAGCTTCATTCCACGCCGACAGCTTCGAGAAGTCGCACGCGCTTTGTGTACGTCCCGTTAGTGTGATCGGATACCGTTAGTGAAGCTATTTTTTCCCGCATTGGTGCTTATTAGTGTCGCGCGTGAACTGGATACAGTGTTCGCGATAGCAGAAAGGAAAGGTTCACTTCAGCCAAAGTTGGCAAAGCGTCTGGCTTTTGGTTTTCACCATATCATCGCCATTACTATCGGCATCAGACATCGGTGATCAATCCCACACAGTGTGAAAGCGTGAAGAAGCACTTTTTGGTGGTGGCAGTGTTCGATTGCCATCTCACTTGCGCGGAGCGCCCAGCACGCAATCAACCGAGCGTCAAGTTCAGCTGCACCGGTGGGTGCGTTTAGGTATTTAAGAGTAAATAATTTTTAAGATTTGATAGTTTTAAGATTAAGAAAAATATTGTATTTTTTAACTGCCGCATAATCATGGCAGAAGGGGAAAGAGAGTTTCCTAATATGGAAACCTCTGACTCCGAAAGTAATACCGCTTTAGTTGTGCAAACGGCGGCAGGAAAATCGCTAAAGCGAAATACCACTTCGGAAGAAGAGTCATCCCACCTCAAAAAACCCCCCTGAACCATCCACTTTAACTCAACCCCCGATCTCGCATCCCTCATCTGTGGCTTCCGATCCCCCTCAACCATAACACCGCCGTCTGAGTCACATCAGTTTTTATGTCACGGTTTCCGCTCAACCATCGACCTCGTCTTCCTCCTCCGCTGTCTCCGCTCCTCGTGTCAAGATCTATCCGGAAGATGCATCTGGAAATGGCTCATGGGTTGCTTTCTTCCGGCCCAAACCAAACGGGAAACCGCTCAATGTAATTCAGATCATGAAAGATCTGTCAAAAAATTATTCCTCCGTGGTTGAAATTTGTAAAGTTAGACCGAACATACTACGTGTTGTCGTGGCTGATCGGAAGCAAGCTAACGAGATTGTTGTCGACAACCGGTTCATACTAGAATATCGCGCATATGTGCTCTGCCATATCGTAGAAATTTCGGGGGTGATAACAGAAACGGGTCTGACGAGTGAATTAATAAAACAGGGAGATGGCAGATTTAAAAAGCTTCCTTTGACAAAAGTTAAAATTTTGGACTGTCATCAATTAGGAAAAGTGTCCCAGGAAGAGGGAAAAACAAAATTCACGCCATCCGACTCGTTTCGAGTAACTTTTGCTGGTTCCGCCCTCCCTGACTACGTTATGGTGGACAAATTGAGGCTTCCAGTACGACTCTTCGTACCAAAGCCCATGACTTGCAACAAATGCAAATCAGTTGGTCATACAGCAGATTATTGCGCCAACAAGGAGCGCTGTGCCACTTGCGGAGAGCAACATGTTGGGAAATCCTGCAGTGCGACTGAGCATAAGTGTCCATATTGCGGGGGATCCCCACATGAGCTCTCAGCTTGTGAAACTTATAAGAGTCGCTGGGATAAACAGAAGCGTTCTTTGAAGGAACGCTCAAAGCGCACTTTTGCGGAAATTTTAAAGGGCGCTTCTCCACTGGCTCAAGAACAACAACCAATCAACACACATAATGTCTTCGCCACGTTGCCAGTTGACGAAATAGAAGCGGACACAGCTAACGGGAGCACACCATTTATTTTCCAAGGGAATCCCCGGCGCAAAAATGTGACCACTCCCAAAATTCAAGCACAAGTCCCTCCGGTGATAGCCCCTGTTAGCTTGCCTAAAAAATCGAGTGCAACGGATAAGCAAAATCAGGTTCCTCCTGGCTTCCGTGGGAATAGTTCACCTTCGAATGACCCAGCACTTGACGGGACATCAAAAACCCCAAATGTCCCTGTTTTTCCGTCCAGTTCAACTTCCCAATCGGGATTTATAAAGTTGACTGACATTTTGGATCAAATCTTCATGTGTTTTAATGTTTCCGACTCCATCAGAACCATTGTCACCGCAATGCTTCCAGTATTAAAGACAATTTTGCAGCAATTGATGCAAACATGGCCCCTCCTTGCAATGATTATCTCTCTTGATGTCTAATTTAAATAGAGAGGTCGGAGATATCACTGTTCTACAGTGGAATTGTCGTAGTCTTATCCCTAAACTGGATACTAAACTGGATTTTAATTCATAAGTTCAATTGTGATGTTTTTGCTCTGTCCAAAAGATGGCTTTCTTCGCGAGATGATCTCTCTTTCCACGATTTTAATATTATACGCTTGGACCGGGATGACAGATACGGAGGGGTGCTATTGGGGATCAATAAGTGCCACTCATTTTTTCGAATTGACCTTCCACCTATTGGAGGGATCGAAGCTGTTGCTTGTCATGCAAACATCAGAGGCAAAGACCTCTGTATAGTCAGCTTGTATTGGCCTCCGAGAGCTGCGGTTAGCCGCAAGCAACTTGTTGACATGTGCTCACTCCTTCCTGAGCCACGATTAATCTTGGGAGACTTCAACTCTCACGGAACTGCCTGGGGGGAACAGTACGACGACAATCGTTCATCGTTGATATATGACCTTTGTAACAGCTTCAATATGACCGTTTTGAACACTGGGGAAACAACACGTGTACCTAAACCTCCTGCTAACCCAAGTGTTCTTGACCTCTCGCTTTGCTCGAATTCACTATCGTTAGATTGCAAGTGGAATGTAATTCAGGATCCCAACGGTAGTGATCACATGCCAATCAAAATTTCCATCACCAATGGGTCAAATTCTTCTGAATCTATAAACATGGCATATGACCTCACAAGACACATTGACTGGAATAAATATTCGGACGCGGTTGCTCTAGCCATCAATGCCATAGATGGTTTACCTCCATTAGAGGGGTATAACTTCCTTTCTCGTTTGATTCATGATAGCGCAGTTCGCGCTCAAACGAAACCCATCTCAGGTTCCACCGTTCGCCGGAGGCCTCCCAATCCATGGTGGGATAGCCAGTGTTCCAAGCTTTATCAGGATAAATCGAATGCATTTAAAGCTTTTCGGAAACGTGGAACCCCTGAAAATTTTCAAACGTATTTAGACCTTGAGAATCAGTTCAAAAATTTGATCAAAGGGAAAAACGTGCTTATTGGCGAAATTTCGTGGGAGGTTTGTCACGAGAAACGTCAATGAAAAAATTATGGAAAGTGGCTCGAAACATGAGAAATCGTTCTTCAACGAATGAAAGCGAAAAATTCACATCGGTGGATTTTTCATTTGGCACGGAAGGTTTGTCCTGATTCCGCTCCTGTGCAAAAAATAGTTCGAGATATACCACAAGATAGGTGCGATCTTGATTCCGAGTTTTCGATGGTAGAATTCTCTCTTGCTCTCCTTTCTTGTAACAATTCTGCCCCAGGATCGGATCGAATTAAGTTCAACTTGCTGAAAAACCTCCCTGATGTTGCGAAACATCGCTTGTTGAATTTATTCAATCGGTTTCTGGAGCATAATATTGTTCCAGATGACTGGAGACAAGTACGAGTTATAGCTATTCAAAAACCCGGAAAACCTGCGTCCGACTTCAATTCGTACCGCCCAATAGCAATGCTGTCTTGTATACGGAAATTGTTGGAGAAAATGATCTTGTTTCGCCTTGATCGATGGGTTGAAACGAATGGCCTACTCTCAGATACACAATATGGGTTCCGCAGGGGCAAGGGGACGAATGATTGTCTTGCGTTGCTTTCTTCAGAAATTCAAATGGCTTACGCCGAAAAAAAACAAATGGCTTCAGTATTCTTGGACATAAAGGGGGCCTTTGATTCTGTTTCAATAGAGGTTTTGTCAGACAAATTACACTCTCGGGGTCTGCCGCCTCTATTGAATAATATGTTATATAACTTGCTTTGTGAGAAACATTTGAACTTTTCTCACGGAGATTCGGCAGTAAGTCGGGTCTCTTACATGGGCCTCCCCCAGGGCTCATGTTTAAGCCCCCTTTTGTACAACTTCTATGTAAGCGACATCGACAATTGCCTTACACAAAATTGCAGCCTTAGACAACTTGCAGATGATGGAGTGGTGTCTGTCGTAGGATCAAACGAATCCGACCTGCAAGGACCCTTACAAGATACTTTGAACAATTTTTCAACCTGGGCCATTGGGCTAGGGATCGAATTCTCCACGGAGAAAACAGAGATGGTGGTTTTTCTAGGAAGCATAGACCAGCAAAACCAAAGCTTCAACTTTTGGGTAAACCGATCACTCATGCTATGTCATTCAAGTATCTTGGGGTCTGGTTCGACTCCAAATGTACTTGGGGGGCCCATATTAGGTATCTGAGTAAAAAATGTCAACAAAGAATAAACTTTCTCCGTACAATTACCGGCACCTGGTGGGGAGCCCATCCCGAAGATCTTATTATGTTGTATCGAACAACTATTCTCTCAGTGATGGAGTATGGCAGTTTCTGTTTTCAATCAGCTGCCAAAACACACCTCATTAAACTCGAGCGAATTCAGTATCTTTGTCTCCGTATCGCGTTGGGATGTATGCCCTCAACGCATACCATGAGTCTCGAGGTTTTGGCAGGCCTACTCCCACTAAAAGATCGCTTCAAATTATTATCTCTTCGGTTCTTCATCCGGTGTAAGGTCATGAACCCATTGGTGATCGGAAATTTTGAGCAGCTGATCGAGCTAAATTTTCATTCTGGATTCATGACTTCATATCATGAATTCATCTCCATGCAGGTTGATCCTTCTTCGTATATTCCCAACCGTGTTTGTTTTCCTGACTACATCAATTCCTCTGTACATTTTGATCTGTTCATGAAGGAGAAAATCCATGGAATTCCAGATTATCATCGATCGGGGATCGTTCCTACGATCTTCAATGCAAAGTATGGGCGTATCAATTGTGATAATATGTACTTTACTGATGGGTCCACTATAAACGAGTCCACAGGATTTAGAGTGTTCAACGTATTTTTTAGCACCTCCCACAGTCTTCAGAATCCTTGCTCAGTGTATATTGCTGAATTGGCAGCAATACACTGGGCGCTGGACAGCGTCGCCTCGCGACCTGTTGAACACTATTACATTGTAACGGATAGTCTTAGCTCTGTCGAAGCTATCCGTTCAGTGAGGCCGGAAAAGCACTCGCCGTACTTCCTTGAGAGAATACGAGAAATTTTGAGTGCTTTATCCAGACGCTGTTATGTCATTACCTTTGTCTGGGTCCCTTCTCATTGCTCAATTCCGGCTAATGAGAGGGCTGACTCATTAGCAAAGGTAGGTGCGATTGAAGGCGATATTTATCAGCGTCAAATCGCCTTCAATGAATTTTACTCTTTAGTCCGTAAAAATACAATCGCTAACTGGCAACACAAATGGAACGAAGATGAATTGGGCCGGTGGCTCCACTCAATTATCCCTAAGGTTAGCCTCAAACCATGTTTCAAAAGTCTGGACTTGAGTCGGGACTTTATTCGAACCTTCTCCCGACTCATGTCCAATCATTGTTCGTTAGACGCGCTACTTTTTCGTTTTAATCTTGTCGACAGCAATCTCTGCGGTTGTGGCCATGGTTACCACGATATCGAACACGTTGTTTGGTCGTGCGAGTTGTATCTTGTCGCCAGATCGAATTTAGAAAACTCCCTTCGGGCTGGAGGAAAGCAGTCCAATGTGCCGGTGAGAGATTTGTTGGCTCGGCTAGATTCTGATTATATGTCCCAAATATATGTTTTCCTGAAAGCCATCGATCTTCGAGTGTGATGTTCTTACATCCTTTACCCCTCCTTTTCGTCCTTCGCAAACTATCGGTTCCCTTCCTACTAACATTAGAATAAGTTAAATTGTGAATACATATTAGATGTAAGGATAGTTTTAAGAATTGAGTGTGAAGTGTGAGTGTGAATGAGAATGTGAATGTAAATGCGAGTGTGAGTGTGAACATTGCTACAATATCCTTACATCCCATCCTTTTCCCAATCAAAGTGTGTCACCCTTCTAAACTCGAGTCGACCGCGAGTAATCGGTTTCCTATTTTATTAACCATAGAATTAAGGAAACATGTTAATATTTTATAGTAAAAATATATTTAAGAGCGTGGCTCCTTTAAACCTATGTAACTGAGCCTGTAAAAATAAACGGATTAATAAAAAAAAAATGAGCTTCAGAAATTGCTTACCCTCACAAAAGAATTTAACATTCAAACTTGAAATTTAAAAAAAACTCAAACAAAACTGTAATTTTTGAATGAAAAATATCATCAGAATTCGAAGAAAGCGTGAGGATCGGGTTAGTCCGTATTCATTTTCAAAGCAGCGCATCCATTCTGAAAATATCAAAAATGTTTTGGAGTTTTATTCTGTGGCTGTCTACCGGGCACGCTGATTGAAATATTATCTCATGAATGGAAGTATATTTTATGTTCTTAGGTTCTTTGTTTTAGCTGCCATTTAACTAATTTCCCAACATGATCAACAATAACATTCTTGTCTCATTATAAAGTTTGCAAAATCGTTCGTTTAAATGAGTCAGATTGGCGGATTGTCATACTTAACTTGGAACGAAAAGAATAGTTTAAGCTCTTTAAACCGCTCAAGATTTCGCTTAACTCCAACGAAAACCGTCTCGTTGTGTTGCGATTCTATACAGTTCTAAAAAATATTTTTTTTGTATATTTCAAATATGGCTTGTTTCAAGAGAAAATGAAAGGGGTCAACGACAAAGTGAAAGTTGATTGGCTATTACGAGCACAGTGAAGTAAAAATCGTGATTTTGGTAGATTTTAGATGAAGATTCAGCAGAAATTGCTTAAAATGATATTGGAGCGAAATTAAAAAAGAAATATGTGTCATAGAAAAAATTGTAGAGCTGTTAAACAGCTTCAATTTGATTGATAGAAATATTCATGTTTATTATATTTTTTTGGATAAAATTAAGAGTAACACCTTAAAACCACAAACTTTGAAGTTTTTCACATCTAAAATGTAAACAAAATCCACTCATTTAGAAGTTTCATAACTGTATCCTGCATAAAATGTTGTTATCTTTAAAATGGAAGCAACAGAATTATCCTACGTAGCGTATTTTTTAATCAGAACCAGTTCAAGGCAAACATGGCCAAAACAGAGAAAAAGGTCAATAACTGTCACTGTTGAAATTCGAACATATGCTTAGAAGGATTTTTATCATCACATATGATCGTCTATCACCTCCTGAAATAATTTAAATTTTTTATATGAGAAAGGTATTTTATGACTTTAAGGGGATGAGTCAAAAATTAAATTCTTCTTTTATAATCAAAAACCCAAAAATATATGTATAAAAAACAAATAAAAAAAAAATTTTTTTTGACTCGATTATATACAGTGAAAAGAAATCCGAGGCTGTATATAATCGAGTCGGCGCTGTAATAAATTTAATATGCAAAATTGAATTTAAAGGAAAATCTGTAAATTCTGTATCTTCGCTGATAATCTGTTATTCTGTATATACAGATTCTGTATCTGAAATTTGGCAAAAAATGTGTAAAATACAGAATATTCTGTATATGTGGCAACCCTGACTGCGACTCTTTGGGGGAAAATTGTACAAAACTGTGATTTACAAAATATGGCGTATGCTGTAATGAAGAAAGTCATAGACCACGATGAGGAACAATTTACATAAAAATCATTGTACTAATTTCTCTGTGTTCCAAACTTACAAGAAAAACTATGAAATTTTTATTTTGAAAATTTAATCAATAATAAACAATTTTTCTCTTTTCTCTTTTCACTCCTGCTCCTTGACAAAACAAAACGAACAATCTTCAAACACACAAACACACACGCTGTACCAACTCATCACCCTCAAATCCACCCACCTAACCAAACATTGCGCCACTGAAGTCAGCGACACCGATTGTCTCCGATGCCACTGATAAGGGTACAAGGGGAGGCCGATACGACCAGTGAGGACAAAGATGGGGGCGTAACCGAAATTGTGTATCGGTTCGACAAAATGAATCCACCCTATAACAGTGTTGTTAATGCCAACAACAATAGGTATGGCTCACTCAAACATCAATCAATCGGTGGAACTCTTAACTCTCACTCTACTGTTCACTACTTCTACTACTCTACTCTACTATACTATCTGTCCTTTAAAACTCTATCGAAACACTCTTTCGACGCTTTCAAACCTTTCGCCGCTACATGTAAATGTCATTTCTCGCAGTCCATATTCAATGGTCAATTTGGGTAAATTTGCACATTGAATGTGGGCCACCATTTATGGCACAGTGCTGTTTTTTTTTTTCCTGGATGTTGTGGCCAAGGGCATATATAGTCAACCACAAGCTCGCTGTGTATCGCTGATATCTTCGGTTGGTAGTAAATGGCATTTCGGTTTCAAATAACTGACGTGGACTATTGATTTTTGGTTAAATGTGGCGCACAATTGATGTTTTTATCACCACCAACAACACACCATGTGCCGTAAATATTTACTCGTACATATTTATGATTTCGTCGTTTCTGTTATCGTATCTTGTCGAACAATTCGTTTTATCTGTGTTAAGTATTATCGGTGTGCTGTGTGTGTATAAGTACCCAGGTAGCTTCCAGTGCGTGTGTGTTCATGTTATCGGAATAAGAAATCACAATGTTTGAACCTACCTCTATTGAGACGGTGTTCAATTTTCATCCGAATCCAATAAACGAACAGCAATGATTGCCAAATAAATATATCATTGAGCATAAAAAATACACATAAAAATCCTCCTTCGTGGTCATAAAAAAATGCCATAAAAAGCGCTACACTAAAATTCTCATCATATTTGAATTTCATTCTATTTCGATCATCCTCGCTCGCTTTCTGATCTCTCCCTGTCCCAGTCGCGTGAGACCAGGATAATCCATAGAAATTCGCACAGTGCACTACTCTTCAGGTGGAGTGACAGCGGCGAAAATTTATTCCGAAAGCCACTCTAGCCATTAGATTTTCACGGAATTGTACCCGGTCGGTCGTTAATGGGCAAAAAACGCGTTCTGCTTGACACGATGCTGATTGGGGAAATTCGTCGAGAAATGATTTAGGGAGGATTTTTTAAACCCTTCTTCAGACACCATACAGAAGTTACATAGTGGATGATGCAAAATAAAATGACGAGTATTGGTTCTGTGGATTCAATCAAATATTGATATTGGACAAGAATTAAAATTGACAAACGCGTTTGATAGGGATTGAAAAAAAATCTCATTTGTCCCAGTAAATTATTTCGAGCATTTGTATAAAGGGTGTGTCACATCAAATTGCATCACGGAAAAAACGCTGTAGAAATTTAATTTTTAGGAATTATATCTTCTGCTTTCGCTTATAATCAGATAAGAGTGTATAGATCACGTTGGCCATGCTTCACTGTCAATTTTTCGTAAATTTGGAAAAATGTCGTCGAACGAAAAAGAGCGTCGTGAATTAATCCTGTGCACTCATTTCGAGAATCCGGAGTTGTCACATCGGGACATCGGTAAGATGCTGGGAATCGTCCAATCCACGGTCAGCAGAGTACTAAAACGATACTTCGAGAACCTAACCATCGACCGGAAGGTGAAGAACAGCAAAAATGGATGCTCCGTCAGTGAAAAAGATCACAAGCGCGTAGTTAAGCAGTTTAGACGTGATCCGAGAAGTTCGTTCCGGGATGTTGCCAATAAGCTGAATTTGTCAAGTTCATTCGTCCAGCGGACCAAGCAGCGGGAGGGCCTGCGTACATACAAGGTTCAGAAGGCTCCTAACCGCGACGAAAGGTAAAACATGGTGAGGAAGACGCGAGCCCGGAAGCTGTACACCGAAATGCTGACGAAGCCGCATTGCTTGGTAATGGACGACGAAACCTACGTCAAAGCGGACTTTCGTCAGCTGCCGGGCCTGTTGTTCTTCTCCGCAGAGGACAAATTCAGCGTTCCGGAGGAGATTCGCAAGCAGAAACTATCCAAGTTTGCCAAAAAGTACATGGTGTGGCAAGCGATCTGCTCTTACGGAAAGCGGAGCGCCCCCTTCGTGATGACCGGCACGATAAACGGGCAGGTTTACCTTAAGGAGTGCCTACAGAAGCGCTTACTATCACTATTGAAACAGCACGAGGGCCCGACCATCTTCTGGCCGGATCTCGCTTCGTGCCACTATTCAAAGGACGTGTTGGAGTGGTACGAAGTCAACGGGGTCACCTTCGTGCCAAAGGAAATGAACCCGCCCAACGCGCCGGAGCTTCGCCCAATAGAGAAATATTGGGCGATTATGAAGCAGGCCCTCCGGAAGAACCCAAAAGTTGTCAAATTGGAGGCGGACTTCAAGAGAAAATGGATTTCTGTTCAAAAAAAACTACAACCTGACGTTGTACAGAACCTTATGGACGGGGTAAAGAGGAAGGTGCGAGCATACGGGCTTGGGCTCGAAGTATGAATAAAAAGAAAATGCCAAAAGTTGTTTAATAGTTTTTATTTTACTGTCTAAAATTTTCAAAAGGATCGGTCTACTGGGCGAATTTCTACAGCGTTTTTTCCGTGATGCAATTTGATGTGACACACCCTTTAATACTACTTGTGACACACCACAAGGCCAGTCACAAATGACTAGCCGAAGATTGATTTTCCATTTAGAAACTAACTGTTCTTCTAATTTCATGTGAAATCTAATAACATCATGTTATAAGTTTTGAGATTAATCTTCGAATATAAATATAAAAATCTCGTGTCATGGTCTTTGTGGTCGAACTCCGAAACAGCTTAACCGATTTTTATTATTTTTTTTGTGTATATTTGCTAGATATGAAAATAGGTCGTAAAGTACATATAGTTTAAATCGCTAGGTGATTATTTTTTCACCATTTTCATTCTTTGGTATTTTTTTTGGTATCAAAAATACCTATAACACTAAAATCGTTCGTTTTCCAAACATAAAGAATTTATAGAGGAACTGGTACAAATTCGGTACCCCATTTTGTTTTTTTGGACTTAGCTCTTGGCCAATGCTCGGAATTTCTTCATATTACGTCAGCTTATGAAGGAATCTATTGCGAACATTTCCCCGCAAACCGATTTAAACAATTTTGATTTGGCTCGGGACTTCGAGCATAGAAGTGAAACAACTCAAATTCGGGTACCCGAGATGCCTGGGTATAAATTTGGCACCCCTTTTTTTATTTTTTCAAATTAAAAGAATCGTCCTGAAATCACTAAAAAATGTGTTTTTTGACATTTTCATACAAAACAGAAGTGAAGTACACCATCTTACGTAAATTAACTCAACTTTGATAAAAAGGCATGCAATTTTACAAAACAAATCAGACAATCGATAATGTTCACATCATTATCAATGTAAATCTGCGGCGAAAAAAACAAATTTGCCAGAACAGGTGGGTTTTTATCCCCAAATCGGGCGAAATTTAATTTTGCTGCACGGGCACGGATAATAGAAAAACATGTGCTCTTGATCGAGATTTGTGTCAGATAATGAGTTTATATTGTAATAATGAGATTTGATGAAAAATTTACATCAAAATTGTTCCGAAGGGTCAATACTACCTGTTTCAAGTATTCAATTAGTATCAAGTAATGATTTAAATTCAAATTTCAAGAACCTTACAAACCGGGAATAAATGATAGTCGCTAGGGAGAGGTCTGGGGAGTAAGGAGGATGCTCGAACACAGTCCATTTGAATTTTTTCAATTGCTCTCGAGTAACGCGTGGAAGGGGCCGAGGAACACTCGTTTCGTCAATAAACCTGGCCTATTGTTCTTAATCGTGGTTCTTAATCGGTCCAAAACTTCACAATAACGGGGATGAAACAGGCGTTCGGCGGTCAACGATTCGATAACAGTGAAGAAATTCGTGACGCAGTTACATCGTACTTCAAAAAGTTGGACGCTACGCACTTCGCGCTCGGAATAGAAAAACTCGTGCCACGCTATGAAAAATGCCTCGAACGTTACGGCGATTATGTAGAAAAATAGAAAATAAAACGTAGATTACAAAAATCACCTTGTTTTTCGTCCTAACTTTATTTTTCCGCGATTTCTGAAGCACTGAAACTTATTTTTTGAACGACCCTCGTAAATAAATAAATCGTATTGTTGCGGCGAGCAGCGGAAAATCTTCGGACACCGGGTTTCGAGCAGCACAAACGAATTTCTCATTTAGCACAGTTTTCAACTGGAATTTATTTTCATATTGATTCTAGTTACCATTCAAATATTTTCTACTCACACTTTTCGGTGTTTTTACTGGCAAATAGGTATTTGTGATTTTTCGTTTAAATTCCTCTTATTTCCTTTTCCTAGTTCGCGGAAATAAATTAACATTTTGTTTGTTAAATGTTAATGCAACAAACCTCAATTGTAGTAATCCACGCTAATAGTGCTTATTTAATAGAATTAATATAACAAAGGATCACTAGCCAAAAACAATGCAGCCACTATATCCAAATGTTCTTTTATATATGTTTCTAAATCTCTTACTTCTGTTGTTTCACACTCTCAATTTGACGTTTAGGGTCAAGGTTCAGCCGGAATGACACCGCAAGCGATAAGCGCGACGTCAGCCTGAAGTCGTGCTCTCAGCGCCAACAAGTATAAATCCGAAATATCACACTTGTACACCTACTGGTTTTCTACCATGATTAACGTTACCAGAATTAACTCACATTGGCCTTCTGCCCTATGCAAAATGTTAAGCAATTCTATATTTTTATTGTATTCACTTGATTGTATTTTTAAACTATATATATATATATATATATATATATATATATATATATATATATATATATATATATATATATATATATATATATATATATATATATATATATATATATACATTATTATCATTATCAATATGTCACCTTTGTCTTCATAATAATGAGCAACTACTAAATTGGAACCTATAATTTTTGTCCACTAACAGTGCTGCTACGAATAAGTTCACGGAATTTTAATAAAACTTCCGACTCTAATCAAACGAAAAATATCACCTAGGGGAGGTGGGGGTAAAACGGACATGTTAAGAAGAACTTCAATTGTATCTTTGGAAACTCATGTTTCACAAAACTTTGATGCAGTTTCTTGCAATTCAATATACTGTTTATCTACCTTATTAGCCAAATATTTTACAAAAAAGTGTTTTTCAATGTTTTTTACTGAAATTGAAACAGACCGAAATATACAACATTTTTTTCGATGCGGGTAAAATTGACATATCTTGAATGGCGTTCACGTTCCCTGTGGAACTTTGCACGCCTCAACGTATGCATTAACTAGCGTCATTTAGTGATACTTAGTTCAGATTTCTTTAGCCAAATAACACGCCTTGAATGTATTCCGCGTGACCACAGTGCAAGTCGATCGAAATTTCTTTGACGAAAAATCCCCCGACCAGAACGGGAATCGAACCCGAACACCCGGCATGATAATGTGAGACGCTAACCACTCGGCCACGGGTGCACCGAAATGGACATATAGTGAGGGTAATTTGGACAGGTTTGTAATATATGAAGCGTAGAGGTTTATCGATCGCGAGAGGAATAATTTTGTTCAACCAAGGTCTGAACTCATCACGAATGTCCGTTGAATGATGGAAAAATCGAATTAATCCACCTAGAAGTGATATCGTGCTTTTCAGCAGTATAAACGAGCAGACCCTCAACTATTATGGTTTTGGTTCCAGTCAACTTCTAAACAGTCCATATTTGGCGATTTGATTTTCATTTATAGACGTAGGGCATTCCTTAGGAACAGATTCAACAGAATTTTCACAGTCCATCTCCCTACCAGTGGCAACTGTCCGATTTACACCACCAGTACAATTATTTGAATAATTTAAATTTTCCACTCAAAAATGAATTTAATTTTCCGTACATACCTAATATATCTTCTCTGTCAACTCACACACCGAAATATAACCATCAGCGAATTGAATTTTGATATCAAACCACTCAAAATGCTTAATATCGAAGCAGCTAAAACTACATCCACATGCGGAATCATGTATGATTTTCGGTTTTTGTTTCCCTTTCCCACTTTTGATCAGTACTCATTGCCATAGGGTGGCTTAAATATTATAGAATGACATGTAGAAGGTGTTCTCATTAACAGAAATCTGAAATTCAAAATGTAACTATACAAATCAACTACCTGTCCATATTACCCCCACTGTCCGTATTACCCGCGGTTCCCCTATATAGTTTTTTTATAATAACCAAGCCCCATGTCCCCTGACGTGCGTACACCGTATTAAAGTTTATCCATACAAATGTAAACCAAAATTATAATTCTTTTTTTGGTGATTCTAATTGAAAACGATGATCATCCACAGCGTTTCTCTTGAAATTATCCCACTTTCAACGATATCAGTTGTTTCTCATCGGCATTTTGTTTTTTTTGCATTTTATTATTGAGATAGTAGGAGTAATCCTTTGGTTTCACTATCGCTTCATTTAAGAATTACATTTGAATTATGTAATTATGTATGTGAGTAGGAAAAAATCCAACAGCACTGCTCATTAGCGTTTGCGTTTGACGTTTGCGTAGCGTAAGCACGTAGAATTTACCCCTTCATCAATATTTAAATTTCTCTCGTGTTTCATCAGTTCTCATTATCGTTATCAGGTTACTGTGATTGCTTGATAAGTGTTTCGTGTAGTTTTCGTTCAAATAACCACACAATAAAGTGTCCGAAGTTTGAATTCAATCTGTCCGGAATTTAATTTTTTTATAAATAGTGTCCGAAGTTTGATTCTTATTCGCTTGATTTGAAAAATTCTTCGATGATTTTTTTATGTTTTCAATTAAACAGGTACAAAAGTAGAAAGTTTAAAAGCTTATTGAACTAATTTATTTAAAATATCAACCAAATAATACCTGTGCATAAAGTTGGGATCTGTTTTCTGCATCATATGCCTTAAGCATCCGAAATATGATTCAGAACGGTATTGGGCTGGCAACAAACGAATTCAACTGCAAAATATTCTCCAACTGAAGATTCTTGTAGGAAATTTTCTCAATTTCACTTTAAAATCGTTTACCATTTGGAATTCATGTGATTTATACATGAAAACGAGAAAAAAACTGTTTTTAGTGAGTCAAACCGTTGTCACGTCACGCTGGAATGGGTCTAAGCCTTAAAATTTTTAAAGCTTCTTTCACAAAACGTCACAAAAATGAAAACGGTTAATAAAAGCTACAAACTCACCGTAAGTTTTGGAAATCCCACTTCACAATGAATGTCTTCATATGTTTACGGAAAACATTTTTTTCCGAACATTTATTAGCAAAATTATTTTATGACGAGTTCTCCTCCCAAATTAAATTCGTAATTGTTTGGTTTTAATAAAACAATTTGAATGGTCTTTTCGACAAGGGTAAAAACTGCTGATTGAAGGTACCGTGCACTTGATGTATTATTCAAGTTTTCGTAAGGATCACACGAAACCCAATTGACCGTGATCAACCAATCCTAGTTCACGTTTGATTTTAAAATGGATTTTAAACAAATGCAAGGCATGCAATTGATGAAATTTTCTTTTGTATTGCTTTCTCAACAAAACCTGAACTCGTCAATTTGATTCTGGCATGGATCGAGAGTTGTGGGAAGAATGGCACTAACCGTTCCTTTTCCAGTGATGGTGATCATCCAATCTAAAACGAAAAAAAAGAAAGATTCGATTACATGGACTTTTGCATAGTGAAATTTCTCACTAAATAAATCATCAATCAATCACGGGTCATATTCATCCAAAATATTAAATCTGTATTTCAAAAAAAAAATAGACTCGCACACCTCCTAATGGTCCTAATGAATGACTGGCAGGGGACGGATACTTCACGTCCGCTATCAAGGAGGTCAAATAAATCTCTCCTTCTGTGGGTGATGATCAGCGGTAAGGGAATATCCAAGTTCATTCTATCGGGACTTGCGGTGAACGAGGAGATACACAGTACGAAGTGACCGCCGAAAGGTTCTGCCTTCATCAAGAAGTATCACACGAACGATGATGTGGTTCTTTTGCTGAACCTGAAATCGTCCCATTATGTCGAGAGATCATCGAAGACAATGGACCGTCTTAAAATAAACGTTATACCGAATATCGCCAACCGTCCCAAAATTTCCCTCATCTGGGAGGACACGATAGAAATTTTTTTGGATTTCAGGCGAATCCCAGACAGGGGATCTACTCCAAAAATTCGTGACCAAAACAGAGAAGCAACTGATCGCCAAGGCCATGAAAGAGCTGAAGAACATCCCGACATCCATATTTTCATCGGCCTTCGCTAAGGTTATTGTCTACTGTCGTAAGGTCGTATGGTAATGCATCGAGAAAAAGTTCCTCTGGTCGGATCGCAATAAGGTCTTTGTCTAGATTCGCTCATTAATAAAAACAAATGCATGGAGATACAAACCAACAGTGAAATTCGAATACTGTTCCCGAGGGGTAAGTCTTCTTAAAGTGATTGCCAACACGTGACAATGTATTAGTAACTCTCATTTGAAAGAATTCAATTCCGTGGAGTTTCTGCGAGCAGGAAATCATCGACGATCTACAAGTTGTCTCCGTATCTGGATGAGTATCTGGATGTTTCTAAAGCGGCCCATAGACGTTCAATGTTATTGAGCAATGTGGGTTGCCCAATATTTTGACGGTGACTCCTAGACGGTCAATATTATTGTACAATAATTTGGTTTGTACAAAAGATTGTACCGTGTGAAGGCGATATTAAAGGTTGTACAAAATGTTGCACAATCACGAGCACAGACGTACAACCACATTGTGCAAACGGTCCCTGTCGGAATTCATGAAGTCAACATGTTGCGTTAAGATTTGTGCTGCGTGATGATTGCCTTGGCCGCTAGTCGTAAAAAAGGAAAGAAAAAAGGCTCTCAGACTGGTAGAAAATGAGCCAAACAGTGGTTTATTGATAGGGAGAAATTCACCCACGACAAATTACTCAATGAATTGAAAGCTATTGAACCAAATAATTCTCGCAACTTTGTGCGAATGGACGGAGAATTATTTGATGTTCTCATCGCTTTGTTTACTCCTGAAATCGGTAAAAGGAACACTATCATGCGTGATGCAATTTCTGTACGCTAACGATGTCCATAGCCCTACGATATCGCGCAACCTTGAATAGTTTTGAAGAACTGAAGTTTTTAACTGCTGTGTCACCTCAGTTTACTATTGTCGCAAAGTCGCCAGGGTTTGAGCCTTCCGAAAACCATAAAACACTCAAGTGCATGGAATCAGAGTTTTGAGAAAAAAAAAATGATGCCAAATATCTTCAAACTGCATGAAACGTAGAAATCTACTATCATTTCGATTTTTGTTGTCATCTAAATCCCAAAATTTGATATTTGATAATATCCCTTGGGTTATTTACCGGTTTTCAAAAAAACTGAATCAGCATTCTACATGACATGACAATGGAATCAACCTGTACCTCGTCCCATGCCTCGGCCACCCAAAACGTAGCATCCCTAATGTTGATTCACTTAACCATGTCATAGAACTCTTCCTGGCATCCAAGAAGCTCACGCATAAGATTTTGATTGAAGTTGGTCTAGACCAGGGTTTCTCCAACCCTTTTCCAGAATATAAAGTGATACAATCGACCCCTATAGCTAAATTTCTTTATTTTATTCATGCAAAATGCAGGTCGGACTAGATTATATACTGACTCAATACAAATAGAGAAACAGAGTGCGAAAACGAAAACTTCAAGTGATTTTTGACATGCTGTAACTTTGTGAAAAATCAACGCAAACAGCGATGATGCTCCCCTAATTTACTACAAATTTTTAAAAATCGGCTGAGAAAAAACGGCTGAACGTATCAATCTGAAGCGTTCACAAGAATGTAAGGGATACACTAGCTTTTAAATTTGCCTGCAAACATTAGAATTTACTGCAATATTTATACAATTTTCTAAAACACTACAAAAAAACCTGTTTTTTACACTTTTTTTTAAATCGTTGCGAAAACTTTAAATATTTTTTTTCGTCAATGCAATAAATTACCTTTGTACAGACTTTAACTTTAACAGTTTTCAAAACTCTCTTTCGATTTGTGGTGTGATCATTACCTCTTGAATTATTCATCATGAAAGACGAAAGAGGTAATTTTTAATTCAAACAGAAATATCTCTGTGTGGGAAGGTCCTACAGAAGCGTTCTGAAAAACAATTGAAAGCTGGTTGACAAGGTTAATTGAGCAAGCCCTGAGCTGCTGGAGCTGGTTAGCAAAAAATTATGGCTTAGCAAAAAAAAAGAAAAAAAAACATTTTTTTTATTTCTTCCCGATATTGTTGTCCACAACACATATACACATCAAGCTATAAATATGTACGTAAAATATTCTAATACCTGAAAGTTGGCGCTTTAAAATGATGTACATCTCATCTATTTGCTTTGATTTTACACGAAGTTACAGCATGTCGAAAACCACTTTGAAATTTTCGACTTCGCACTCTGTTCCTCTAATTTTTTTTTTCGGTTGTATATGATTCAATCATATACAATTTTAGACTCGATAATGTATATACAGTTATTTTTTTTAATTTCAAATATGACTTGTTTCAAGCGAAAATTAAATATTTCAGCGTAAAAGTGAAAATTAATTGGCTATTATGAGTACAGAGGTGTAGAAGTCGTAATTTTAGTAGATTCTAGTTGAAAATTCGACAGGAATTATTTAAAATGATATTGCAGAGAAATTAAGAAAGATAGGAGTTGGGAGTCAAAAAAACCGAATTGAAGTGCCGTTAAAAAGATTTAATTTGGTTGATAGAAACATTCAAGTTTATTATGTATTTTTGAATAAAATTAATAACAATACCTTAAAAATAACTAATTTTAAAGTTTTCCACTTCTAAAATGTTACATAAATCCACTATTTTGGAAGATTCACAACCATATCCTGTATGAAATTTTCTCATTTTTCGAATAGAAGCAACAGCATTGTCCTACATAGCGTAATTATTGAATTCGAGCCAGTTTAAGGTAAACAGAGTCCGAAACAGAGGAAAAGTTCAATAACTCAGTCATTAAGTCAGTACATTCTATCACTTCCTGAAAGAATTCGAATTTTTTATGTGAATAAGGCATTTTATGACTTGAAGGGCAATTAATTTTCTCTTTTATATTTAAAAAACAAAGAATACTTTTTTTACTAGATTACATACAGTCAGAAGAAATCGGACACTGTATACAATCGGGTCCTCCCTGTACTTACCAATTCAAAAACTTTGCGGTTAGTTGAGTGAGTAAACTCCACATAATCTTCTCAACAATGAATAGACATAAAAATCAATACATATGAAGTGAAATTGGTAGTTATTAATACAAATTACAATCATAATACCTGCTACTAAAATATTATTAGCAATTGTTATAACAAGTTGGTTCACGTAACACAACACAATTAACCAGTTAATTGTGACCGACAAGTATACTCGTCATGCGTATAAATGCGTGACCATTAGCTGTTTAAATTGCAATTTTTGAAAAAAATAAAACATATTCTCAAATTTCAAGATGTTCAGAATATGTTAAGGCAATGGCGGAATAAAACATACAAATAGAAGATATAAACAGTTCGAGATGATGTCATGCGTCACCGTATGCACTGGTTGAAAAACTTTACCAGTTCGCATAATGAATTTATTTATTTGCGATAATAATGATTTTAGATGTTCGCATTGCTAAAAACTTAAGATCAGTAAGGAATCGTGTTACTGGTGTTCGATTTGCAAAGTTCCATTGTGTATAATACCTTGTTTAGCTGAATATCACTCCACAGCAAGATTTGAATTCTCAATTTTATGTGTATAATATTTAATTAAATTCATTGAATTTTTAGTTCAATATGTATGTAATATAAGCTTATGTTAACCAAAGAAGTAAATATTAGTAATAAAAAATTTAATTTCATGGAATAAACCCATCTTTTTCATAAAGGGTGTGTCACATCAAATTGCATCACGGAAAAAACGCTGTAGAAATTCGCCCAGTAGACCGATCCTTTTGAAAATTTTAGACAGTAAAATAAAAACTATTAAACAACTTTTGGCATTTTCTTTTTATTCATACTTCGAGCCCAATGATCGCACCTTCCTCTTTACCCCTTCCATAAGGTTCTGCTTGCGAATCTCCTCCGGAACGCTGAAGTCCTCTGCGGAGAAGAACAACAGGCCCGGCAGCTGACGAAAGTCCGCTTTGACGTAGGTTTCGTCGTCCATTACCAGGCAATGCGGCTTCGTCAGCATTTCGGTGTACAGCTTCCGGGCTCGCGTCTTCCCCACCATGTTTTGCCTTTCGTCGCGGTTAGGAGCCTTCTGAACCTTGTATGTACGCAGGCCCTCCCGCTGCTTGGTCCGCTGGACGAATGAACTTGACAAATTCAGCTTATTGGCGACATCCCGGATCGAACTTCTCGGATCACGTCTAAACTGCTTAACTACGCGCTTGTGATCTTTTTCAATGACGGAGCATCCATTTTCGCCGTTCTTCACCTGCCGGTCGATGGTTAGGTTCTCGAAGTATCGTTTTAGTACTCTGCTGTCCGTGGATTGGACGATTCCCAGCATCTTACCGATGTCCCGATGTGACAACTCCGGATTCTCGAAATGAGTGCACAGGATTAATTCACGACGCTCTTTTTCGTTCGACGACATTTTTCCAAATTTACGAAAAATTGACAGTGAAGCATGGCCAATGTGATCTATACACTCTTATCTGATTATAAGCGAAAGCTGAAAATATATTTCTTAAAAATGAAATTTCTACAGCGTTTTTTCCGTGATGCAATTTGATGTGACACACCCTTTACAATATTTTACCAGCGCAACTTACTCTGTGATTGACGAATATACTCGTCATGGCTCGATTCTGGCGACACAAAATTGTGCACACTTTTTAATGGAGACGCCACAACTAACTAGTTAATAGGGGTCGATGTTTAGACCGCGTTGACCCCCAAAATCAGTTTTCGTTTATATCGACCCCTGGCACTTTGAGAAACTCTGGTCTAGACCATTTGAATGATATTTTGGTCCATAAGCTGTAACAAGGCGATGAATATTTTTTTCGGTTTTCAAAACATCACCTCACAGGGGGCGCCAGACAATTTGTGGCTACAACACTGCAATATACAAATAAATAAGTGCAAATTATAATTATTTTACGTTTACCAAGAAATTTCCTTTCGATTTTTTTAGGATTCGATTATCCGGAGTGAAAAAAAAACAACATTCCGGATAATCGAATCCGACTTGTATTTCAAAACATTCTCAAAAACTCACCGATAGAAAATTAGTATCAGACAAAATTTTAGTTTAATATTATTTCACAAGGTGCGAGAAAACGTATTACTCTATTACATACAATACACATTCGGCCCAAAAAAGTAAATTTTCATTAATTATTTTTATTTTAAAAGTGTGTTCATTTCATTCTCAAAATCCATTACACCCAGGTTTTTTACGCTGTTTTTTTTGAGCGATTTTTTTACGCGAATTTTCCAATAAACGCGTTTTTTTACGCGGATTTTCCAATTAATGAGATTTTTGTACGCGGATTTTCCAATTAACGCGGTTTTTTTACGCGGATTTTCGAATTAACGCGGTTTTTTTACGAGGTACGTATCCCCTGCGTAAAAAAAACCTAGGTGTATAACTTTTTTTTTCCAAATGGTACAACACGAAATCAATGCACAATGGTCCAGGAGATGCATTTAAGTGGAAATTGGCATTTAGAGCATGACAGTTCTTCTCTAGACAAAATCTGTCTTAGACAAAGTTGTTACTCATGACAGAGCGCTCGCTTCTATGTTGTCAAAAATAGGGTGACCAAAATTGTCGATGAAATAAAAAATCTAACTTTCTTATCTTTATAGATAGGGGTGAACATAGTTCGATAATGTTGTAGCTCCAATTATTTGAGACATCTTTGTAGGACAAAGTTTTTCTCTATCTCTTGATATAACCGATATAGCGCCTTTTTTTTAAATTACGTTAGGGTCATCATGAAAAAAAAACTGTTTTTTGCTCTAACTTTTATATTTAAAATTTTACATGCAAATTGTATTCGAAAGACTTTTAGAGCTTACTAATACAAACATTATTCGATAAATAACTTATCTCAATATCTCAACTTTACTCAAAGTTATTGATATTTCTTCCCAAAAAACACGCTCTTTTCATTTGTTTGTCATTCTTTCTGGGGCAAATATAAAAAATGTTTGTTGATGGAATTTGAAAGAACATTTCACTCTATATAGAATGCGATTCTCAAAACTATTTTAATTTTTGTGTTTGAGTAAATTAAAATTGAAATCATGAGTTTTTGGATGAAAACCCATCAAAAACTTTGAGCAGGATTAAGATATTGACATGTTCTACATCGCAAAATGTTGGTATTGATATGCTCTAAAAGTCGTACGAAGACCATTTTTATGTAGAATTTTAAATATAAAAATTAGAGTAAAAAAACACGTTTTTTTATAGTTACCCTATTGCAACTCAGATAGAAGACGCTAAAAACAACTTTGTGGGAAATATTTATTGTTTCGACAAAATCTGTCTTCGAGGAAGTTGTTACATATGATAGAGCGCTCATTTTTATGTTATCAAACATAGGGTGACCAAAATTGTCGATGGAATGAAAAATCTAACATTCTTATCTTTATAGATACAGATAAACATTGTTCAACAATGCTGTAGCCCCAGTTATTTTAAACAACTTTACTTTTTTCTTTTCTTTTAAAATAATCGATTTAACGCTTTTCCCTAAGTTGCATTAGGGTGACCATAAAAAAACGTGTTTTTCTGCTTTAACTTTTATATTTCAAATTCTAAATCAAAATGGTCTTCGTACGACTTTTATAGTTTATCAATACCAACATTTTGCGATGCAGCACTTGTCTATATCTTAATCCTACTCATAGTTATTGATGGTCTTTTCCCAAAAATTCATGATTTCAATTTTAATTTACTCAAACACAAAAAATAACATAGTTTTTAAAATCACACATCATGTAGAGTGAAAAATACTCTTTCAAAAGCCGCCAATAAACTTTGTTTACGTTTGCCCCAGAAACAATGACAAACAAATGAAAAGAGCATATTTTTTGGGAAGAAATATCAATAACTTTGAGTAAAGTTGAGATATTGACAAGTTCTGCATCGAAAAATGTTTGTATTAGTAAGCTCTAAAAGTCTTTCGAAGAGAGTTTGCATGTAGAATTTGAAGCACAAAAGTTAGAGCAAAAAACAGTTCTTTTCATGGTAACCCTAAAGTATTTTAGAAAAAAAGCGCTATATCGGTTATTTTAAGAGATAGAGAAAAACTTTGTTCTACAAAGATGTCTCAAATAATTGGAGCTACAACATTATCGAACTATGTTTACCTCTATCCATAAAGATAAGAAAGTTAGATTTTTTATTTCATCGACAATTTTGGTCACTCTATTTTTGACAACATAGAAGCGAGCGCTCTATCATGATCAACAACTTTGTCTAAGACAGTTTTTGTCTAGAGAATAACTGTTGAGCTCTAAATGCTAATTTCCACTTAGATGCATCTCCTGGACCATTGTGCAATGCCGTCAACGCAGATAGGAAAGACGAAACGCTTGCAGCGTAAAACTTCATGAATGTAATGAACATGTAATAAAATATCAATATATTAATGAACATGTAATAAAGTATCAATATAGTTCACAAACTGTGCACAGTCGTATTGGTTTACTTTTGTGTAATTTTAAGATGGCTGCAGATTGGTTTGGCAATTTTGACTCATTTGGTAGTATACTAAGCCCCTTAATTTACACCAGTTTGAGAGTTTGGCAGTTATTGCGATTGACATGTGTGTCGCTATTACTTACTGTGTGTCAGTATATAAATGCCCTAAGCATACTGATGATAATAACGCGCGCATGAGATGTTTAGTTCAAGAGGACCGCTAGTAACCAACTGACAGGCTATTGAACAATATTGCCAACAGACGGCACAATATTATCCCGTTTGCCCAATATATTTTCAAAATTTTTAAAAAAAAACAGTATATTCCACAACCTTCCATTATTGCCCAATATTTTGCACAAACCAAAATATTGAGCAATAACATTGAACGTCTATGGGTCGCTTAAGGCAGAACGAGAGGATTGGTTCAGCATCCTATGACGAATTTATCGTGAAATTTCCAATAATATTACTCTAGTCCCATCGACAGCTCTAATTCTGAACCACTACCTGCCGATTAATGATGGCATATAATTTCATGAAAATGACTAATCATCACAGTCATTTCCATTTTCATCATAATGTTCCATCGGAAAATACCCTATATGGCTATTCCGAATACGCGTTTGTTACGTGAAGGAGACAAGAGAATGCCATTCCCTCAGGTATGGAAACAAAAAACTGTGAACACCATTAATTTAACTGACAAGTGCTACTAAAGAGAACGAAGAAGTTGTCCAAGCTGGATGGCAACTGAAACAAAAGTTAAAAGTGCTTTCTTTTATTTGGCAATAAAGGGTGTGTCACATCAAATTGCATCACAGAAAAAAACGCTGTAGAAATTTAATTTTTAGGAATTATATCTTCAGCTTTCGCTTATAATCAGATAAGAGTGTATAGATCACGTTGGCCATGCTTCACTGTCAATTTTTTTCGTAAATTTGGAAAAATGTCGTCGAACGAAAAAGAGCGTCGTGAATTAATCCTGTGCACTCATTTCGAGAATCCGGAGTTGTCACATCGGGACATCGGTAAGATGCTGGGAATCGTCCAATCCACGGACAGCAGAGTACTAAAACGATACTTCGAGAACCTAACCATCGACCGGCAGGTGAAGAACGGCGAAAATGGATGCTCCGTCATTGAAAAAGATCACAAGCGCGTAGTTAAGCAGTTTAGACGTGATCCGAGAAGTTCGATCCGGGATGTCGCCAATAAGCTGAATTTGTCAAGTTCATTCGTCCAGCGGACCAAGCAGCGGGAGGGCCTGCGTACATACAAGGTTCAGAAGGCTCCTAACCGCGACGAAAGGCAAAACATGGTGGGGAAGACGCGAGCCCGGAAGCTGTACACCGAAATGCTGACGAAGCCGCATTGCCTGGTAATGGACGACGAAACCTACGTCAAAGCGGACTTTCGTCAGCTGCCGGGCCTGTTGTTCTTCTCCGCAGAGGATAAATTCAGCGTTCCGGAGGGGATTCGCAAGCAGAAACTATCCAAGTTTGCCAAAAAGTATATGGTGTGGCAAGCGATCTGCTCTTGCGGAAAGCGGAGCGCCCCCTTCGTGATGACCGGCACGATAAACGGGCAGGTTTACCTTAAGGAGTGCCTACAGAAGCGCTTACTATCACTATTGAAACAGCACGAGGGCCCGACCATCTTCTGGCCGAATCTCGCTTCGTGCCACTATTCAAAGGACGTGTTGGAGTGGTACGAAGTCAACGGGGTCACCTTCGTGCCAAAGGAAATGAACCCGCCCAACGCGCCGGAGCTTCGCCCAATAGAGAAATATTGGGCGATTATGAAGCAGGCCCTCCGGAAGAACCCAAAAGTTGTCAAATTGGAGGCGGACTTCAAGAGAAAATGGATTTCTGTTCAAAAAAAACTACAACCTGACGTTGTACAGAACCTTATGGACGGGGTAAAGAGGAAGGTGCGAGCATACGGGCTTGGGCTCGAAGTATGAATAAAAAGAAAATGCCAAAAGTTGTTTAATAGTTTTTATTTTACTGTCTAAAATTTTCAAAAGGATCGGTCTACTGGGCGAATTTCTACAGCGTTTTTTCCGTGATGCAATTTGATGTGACACACCCTTTAATCCAACAAACAGCTGTGATAATGAAGAGACGATGGCTCGGATACATTTTGTAAACATTCTCCCAGGGCATCTAACGTCTATACAATGTGCTCTATGATATTTGGATGCTGATTGAATGACAATCTGTTGACACCATAAACATATTCTACCATATTATCCTGGGAGCCACACTTGTGATGATGAAAATTCAGAACGCGCATTTGAAAATGTGAAAATCCGAACTTCTATATCAAATAATTTCGCTCTAAATCAATCATAAATTTCATTTCAGCACCCGCCTCTCTAATGCTCATTCTAAGATAATATAATTCACTTCATTTGTCCTCGTTATTGTCAGTTCCATAATCCACCCAAGGCAAGCAAGCCGCGTAGAAAAGAAAAACAATCTGTTCGCCGGTCTTATCTCGATTAAAAGATGCAAAAGTTGACGATGTGAAACAAAATATGTGTACCTGGGCAAACAATAACAACCACCAAGCTGAACTTACCTCGAAACAACAGCAAAAGTACCCGCAAAGTTTACATTTTTTTTCTCATCTCACTTTTAGGCGCAAAACTTTGGCCATGCTCGGGAGATGGGATGGCAGGCCACCCGCCGCCACCCGAAGTGCAGGAGGGAAAATGAAACTCGTGAAGCATAAAATATTTTATTCAGAAAAATTTAGTCGTTTGTTCAGTCGGAAAAAACAGCGAACCACAAAACCAAACGAACCCAAAACCCACCACAGCAAATGTGGCGAGTTACATCGAGCGCTGTTGAGTTGTTTGACTTTTCTGTCGTTACTGGGGAACTGAAAAGGAGCGGGGGAGGTGTTTGAGTCCAGGTGGAAACGAGATGTTAACTAACCTGTGATGTGTGCAAGACTGCCCTGGTATGGAATATGAATCAGGGGAAACGTTGCCAAAATACTGAATGTATAATTTAGAATTGTTGTTATATTTTGATTGTTTAAATTCCAGCCGAGGTTTAAAGATGGGGATGTTCTGCTCGTACATTTTCGCCCATCTGTTAGTTAGTGTTAGAATAGCATGAAAATAAGATGCTTATGCCTTATGATGCTCGCATCATCATAGTACCCAACGGATGCTGCAAGTAAAGGTTATCTCTATAATTCTCCAGACTCTTTTTTTTCTTCTGGTTCAGATGAAGTGTATTGTTCTGCTTTTTTGTTAATTACATATTATTTTTTGTCATCATATTTCATATAAGTAAACGTTGGTTGTGTTTAACTATTCAGATATTTCAAAATCGGAATTGGAAATAAACAAAAATCCAAACGTACAAAAATAAGATATGTGTTTGTCCTTAGGCTCTTCTGTTCAAATCATCGTTTTCTTCAGAAGTAAAACAAAATGACGATATATTATACATTATTATTATTATTATATTATTACTAGAGGAAATATAAATTTTCCATAGAAAGTAGGACCGTTTTACCCACAGGAGCGCATTTTCAAAAGGGCTTATCGGTATTAAACGTTAAACGTTAAACGTACTTTTTTTATTTGCGAAGAATTTCATGAAATTGAGAAAAAAATTCATGAAAAATAGGAGTTATTTACGAAATTTCTAAACCTTCGTTAAAGAGTGAAAAAGTGAAAGTGAAATGATAAAATTACTTATGACGAACTTTGTAGAACAACGATTTTTTATGAATTTTTGAGACTTGTAATTGAGTTAGTTAAAAAAATCCAATCGTAAAATAATTCCGATTTAAAAAAAACTACACTGAAAAAATATTTTAAAAATTTAAATTCATTTTCCTCAAAAATATATTTTTTTAATTCTGAAAAAATGAGCACAACAAGTTATCCTTGCATCGTATGAAGGGAACTGCTACAGGAAAGAGTTAACGTTAACGTTAACGTTAAAGAGTTAATAATAACCGTTCCACGTTTTCTTTAAAAAACGTAATTGATCCAAATTTTTTTTCAAGTCTAGATAGCGATATAGTGCATTTTACAAAATTTAAGATAAAATTGAAATTTGGACACATTTCACATTTTTTTAGGAACATTTTGTAGGTCTTATAGTTTTTGACATACAATGTGTTTTGTAAAAAATCATACCCAAGCAAAAAAAAACACAAAATATACTAAGCAGCACCTTCCGCAGAACGTAGGGGAACAACCTTAAAAAGACTTAGACTACTTTCGATCAAAGTTTTTCTCTTAAACATCTACAAATATTCCTAACTTTGAAAAAGTAAATGAAGGAGATTGTTTATATCTTCATTAAAAAATATTTAGTAAAATTAAAAAAGTTTTCGAAAATTCTCAGAAAAATTTTATAAATAGATTATTTAATAACCAACACCCATTCATCGTTTAATATTCATATAATTTTCTTTCAGAATTTGAAAAAAACAATAATTTTTTCGAAAAATAAGTCTTAACTTGGGAAATAATTTTTTATAGTGTTCTTTTTTTTTACTTTTTTTTAGTATTTTGAAATGATGGAAATAATTTCCTATATTCCATTCTTTGAGTAAAATTATTTAGTCATAATTTTTAAAATATTTGTTTTCCTAAAAAATAGAAAAAAGAAACTTTAAAAAAAACCTACAAGACCTTAAAAAATTATGGTCGGAGAATGCTTTGAATTATTTAATGCTTAACTGAAAAAAGGACAGAAATTTAAAACACTCACAGAGAAACAAATTATTTCGAAAAGGAAAATTCATTTTTCTAAAAAAAATTCTAATTCTAAAAAAAGTATATAAATAACTCATACAAATACCAACTAGTTACCCGTACATCGGAAGAAGAGCAGCACATCTAACGGAAAAAAATTATCTAAGAACAACTTTTCCATGTTTCATGTTGTGTGTAAATTCTGGCGATGTTATGCTTTTTTCCTGTTCAGCAACATGTGGAAAATATATCAATCTGAAAAATTTACACACACTTGTGTGTGTGTTTTTTTTTTAATTTCAGTTTCAATTTGTAATTTTATTCATATGTTTTTAAATGAAAATTTCCTTCTTTGACCAATCTATTATAAGCATTTTAGTTTTTAAAGTAAAAATTTTAGTCAAAATTTTAGAAAAAAAAACTTCTAACAACCTAATTTCTTTTGAGATTTGAAATACATAATGTTGACTAAATGACTATCATCACACACCGATTCACTGGCATCTGAAACGGCTTACTGCACTCCGGCGCCACTTTAAACACAGGTTCTTTCCCGACAAAAAAATAAAAAAATAAAGATAATAAAATTCAAATTACCTTACACAATGAGAATGAGAATGAGAATGAGAATGAGAATGAGAATGAGAATGAGAATGAGAATGAGAATGAGAATGAGAATGAGAATGAGAATGAGAATGAGAATGAGAATGAGAATGAGAATGAGAATGAGAATGAGAATGAGAATGAGAATGAGAATGAGAATGAGAATGAGAATGAGAATGAGAATGAGAATGAGAATGAGAATGAGAATGAGAATGAGAATGAGAATGAGAATGAGAATGAGAATGAGAATGAGAATGAGAATGAGAATGAGAATGAGAATGAGAATGAGAATGAGAATGAGAATGAGAATGAGAATGAGAATGAGAATGAGAATGAGAATGAGAATGAGAATGAGAATGAGAATGAGAATGAGAATGAGAATGAGAATGAGAATGAGAATGAGAATGAGAATGAGAATGAGAATGAGAATGAGAATGAGAATGAGAATGAGAATGAGAATGAGAATGAGAATGAGAATGAGAATGAGAATGAGAATGAGAATGAGAATGAGAATGAGAATGAGAATGAGAATGAGAATGAGAATGAGAATGAGAATGAGAATGAGAATGAGAATGAGAATGAGAATGAGAATGAGAATTTATATTTCTCGCTCGATGCTCGATGCGATATGTGCGATGTGATATAGAATTCCACGTAGTAATATTGCATTGTGGATGAATTTATGCGGTGTTTAAAATAGGAAAAACCAACCTATTTTATTCATTACATTATTTACATGTTTTACTATATCCAATAGATACATACTGGTATGTCTTGAGGCGCGTCCACATTATGCCGAATGATACCGATAGACCCGTACCAGGCGGCATATTCGGTTCGTTATGTAATGTGGACGCCCTTCGGGTGGAAATCTTTCAATATCTAATGAACCACAATATGTCATGCTGCTTACAATTCACGAATATATGACCGACAATGAACGGATGATTCAGATGCTTGAACTATTGGATAAACAAAGCGAGTTCCGATGCCTGTTCATTGCACAGGCGAGTGCAGAACGATGAATGATACATAATGAATCACAAACGTTATCATTTGTTCATCATAAGTAGCGATCGGCGGATGTTGGTAGAACTAAAACAAGAAATAATTTGTTTCTCTCTGGATCGGTGTTGCTAGTGTCGTGGGTGGGATACTGTTGTCGGTGGTTCTATTGCCTGACACGCGAAAGTCAATTTTGTTTGCGACATACAAACGCAAGTAAAAATGACTTTTTCTTGTTATTTCCAGCTAGCAGCACACTATCAATAACACTAATGAAGTTATTTGTTGTTTTCGTTTGCATTTATTAAACTTAAACATGTTTTTGGTACCAGCGATATACAGCATTGGAAATAAAAAAAGTCACAGGAAGGTTGTGTCTGAGGCACGACCGCCTAGTTGACGTAGGATTCCGTTAGTCTATCTGTTGGTTTTGGATTTGTTTGAAGAATTACATCGTTAAACACTTTGATAATGATTTGGTTTTAATGTCTTTGTTAGGGAACACATTTCAGTAGGAACAAAATTCCCCCTTACATTCATCTATTTGCAATGCCGATTTCTCCCAGGCAGCTTGGTTATGATGTCTCTGTTAGGGAACACATTTCGGTAGGAACAAAAGTCCTCCCTACTTTCATGTATTTGCAATGCCGATTTCCCTCAGGCAGCTTGGTTTTGATGTCTCTGTTAGGGAATACATTTCGGTAGGAACAAAAGCTCCCCCTACTTTCATGTATTTGCAATGCCGATTCAACTCAGGCAGCTTGCTTTTGATGTCTCTGTTAGGGACCCGCCGCATGTGTCGTAAATCTTGACCAATCAGAAGTGGGTATTTCCGTTAGGATAGAGGTTGAGATTTTTCAATTGTTCGATAGTTAGTTTCATGGCATATATTATTTTTTTCAATATAAAAAATTGTTATGGAGTGCCGAAATCGATTGACGCAAAAATTTCATCAATCTATCATGAAATGACTGAGCAATAAGCGTTTGAAATTGGACAACTTTCACGATGTGCTCGATTTTTGATATTCAATTTGTACCTTAATATGTTCCCGAAATACGTAATCCTACGTCAAAAATAAACAACCGGTACCTATTGCTACTAGTAACGATGAATCAAATGTTCACAAGAATGTAAATGATTTGATCATCCCTACATTTTCTATTCAGAATACTTTGATACAACAAAAACAACTACACTGCTTATTTACGAATATTTACGTTATAGCAAATTTCGTCTGAAGCTCTGCCGATTTGGTGTCGGAAAATGAAAAATAAACAAATAAAAATTGTATCTTGTCGAGATATTTGTCAAAACATTGTGTTGTTTGTTTGTCAAGTTTCTTTTTCGTTATCATGAGAAGATTGAAACATAAGATATGTCCGAACTATGTAAATATTAGAGGATCTTCTTCTTGAATGGCGTTAACGTTCCCTATAGAACTTTTGCCGTCTCAACGTATGTATTAACTAACGTCATTTATTAATACTTAGTTGAGATTTCTTAAGCCAAATAACACGCCTCGAATGTATTCCGAGGGGCAAGCTCTAGAATACGCGTGACCACAGTGCAAGTCGAAGGAAATTTCTTTGACGAAAAATCCCCCGGCCAGGACGGGAGTCGAACCCGAACACCCGGCATGATAATGTGAGACACTAACCACTCGGCCACGGGTGCACTACAAATATTAGATGATATTAAACATATTTATTAGGCGATGAACCAAAAGTCGGTGAAAATTCCGAAACTGATCGTTTCTGAAGTGGGAGAACGTGAGCTACCGCAAAATCGCATAAAAATATGGTATTTCGATCGGAGCGATTTCAAAAACCATGAAAATGCATAATACGCTGGGCACTGTAGGGCGTAAAACCGAAAGTGGAAGGCCCTGTAAAATCTCAGTTAGCACAGATCACCTTATTCGGCGCTTGGTTCGATCGAATCCCGATAAATCTTGTTGGCAGGAGGAGTTGGGCCTCAACATAACTAGTCGAACTGTGAGCAACCGACTTCGAGAATCTGGAATAGAGTGGACAATCTTGTCAAGATCGATGGAAAGATGACTGGTGAATCCTGCGGAAAACTTAAAGCCGTCGCTCAGGTAAATTAATACTAAAGGCTTTATTTTCCAACCGGACAATACCCCAAGCACACTTTGAAAGTTGCGAAGTACTTAAAATTCTAAAAAGATTAAAATACTCGAGTTGCAACCTCAGTCCCCAGACCTAAACTCAATTGACCATCTATAGACAATACTGAATGAAAAAATTCCATTGGATTCGCGGAGAAATCTTAACGGTTTCTGGACGGGTATGCAAACAGCGTGGGATGCGATTCCTCAAAAAATGTTCCATAATTTGTTTGAATATATGCCCAATCGACTCATAGCAGTAATGGTGAGTCATGGAGGAAATACTAAATATTGAGATATATTATCCACGAGCATCGCTTCATTTACAATGCTTTGGTTTTATACTGTTTACTTTCGTATTTACTAAGCTAAATCACTAATATTTGGAACGAAAATTTGAGAATCAATACAAACAATGTCTTTGTTTGCCTCGCTTCCATTGTAAGAAATACATTCACTGCAGTTTGCGTACAAATTAGTTCCGCTCTGCACTGCATTGGGGAGGGGAGACGAGCGAGTAGAGTGGAAAAACGCAAGGGACAGCTGCGTTAAAAATAAAAATATAATCTGACTACCCTTCCCCGGGTATCTGAGCTGTTCGTTCACCTAGGTAACCCCTCGCTGACAAACTATGGGTCTGGTTCAGTTGTGGTGACAGAGTATGAATCATTCGCCTCGTGTAGTCCGCATGATTAAAGATGCATCATGGAGGGGTTCGATATGTAGTGAATGAGAGGCAAAGTAGAATATAAGCTATTCAGCACCCAAAGCGATCATGACGTTTTGGTTCGCATGCTTGTGTATTATAAATTGCTAACCGAAGCAGTGTTCTCTCGTTCTCGTTTGTGTCATGATTCGTAGCATGTAACAAATATTTGAACACACGAAAGTGAGTTGTTCAATGAAGCGTTCATTCGGCATACACTGTGTAAATTTATGCACTTTTCTACCCGAAACATTAAAGTGAGCCCCTATATTGAAAGGTCAGACTTAGTCCTACGTCAAAAGTAAAAAGTCCTGAATTCGAGATCGGATCGACCTTGTCAATTATCACCGAAACAAAACATTAAGACTAAGGCAGAGAAGTGAGTTTTCCAATTTCTAAAGTATCTTACGCAGTCTGTTGGTAAATATTGGTACACGTTTTAAAGAGGAGGGAGCTACTGCCTCGCTTATAATAATTAAAATCACCGTTCCTTTCTTATCGGTACAGTGCTCGGCTCCAGCCGCTAGGAAGTTATTCTGTTTGCAGCCATAACGCTTTTAGCCAAATTGAATCATCCAATTACTTCGTGTTGTACATCTGCATACAGACGGGAATGCAATCTGCGTTATTCACTCAACAGTGGCCAGACTTTTTCAAACTGTTGGAGCTGGGCCCATTCTCTCTCGAAAAATACACATTTTTTGCCATTGTAAAAATATGTCGCTATTGTGATTGTATAATCCAATATTCTTTGTGTAATCAAAGCCTATTACCCATTGCGAAAATTATGCCCAATACTGTATCGTTTCATTTTTCCTCTTCTCGATGTATATTTTTTCAGTGTGCAAGAGAACGACGGATCCTATTTCGAAAGCTTTACAGCCCTCTCGTGGAAGAATGAAAACCGGCGTATGTCGGCGGTTAGGGCGGTGGAAACCCGCGCCGAGATCCTGCCGGAGAACGATAACGACCGCCTACTGGAGGACGACATTGAGCGTTCCGAACAAAAAGAACATCTTTATCTGGACGTCCTGTACGCGATTGCCAACACGGTAGGAGCACCAGCGCCGGGTGGACAGGTAACTGCCATACTATTTTCTCCCCTTCACACTCCTCGTCGTGTCCCTCATCGTTCTCGCTCTTGCGGAAATGTCTACCAAAGGGAGGACACTGTGTTGTAAACCTATCAAATATCCGGCTCTCTGTCGATTTCCTATAGTCCTAGCACACCATCGCTGTCATACTTCTTCTCTATTAATTTTTAGCACCAATTCAGTGTCGTGGAATACAAAAAAAAATCTATCCATTTCTCTCTTTTGTCTCTCTTTCTCTTTCTCTCTCTTTCTAACTACCACTATCTCTTATCTGGACTATCTCGTTCACTGAATGTGTGTTGTGTGAAAAAAATGCTGTGCACCATCTCTACCCACTCACCCACTACTCATCACGTGCGTACGTGTCACCATCGTCCGACCCGGTAGTACAGCGAAAAAAAGTTTTTGCAAGTAAATACACTGAAAATGCAACCGAAGAGAGATGTTATCCAATTATTTCTTGTTTGCGCGTTCGCCATTTCGTTCGTTCCCCCGCTCGACTGCTGCCGTCAGTTCATCGGGTTTCATCTGATCTGGTGGGTGGATTCGAGAAAATGACCAGAGTGAATAGATAGAGATCAATTTAATGGGTTTGTCTAGCGTGATTGTGAGGCGGAAATATGTTTCCACCGGTGCTATCTGAGCAGTCGAAGGTTTATTTATGGCGAGAGAGAAAATAAGTAGATTAGTAGAAATTTTAGGAACAATGGAATCTTCTACCATTATTTTGACTGCGGTCGTAAAAATCTTATTTCATGTCCCAAAACCCAACATGTTTCTAATATCTTCAAGAGCATATTCTCTCTCTCTCTCTCTTCGAGCTTTCAGCCATCGATGTGGCAGTTGTCTATTTCCGTTTCAATGACAACCACGTGCCGGCGAAATGCTGCTGCTGCTCCCACATTGAAATAAAAGTAATTTCGTTACACGATACCAATTTTGTCGCTCCAGCTTCCTACATAATTTCCTGTCTTTAACAGTAAAGAAGAGACACACATATCAGTGGGTATGACACGCATACGAAAAAACCGCACAGGGTTCGTAGATTCTACTCCTTTTCAGCGGCGTATAGTTCCCACTATTCCCGTGTTGACAACCTATCGTATGAACGTATGTTCCAACGGTTACGTTTGACTTGATGGAACCCATTTTCAACGTAATTGAAAACTTCCATCATTCGCCTTTCAGCGGGAGTGCGGTAGAATACCACACTCCCTCCTCCTCCTCCTCCTCCTCCAGCAAAAAATCACGCTCGACGTATCCTTGCTCTATTGGATTTAGTCCTCGCCGACCGAGAATAAACGTACAAACCGTCGCTTCGTCAGGTTTGTTGGTTTGTGGATTACTTTTTCTTTGCATTGACTCTGTAAAAATGGGCAAAACTCACTTCTAAGTCGCATTCGTCGGACTCGTGGTTCGGTGAGGACCATCAAAGCAGAATGATTTAGTTACCCAGAAAAATAAAAAGGAAAAATAATAACACATATTCAGTTTTTCTCCTCCCACGCTCACTCTATTTCACCGCAGCCTTTTGTTGCCGATCTGTGGGTAGTATTTAGTGGATACAATGGGGCTTCGCTTTTCCTTGGTGCGGTCATTGCGTTTCTTGAAAACAACTGTCAATGCGGAGTGCATGAAAACGACTCTCAGATGGTGTTCGTTTGATCTTACACAATACAATTCCACGCAGAATATTCCATGTTCCATGTTTCTGATTTTTTTAAAAGTATTTTTGACGTAAGACTACATCTTTCAGTATGTGCCCAATCAGAAAACTTCTGACGTTTTCATGAAAAAAAAATTACTCTTATAACTACATACCAATCAAATCGTAAATTATCTAAGATTCGTATGATACGCAATATATTAGAATTTCATAGTCCGTAAATGGTTCAAATTTAAGAAAATTGCCATTTTTCCACATATTTCTTCTGTGCTTACCTGTGCTATCAATAACAAGCGATTAATGTAGCAGCGAGGCACAATTCTGAAATACAAGTACCAAGCAGGCG
The DNA here is from genome assembly GCF_029784135.1 of Toxorhynchites rutilus septentrionalis. Taxonomy (NCBI): domain Eukaryota; kingdom Metazoa; phylum Arthropoda; class Insecta; order Diptera; family Culicidae; genus Toxorhynchites; species Toxorhynchites rutilus. The sequence goes on from NC_073745.1 coordinate 342,194,543, forward strand.
CGTGTAAATAACTCTTTCGACATGCAAATGCAGAGTAGATGGTTCGTGTGCGTTTGACACTGTGGAGAGAAGAAATGAGGGGCTTAGAATGAAAGGGGTGTAAGTGATTTGATCGATTTCTCTACATCGACTCTCTCTCTTGGTCATAACTTAGCTGCAAATACATTCCCAGCTGTATTTGACAATGTGGAAGATAGATCAGAACCTCAACTATCGGATTATATTGTAAACTAAATTTGGAACATTTTTGCAGTTGATTCATTAACTAAAGAAAATGTTGATGAAGAGAAATCGATCAAGTCACTTACATCCCTTGCATTCTAAGCCCCTCAAATATTATTCGCAAGTTTGCGATTTCGATTACACAGCCTCGCTCCGGTCAAATATCTTCTTAAATGCTAATTTTACACAGAGCGGTTTTGCTTTAAACGTTGAATGTCACACCACGGTGCGATTTTGTTCGCAACTCGAATCGAAGGATTAAATTGGTTTCAAAATCTGGAAATGATGGCGGTGCTGTAACACATATATAGTCGCCTGTGAACAACAGGTGTATGAACCACGCAAAAAAAAACACCGTTCCAGCTATAGTATAAATAATAATAAAAAGAAGGACGTTGGCATAGGCAAACAAATAGAGGCATATGTGCAGCTTGTGTATTATAATCGTGAGGACAAGAATGAATCACCAATCAGCCATCTTCAACTGGTTCTACAAATCTCGAACAATATACTTTCCACTGAAGATTTTTGACATAGGACAACGTTTTCCAGTACACCTATTGGAGGGATTGAAGCTGTTGCTTGTCATGCAAACATCAGAGGAAAAGACCTCTGTATTGTCAGCTTGTATTGGCCTCCGAGAACTGATTGATTGATCTTGGGGGACTTCAACTCTCACGGAACTGCCTGGGGGGAACAGTACGACGACAATCGTTCACTGTTGATATATGATCTCTGTAACAGCTTCAATATGACACTTTTGAACACTGGGGAAACAACACGTGTACCTAAACCTCCTGCTAACCCAAGTGCTCTTGACCTCTCGCTTTGCTCGAATTCACTATCGTTAGATTGCAAGTGGAATGTAATCCAGGACCCCAACGGTAGTGATCACTTGCCAATCAAAATTTCCATCACCATTGGGTCGAATTCTTCTGAATCTATAAACATGGCATATGATCTCACAAGACACATTGACTGGAAAAAATATGCGGACGCGATTGCTCTAGCCATCAATTCCAGAGATGGTTTACCTCCATTGGAGGAGTATAACTTCCTTTCTCGTATGATCTATGACAGCGCGGTTCGAGCTCAAACGAAACCCATCCCAGGCTCCACTATTCGTCGAAGGCCTCCCAAACCATGGTGGGATAGCCAATGTTCCAAGCTTTATCAGGATAAATCGAACGCATTCAAAGCTTTTCGGAAACGTGGAACCATTGAAAATTTTCAAACGTATTTGGACCTTGAAAATCAATTTAAAAACTTGATCAAAGGGAAAAAACGTGCTTATTGGCGAAATTTCGTGGGAGGTTTGTCACGAGAAACATCAATGAAAAAATTATGGAAAATGGCTCGAAACATGAGAAATCGCTCTTCAACGAATGAAAGCGAAGAATATTCACATCGATGGATTTTTAATTTTGCACGGAAGGTTTGTCCTGATTCCGCTCCTTTGCAAAAAATTGTTCGAGATATACCACAAGATAGGTGCGATCTTGATTCCGAGTTTTCAATGGTAGAATTCTCTCTTGCTCTCCTTTCATGTAACAATTCTGCTCCGGGATCGGATAGAATTAAGTTCAACTTGCTGAAAAACCTCCCTGATGTGGCGAAACATCGCTTGTTGAATTTATTCAATCGGTTTCTGGAGCATAATATTGTTCCAGATGATTGGAGACAAGTAAGAGTTATAGCTATTCAAAAACCCGCAAAACCCGCGTCCGACTTCAATTCGTACCGCCCAATAGCAATGCTGTCTTGTATACGGAAATTGTTGGAGAAAATGATCTTGTTTCGCCTTGATCGTTGGGTTGAAACGAATGGCTTACTCTCAGATACACAATATGGGTTCCGCAGGGGCAAGGGGACGAATGATTGTCTTGCGTTGCTTTCTTCAGAAATTCAAATGGTTTACGCCGGAAAAAAACAAATGGCTTCAGTATTCTTGGACATAAAGGGGGCCTTTGATTCTGTTTCAATAGAGGTCCTGTCAGACAAATTACACTCTCGGGGTCTGCCGCCTCTATTGAATAATATGTTATATAACTTGCTTTGTGAAAAGCATTTGAACTTTTCTCACGGAGATTCGGCAGTAAGTCGGGTCTCTTACATGGGCCTCCCCCAGGGCTCATGTTTAAGCCCCCTTTTGTACAACATCTATGTAAGCGACATCGACAATTGTCTTACACAAAATTGCAGCCTAAGACAACTTGCAGATGATGGAGTAGTCTCTGTCGTAGGATCAACAGAATCCGACCTACAAGAACCCTTACAAGATACTTTGAACAATTTTTCAACCTGGGCCATTGGGCTAGGGATCGAATTCTCCACGGAGAAAACAGAGATGGTGGTTTTTTCTAGGAAGCATAGACCAGCAAAACCAAAGCTTCAACTTTTGGGTAAACCGATCACTCATGCTATGTCATTCAAGTATCTTGGGGTTTGGTTCGACTCCAAATGTACTTGGGGGGCCCATACCTGAGTAAAAAATGCCAACAAAGAATAAACTTTCTCCGTACAATTACCGGCACCTGGTGGGGAGCCCATCCCGAAGATCTTATAATGTTGTATCGAACATCTATTCTCTCAGTGATGGAGTATGGCAGTTTCTGTTTTCAATCAGCTGCCAAAACACACCTCATTAAACTCGAGCGAATTCAGTATCTTTGTCTCCGTATCGCGTTGGGATGTATGCCCTCAACGCATACCATGAGTCTCGAGGTTTTGGCAGGCGTACTCCCGCTAAAAGATCGCTTCAATTTATTATCTCTTCGGTTCCTCATCCGGTGTAAGGTTATGAACCCATTGGTGATCTGAAATTTTGAGCAGCTGATCGAGCTAAATTCTCACTCTGGATTCATGAGCCCATATCATGAATTCATCTCCTTGCAGGTTGATCCTTCTTCGTATATTCCCAACCGTGTTTGTTTTCCTGACTACATCAATTCCTCTGTACATTTTGATCTGTCCATGAAGCAAGATATCCATGAATTATCAACGATCGAGGATCGCTCCAACGATCTTCGATGCCAAGTTTGGGGGTATCAATTGTGATAATATGTACTTTACTGATGGGTCCACTATAAACGAGTTCATAGGATTTGGAGTGTTCAACGAAATTTTCAGCACCTCCCATAGTCTTCAGTTTCCTTGCTCAGTGTATATTGCTGAATTGGCAGCGATACACTGGGCGCTGGACAGCGTCGCCTCACGACCTGTTGAACTCGATTACATTGTAACGGATAGTCTTAGCTCCGTCGAAGCTATCCGTTCAGTGAGGCCGGAAAAGCACTCGCCGTACTTCCTTGAGAGAATACGAGAAATTTTGAGTGCTTTATCCAGACGCTGTTATGTCATTACCTTTGTCTGGGTCCCTTCTCATTGCTCAATTCCGGGTAATGAGAGGGCTGACTCATTAGCAAAGGTAGGTGCGATTGAAGGCGATATTTATCAGCGTCAAATCGCCTTCAATGATTTTTACTCTTTAGTCCGTAAAAATACCATCGCTAACTGGCAACGCAAATGGAACGAAGGTGAATTGGGCCGGTGGCTTCACTCGATTATCCCTAAGGTTAGCCTCAAACCATGGTTCAAAAGTCTGGACTTGAGTCGGGACTTTATTCGCACCTTCTCCCGACTCATGTCCAATCACTGTTCGTTAGACGCGCTACTCTTTCGTTTCAATCTGGCCGGCAGCAATATCATCTGCGTTTGTGGCCGAGGTTACCACGACATCGAACACGTTGTTTGGTCGTGTGAGGTGTATCTTGTTGCCAGATCGAATTTAGAGAACTCCCTTCGGGCTAGAGGAAGGCAGCCCAATGTGCCGGTGAGAGATGTGTTGGCTCGGTGTGATTATCCTTATATCCTTATACCCTCCATTTCTTCCTTTGTGAGTAATTGGTCCGCTTGCTATAAACAGGAGAATGAAATGTAAATTCACAACAGATGTACGAATAGATTTAAGAATTGAGTGTGTGTGATTATCAACATTGTAATAATTTCCTTATACCCCATCCTTTTCCTGAGAAAAATATGTCACCCTTCTAATCTCGAGTCCACCGCGAGTAATCGGTTTCCCACGTTACTAACCATAGATTTAAGAAAATTGTTCATATATATAGTTTTAAAAATATATTTAAGACTTCGGCTCCTTTAAACTTATGTAACTGAGCCTGTAAAAATAAACGAATTTATAAAAAAAAAAGTTTTCTAGTAAGAGTTCCAATTCAGAAAACAAGCCACATTTTCATGAAATGGTGTTAACGTTAGTAAATATTTTTGTTGTGGACGAATTTTGAGGATTTGTGTACCAATCGAATCGAATGGTCGATTAGATTCTCTAAAATTTGTTTGATGTACTATACATTACATTCCTAGTCTGTAACTAAATTTGTGTGCTCTCCAGCCGTAAATAAAAAACAACTTCGAATCAGTCACACGTTTAGTTTTAATTGTTTTTTGTTTTTTTTTTCAGATTCCCATTTATTTATCTTTCAAGTCTTCATTTTTTTTAAAATTTAAGATAAAATCAGTTTTTTGGTGTTCACTTTTTAATTTTTAAAATTCGTATTTTTCCCTGTTAAATTTTCTATTTTTTAAACTCTTTTGACGACATGAAATAGAGGACAACTTCTGTGTTTGTGCTACGCTTCTGCTCTGGCGTGTTTTTCTAGCATTTTATCAAGTAATACGTTTTCCTTAGGGGAACAGATCAATCAAAGCCTTCAGTTTTGTTTATTATAAATGTGGAATAAGGGTGACGGTGGTAGAACAAACATATAATCGCATGTGACCCTGTCTATGTCAACTGGAAGAAGACCGCCACAATAGCAGTTGTAACTTTAACACCAACAAAAAGAATAACGTTACAAATCCACGCAAACTATCGGCTCTGCTCAGGTCACCAAACTTCCTACTGAAGAGTTTTTTTCTGAAATTTCTATGCATTCTAGGATAAAATCCGAAGTGATATTTATTCAATCCGCTTGAATAAAATAATGTTGTGGTCCAACGTCGTCAATGCGGTCAATGCAACACCCGTATAATTGTTCTCAAATGGAGCAATTCTCCACCAAATTAGCCGAAAATTGACTGCTTTTAACCTTTACTGTTTGTTTTTTTTTTAATTTTGTACACAAGATGGCAGCTGTTCAAAGTTACCATTTTCATAATCATAGGGTCAATTTTAATTGCCATATGCCTGATTTTAAAAAAGGCCGCATTCCTAATCAGGGATTTTTTTCGAAAAATCCTAATCGATAAGGAACAAAACTACCACTATTGACCTATTGATCGATTCTGAAGTCTGAGAGATCCCATCGTTTTGTATTTTTTTATATTGGGAAAGTTTAGACTTTTTTACATGAAATATCAAAACATTTATTGTTTCATTTTTAAGATATGTACAGGTAAACTTCGATATAACGTACATTTCACTTTCAAAATTGTACGTTGTATCGAAGCATAATAAAGTACTCACAACCGTAGTCTGTAATACATTATTGTGTCGCTGTTTTAGTCAAGTTCATGAATAACTTCAATTAGAAGACGAAGCCAGCCTTTCTCATGATGTTTCCCTTCGTACTGTTGATTAAAGCTTTATTCATTTAGAATCCGGAATCACAAAACCAGCTGTATTTCGAGATTGATTGAAGGTACAAAATTTGTTTTAGCATCACAATACAGATAATTCATTGTTCTATCAGAAAAAAAATATTGAAAAAAAATTTCCTTTATACTTTGGAAATGTGTACGTTATATCGAGGTAAAATGTACGTTATATCGAGTGACGTTATATCGAGGGTACGTTATAACGAGGGTACGTTATATCGAAGTTTCCCTGTATTTCTCATGCGTCTTCATTGATTCAATATACGGGACTGCATTATGGAGACGCATAGTTTTTATTGAACGATAACATTAAGAAACATCCTCACAACTCAAAGAACGCGGAAAACAAACATGTTCGAAGCTTTCGTCTGAAAGTATACCTTTGAAGTACATTATAGTATTTGTTTTCTAAAAAGTCTGTCATAAAACCTTCTATTTCCTCTCAAAGATATAGTAAATAGTGCAAGACACAAATGTTACAAACTCTCAAAAATAAGAAGAAATGAATTGATTGAGTCCCTAGTAGAAGAGTATAAAATCCGTGCCATTCTGGATGATGGAATCTAAGGATGAAATAAAAAAAACGGCTCTAAAGCTTTTCGGAAAAAAATAAATATAGGGAGAAAATCCAAGCATTTTTCCCCCAGTGGATTCTGGCGTTAAGAAAACCGGCAAATATAAATAACAGCAACATACGAACCAAATTCAATATTGTCCACGCCCGTTCAAAGCGATCAAAGCGTTCAAATTCAAATAATACTTTTTCTCATGGCAACCAAACAAATGTAAAGCAACGTTTGGTTGGTATCAGAAGGAATAAAAAATTAAATTTATTTTGAAGCCGATGTAAATTGTTTCCGGGTTCGATATTATTAAAATTTGAGAATGAACTTTTTAGTAGAAATTATTGGTGGCCTTGGAAAGAACCGATAATTTTCGTGGTTTCTCACAGGTATCCCGTAGTATATTCCAAAGCCACTACACTGAGCGTGTATGATGGTTTTCTGCAGCAAACACACATTTTATTGCGGGGCTTATTTTCCATTTTTGGCTTGAATATGATGCACATATACTAAGCTATGATCGACTTCGCAATATTGATGGTGAAATTGTGATTCACCGTTACATTAGGTTCTCGATCATCGGCACGGTTTGAGGGTCATAGACTATTCGTGCCAGGTAATAATTATTTTAAATCTAGAGATCTATTGAATAATTGTTAAATTATATGCATTGACTATACGAAAATACCACTTTCTTATTGAAGATGTGATATTTGTAATATTGGAATTGTAAGCATACATCGGAAATTGACAGTAGGAAGCATCATTTATATTATATTCAACTTTTCCTACACAGAACAGGTAAAGATCCAATGCTAGCGTGAATTTGAAAAAAGTTTATAAACTGGCCTAGTTTAGGCTGATGAAATCAGAACCAAATCGAGGCATCAGTTGATTCAAACTCAAATTAAGTCACACCTGAATTACTTGTTTACAATTCAAAAGACGACACACAGATTCCACTCCGTGGAAAGACTTCATTAAGATGACATTTTGACCTTTATAAACTTTGTACTTCTATGTCAGCGCTTCTAGGACCTCGGCGAATATTACGAGTTGTTTTTTGTCCAAATGTATAAACAAAACATATTCAATTCTATGAACTCAAAGTATTTTCTCACCCAACAGTCAAAAACGTCACACAGAAAAGCTGGACATATAATGTACACCGGTGGGCGAATAAATTTTTTTTTTTTTACTGTATTATAGTGACTTTCAACTCATTTGGCTGGTTCGTCACTTTTACTTCCATTTTTGGAAGAATGTCGGGAGTGAGAATTGAACTCGTGACCTTTAGCGTGAGAGGCATGGATGTTACCACTACGCCAGATCGCCTTCGCCTTCGTACCAACGAGAATGTTTTTGCGGGGAGTGTCAATTCATTACTTCAATACGAAGAAAAAGCTGCGGAAAGTCATCGTATTTTGATTGAAGTTTATGGTGACCATGCTCCAACTGAGCGAGCGTGTCAGACGTGGTTTGCACGGTTCAAAAGTGGTAATATTGACATGGAAGACGAAAAACGTTCCGGACCACCAAAAAAGTTTAAAGATGAAGAATTGGAGGCTTTACTCGATCAAGATCCATCAGAAACGCAACAAGAACTTGCAGATATACTTGGAGTAGCCCAGAAAACCATATCCGATCGTTTAAAAGTTCATTCGTTCATTCCTATTGATTCGAAAGATAGGACAATGGGTGCCGTATGAATTGAAGCCACGAGACGTTGAACGCCGTTTTTCCCGTACGAACAACTACTCCAACGGCATAAAAGAAAGGGTTTTTTGCATCGAATCGATACTGGCGATGAAAAGTGGATCCATTACGACAATCCCAAACGACGGGCAACGTATGGATACCCCGGCCATGCATCAAATTGACGGCCGCGCGGAATATTTTCGGCCAGAAGATTATGCTGTCTATTTGGTGGGACCAGCTGGGTGTGGTGTACCATGAGCTGCTGAAACCGAATGAAACCATTACGGGGGACCTCTACCGACGACAACTGATGCGTTTGAGCTGTGCACTGAAGAAAAAACAGCCACAATACGAGCAAAGACACAATTAAGTTATTTTGCAGCACGACTATGCTCGGTTGCATGTCGCGAAACCGGTCAAAACATACTTGGAAACGCTGAAATGAGAGGTTCTATCTCACCCGCCGTATTCTCCAGACATTGCTCCGTCCGATAACTACCTTTTTCGATCGATGCAATTTGGTCTGGTTGACCAGCACTTCTCCAATTTTGATGAAGCCAAAAATAGACCATTTTGGCAGAATAAAGCATTTATTAAAAAAAAACCAAGAAAGTTAGCGGTACTCCTATTATGTAGCTGATGCTTCCGTTGAAATTGAAACTATAATTACTTCAATTCTATCAGAAAATATATATAATATAATCAGAAAATAGAAAATATTATCCAAGAAATATCATATATAATATTACGATATGAAATAAGAGGCAAACTAAAAAAATCTTATCCCTCTCCTAAAACTTCCTCTTATATATGAGTAGATTTTTCACTATTGGATGAAAACGAATGCTGAGAGCTCTTTTCGACCATCCTCATCTATCTCCAGACGCCTGTCCGGGAAGCGAAGCATGGAGGGGATTGTTCGGAAAATATTTCCAGAGTATGAAATCAGTACGATGATGGCAAGCAGCACAGGCACTAAACCCAGTTAATATGCTACGTAGAAACTATTAAATTATGTCACGTATACAAAGTGGATCATGTCCTCGTCCAAAAGGGGATCGTGAGTGGTTGAAATTTCTGCTGTCATCATTAGCGAAAATATGCAGCGCTCATTTTACGGAGTGAAACTGGACTCTCTGCCGCTCGCTCGCTTTTCTTGTCCACATCGAGAAGCCGTCACGTTGCCATTTGTCGCTGGATTATAGAAAAATCTCCCCCATCAGTTATGGCAGTTATGGCAATAAAGGACCGAACACACGCCAGTTGATTCACATCATCTCTTGTAACAGAAGGCTAATTTGAAAATGATTTCGGGTCATCTTCTGATTTATAGCTCAATCATCAATTCAAATTTGGTAAGTCATGTGCTCCAGAGGAAGTTCAATCTCATCCTGTATACTGAAATCCATACCCTGGCAGTGAACATAATCCGCTCGCTCGTGATTCAATTTCTCAGCAAACCAGCTCTGTGGTGACTGGAACAACAAACAGTACGAGATGGATCTAAGAAGGCACGCATGAACGCCTTCGAGTTGAACCTCTGCCAAACCCGCAGCAAAATCAAATTTTACGTATTCTTAAGTGGATTTATCCTTCCTGTCCCTCCTTCAGATATATTAGGTCTTATTGGAAAATTAACCATCAACCAATCGACGAGGAATCTATGGCATAGTTTGCGTTCTCTATCCGATGGAAGGGTGGCATCACACTCCGACGAATATCTAATATCGAACCATGTGCGTCACAGACGGACCCAAACCTGGCACCAACGAGTGATGAAAGATTACCTTTCAGGTGGATGAGGGTGGGGGTTTGTTTTTTGTTTATTCCCTGTGTAACCCACCGTTATCCTATTTGATCCACTCGGTTTGTATGTCGAGAATCGAGCACAAAACCGTAGCTACTAGTTTCCTTCCGTTATAATCTTGTTGCTTTTTTCTCCCTGCCATCAAAAGAGGAAGGGAGAACTGAAGGAGGTGTAGGACGGTGCGTACCCAAAGGTATGAGCATCGGGCTGTATGCTACTGTAATGATAGACGAAAGAGGCTGTAATTTCAGATGGGAAAGTGCTCATTCGATCGTGTTTGGGTTGGGAAAACGACACTTGACTGTGTCGATTTTCTCCGTCACTGGGAAGTGGGTGTTTTTCGTTTACCTTTACTAGGACTATGGGAGACTAATGAAGGAGTGATCTTCGCCCTGCTTTCAATACCTTCTATGATTTCGGTATTATGTGAATGGCGCTATGCGCTGAACATTTGAGCATCGGGGCTTTCGAGAGAAAAAAAATGTTGATGTCAAATATCTGCAAATTGCATGAAACGTCGAGATCTACCGTCAACTCGAAAAAAATATTTTTGTCAAAAATCGACACACTGGGACTTTGGAATACAAGGCAAAACGTATGGTTTAGGATGCCAATGGAAATCGTCATATCGATTTTTCATACGGGACTTACTGCGAAATGTTGATTTGCAATATAAAATACCCTATGCAAAATATTAGCTATTTCAGACTTCATTTACCATTGTCGCAGATGTCAAAATATAAGTTTTCCGAAAATAAAGAAATGCATTTCTGAAAATCGAAAAATCGCCCAAGAGGGGAGGAGGGAAATCAAACTTTTCAAAAAATAAAAAAATTGTAACGGGGTTGTGTCTAGGACACGACCGCATATTATCGATGTAGAACTACGCAATTATATTATGCAATCCATTTGTTTACCACTTCGAATATTATTTTAGAATGCATCGAAATTTTTGTAATAGATTATGTTCTTCGTTACAAATAAATTTGATGAACGTCCTTTTACGTTTGATATTATGCCTAGGACTACCAATATATGTGAACGGAAGAATTGTCCAACGATCATTGTATTTTACATTTCCCTCTGAATCTATTGCACATGTTTACGAAGTTCTCGAATCGCGAAAGTTCATTCACCGATTTTCCGAGGCTTGAGATTCAATGACGATTTTCCGAGGCTTCTCAGTTCAAAAGTACGTTTCAGGGAAACATATTCCGATCTGCACAACGACAAGCGAGTACAAAAGTACTCAACACCAAAAAATATCCTCGATTTGCATGTAGTTGCAAAGTGGATTCCCCCAGGCACATTAATTTTGAAGTCCGTGTTGGGGAAACACAACTCAGTGGGAACAAAAATAACCCCGAATTGCATGTTTTGACAAAGCGGGTTCTCCAGGCACATTGATTTTGAAGTCCGTGTTAGGGAAACACAGCTCGGTGGGAACAAAAATACCTTGCATTTATATTTGTAAAGTGGATTTCCACAGGTACATCGATTATGAAGTCTTTGTTGGGGAAACCGTAAATCGGGCCAATCAAAACTTGGCAGTTTAGATAACGCTTGACATTTTACAGTTATTCTATTGTTCATCTCATGAAAAATAATGTTTTATCCTATGAATGTTTTATCCTATGTTATCCTATGAATTGATGCAAACATCTTTCCGATCTGTTAAGAAATGTTCGAGTTATGAGCATTCGAAGTACGGGTAGGGTTAGAACACAAATCAGCAGAACAAATGTATGGGAAAAAGGAAGTTCTTCCAGTTTTCATGAATTTAAACCATTTAGAGATTAGCGAATTGTAATGTATAGCATATCAAATAAATCTTAGAGAATTTCCGATTCGATTGGTATGCAGATCATGAGAATTCGTTCACAGTAACGTTAACTTTATTTCATAGAAACGTGACCTGTTTTCTGATTTGGCACTCTTCCTGAAAGACGTAGTTTTACGTCAAAAAATTGATGCCAAATGTCTCAAAATCGCATGAAACGTCGAGATTTACTGTTATCTCAAAAAAAAATCGTTATAAATCAGCTTTTCAAACGAAAAAACGACCAATGCCACAAAGTCAATTTTCGACCAGAAAAAAATTCGAGATACCAGTAGATCTGGACATTTCATGCAATTTGGAGACATTTGGTATCAAATTTTGGGTGATTTTCCGGTTTTCAAAAAACTTGTTTTTTTTCGGTTTAATACTTGTTTTGAATGAAATTTCAAAATTACTTTTAATTTACGTTTTGCCATAGATCACCAACCAGGTGACCAACTTCATCCCAACTCGAATAATTCAAAAGCAATGACACATACAAAATGTTGATCGAGGAATGAAATGTAGGATTTTTTTTTTGAAATTTTCATTGAAAAACATCGAATTTTTTTTTTAATTACGCTGGAAAAAAATCAAAATAGTCCATACAATAACTAACAAGTCATCCGTACATCAGAAGAAGGGCACTGCAACAGGAAAGTTTTTTTTTCTTGTCACTACTTTTTATGTTTCAAGTGTGAGTTCAAGAACTGTATATCGGACCACCTTAGAAGCAAGCCCTTTCATCTTGTGTTTTGATCGACATCGGCGAATAATGAGGCTTCACTGTCCTCAATTCAAGAATCCTCAGCTTAGAAACAGGCCTCTGCAAAATGTCACTTTGAATATGGAAATATGGTGGAATTGATTTATTTATTTATTTACGGACGAATCTTATCCCGTCCAAAATCGATTTTTAAATTGAAACAATTTCGTATATTCCACTTGATCCATCCTAGTCGTAAATCCTAATCCTGTCCAATTAATCTAGAGTTAGATTTAGTTATTACTAAATCGTTAGTCTCAATTGAGTAGAAGTTATATTTTAAGGTTGAATTTGACTCTGTAAACGTTAAATAATAAGTAATTAAGTCTAATTAATAAACGTTTTTGAAAAAAAAATCGAATATTCACAATTCTCTGAAGTTTCTCTTATCAGATATGCGCCTTCGATAACATACGACGCCACTCGAGTTTCAATTAGTGATTTCATGAAACACTTCGATGGAATTTAAAACCTTTGACGAATTTCATGCCAACTCGTCTTAGGAGTTGGCAGCACCATAGCAGCGAAACGTTGTGGGTGTAAAGACATGGGTCATTTAAGCAACTTTGCATACTTGGAATATTCGAAAAAGAATTAGACTACTTTTTGGAAAAAGCCAAATTTTTTTTCTTGATTTTTTATAAAAAATTATAACTTAAAAACTATGATACCTACAAAATTCTTGTCATGTTTCTAAATAGAGAAAAGCTAGCAGCTCATGCAAATTGCGATAATTTATACATAAAAGTGTAACGATATAAGTGTAACTATATCGATATCTTGACTTTAAACAAAATTAGGAATAGTTGTATTTTTTTCAAATAAAACATGAAAAAGTTGTTGTTCGAAAAACCCATGTAAAAGTGCCCATCTTCCAATGTATGGACTACTTTTTGGAAATTTTAAGGGCTCTTCATATATATATTTTTGGGAATTCAAAAAAAACGTTTTTGAGAAAAATGAATTTCAATTTTTAAAATAACTTTTTTGTCTTTTTTGTGGAAAATTTTGATTTTTCGGACCACCCTAAAATGGAAATGGGCATCCTAATAATTAAAAAAAAACATTTTTTGCGCTAAAGAACAAGATTACCACATTTGACGAAAATCTGAGAACCACTTTATCGGTTTCACATGGAATAACTGTATATATAAATGGATTTCTGTCTGTCTGTCTGTCTTTCTGATTTTTATGGACTCGGAAATTACTGAACCGATCGGCGTAAAAATTTTTATGTAGTATGTAGGGGTTTGCATAACTTGACAATTAATCAAGCAAATTAAACCAAATTTGGCATATGGAGGTTTTAGGGAGCAATAAATGTTTCTATGGTGGCTCGACACACCTACCCTCTTTCTAAGGGGAACGGGGCTGCCATACAAATGAAACACAAACATCTGCAGAACTCGAGTACTAATCAACCAAATAGAGCCAAGTTTGGGATGTGAAGGTTTTTGGGCACGAGAAATGTTTCTATAATGATCTTCCTTCTCTGGAATGGAGAAGGGGCCCCATAAAAATATTACACATATTCCAACCAAACATGACAGTTCAAAATATTCGGAAAACTCTGAAGGAAAATGGAAAAACTCGGAAGATTCAATTCCTATATGTTCTGCAATTACACAGTGACAAGCGTTGGTAGTCCATTTGATATTTGCGCTAACGAAATTGATCTTTGCTCCAAACTAGAAATTGTAATTTTGATTTTTGATTTTCAGGTGATAAAACGCACTCCTATATCTTCTTCTATCTATACAAATGAAAATAGATCGCCGGAAGTGTTGATAAGAGCAAAACTCGAGAATGGAATTGTCCGATTCAAGGCTGTCTTTATTCTATCATATTTTCTCTATCAAACATTTATTTCATGTAACGGAGAAAGATGTTATTTGCAAGTGGTTGAAAAATCTTGAACGAGAATTGTGTCTGAAAATAATCTAATATTATAGTTTTGGTAGAAATACTAGAAGTTTTATAGTAAAAGATGATTTTAAAGGGTCGATTAGAAGACTTCACCAGACGGTATACAACTCGACGCGGTACCTATCGAACAAAATCGCACTATACTGTGCGATATCTATCTTTCATTATTCCTTAGAATCGAGCAAAACCTCTGTGTGTGTGACATCTGCATTGAAAATGACTGCTGTCTGATTGTTTGAGCCAAACGACTTGAATGATTATAATGATGTTCTGAATTATAAGAAGCTTTAAAATTCATCAGCTCATTTGCCTCTTGCATTGAAAAAAGGCCTATTAGAAAAACTAAACTAAACACCTGGCTCAGAGAAAGATCATTTCGAAAACCTTGGTGCCATCTGGTCGCTGTCTAAAGGGCGAACACGAAATTAAAAAAAAATGTAATGCCAATTTTCTTATAATGTTTAGAATCAAACCAAAATTTTAGGGTAGTTTTATACATATATTTATTTCAAAAATCAAAAGAAAAGTTGGAGCCTTGAGTGTAAAATTGAACGCATTTTCGCTTGATGCCCTCCATCAAAGTCTTTACAGTGTCATCCGGTACCAGTTTCTCATTTTTTTCCATTTTCTTAACATGTCCTTCTCGTCTTTGACTGTCTTCTTGCTCTTCCGAAGCTCCCGCTTCATTATTGCCCAGTACTGCTCCACCGGGCGCAGCCCTTTGGAACAAAATGGACAGAATTGGCCTCATACCACTTCAGAACACTTTTAGAATAGTGGCATGATGCCAAATCTGGCCAAAATAGCAGAGCTTCGTCGTGCTGCTGCAAGAACGGCAAAAGGCGCTTCTGGAGGCACTCAGATTTGTAGATCTCGCCATTTACTGTGCCCTTTGTCACGAAAGGCTCACTCCTCAGTCCGCAAGAGTAGATGCCCTGCCAAACGAGATATTTGGAGGCGAACTTCGACATTTTCTTCTTCTTAAATTTGTCGTCCACATCGAACTTGCTCTTGCCGGTGAAAAACTCCAACCTCGGAATTTGCTTAAAATCGGCTTTTATATACGTTTCGTCGTCCATCACACAGCAGCCATATTTTGTCAGCATCTTCTCGTAGAGCTTCCGTGCCCGAGTTTTAGCCGTCGATTGTTGCCGCTCATCGCGGTTTGGGAAGTTCTGTACCTTGTATGTATGTAGTCCAGCTCTCTTCTTTGCATTCTGGACGTAGCTCTGCGACATGCCGAGCTTTTTAGCCAAATCACGGCTTGAGACGTTGGGATTTGCTTTAATCATCCGCTTCACCTTTCCCTCCGTCTTTTTGTTATCCGGTCCCGGTTTTCTTCCAGCTCCTTTGCCGTGGTCCAACGTCAACCGCTCCTGGAACCGCTTCAACACTCTGGAGACGGTTGAATGGTGAATGTTCAACATTTTTCCCAACTGCCGGTGCGACAGGTCAGGAATTTCCAGGTGTTTGGAAAGAATTTGTTCTCTCGACTCGCGTTGGTCGCGTTGGCGGACCTCCATTTTCGTTGAATCGAAAAACACGACTTCGAGTTTGACAGCATGTAGACTATACACATCAATGAGAAAGTGTGCAAAATTTGGTTGATTTTTACCCAATGGTAAAAAAGTTATGCCCTGTTGAATGTGTCGCAATAATTTCGTGTTCGCCCTTTGGATAACTGATAATGGCATGAATAGCAATGAATGGAATACGGCGGAGCTAAGATTGCAATATTTTCAATATCCACATTGTCCGTAGAACGAATGTTGCATTTGCATTTTGAGCGACCAATTCACGCTCGTCTGATTAGCAGTGATATTCAAATATGTACCTCGCTATTTGGCCACTGGTACACGATAGGACTGTGTTCTTTCGATTTTCCTTAATTTAAATCATTTATGGGTTAGGGAACCGTAATGTATAATTTACCGATTAATTTTAGAGAATTTCCGATTAGATTGAAATACAAACCATCAAAATCAAAGTTCAGAGCTAACATAACTATTTAATTAATAGTTTGATTATTTGATATCATTGCTCAAAGACGTAGTCTTATGTCAATATGCAGGTAATGATTTCATATCCATAATTTTATTTTTATTCACTAACGTCAAACGAATTATCCCTAATGATCGGATTAAAGGTATTTAATAGATATTTGACACTTTGCCGTCCGGCGACACCACAGTGATTACGGGCGCATAGTATCGCTCAGTGACTTATGACTACCGGGTTCAAACCTTTCATCTGAACCCGCCGTCATTCAAACACTTTTCTGCATCTTCAAGCGCGACAGGGCAAACGCAGTCAGCTATGTATTACGCGATCACTACTGCGCCATCTTGCGTAAAAATGACATTTGAGGTTCAAAGTTTTCTGCTGAACGAAGCCGAAGCCGAAATCGTTACGATGCGTGAGTTCCACAGAATTCCCTTCAATAGATTGCATTTCGGTCTGCGACACACTTCATAAATCTTGCTTTCCCACCAGCTGAACTAACCGGCTGTTGCACCGTCAGTTTATTTTTTGGATCAAGTTCAGGTCCTTGCACAATTATCCCAAGGGCGAAAACTTCGACTCTATGGAAGGCATAGAAAATACCGTAAACAGTTTTCGATGTAAAAGCAAACACATTCTGGGAAGATAGAGTTGTTAAGTTACATGAAAGATGGCAATGGATGATTGTGATACCTTTATCTGTCTAGAAAAATGATGCTTTGGTTCTCTTAAAAATCGTCATGAAATTGGCAACCCTGGTCACGAGTTCAATTCCCAAAATTCTTCCCAAAAATGGAAGTAAAGTCAAAAGTGTTGAAAGTCACTTTTATACATACAAAAAAATTAAATTTGACTATTCAAAAAAAAACAAAATCAATTTTGTTATCATGTTCGACTAAATTTAACCTTTGATTCAGGTGTTAGAACATATTCCAAAGGCGTAAAGAAACATGATTATGGAATCAAATGAGAGACCTTTCTGATGAGCGCTCCGACAGTTTTTTGTAAGAAACATTTAAGAATTTTATTTGCACATATTTATCAGCACTCAACCGGCAACTGAATCGAGTATATTGTGGTCACGAGTTACGAGTCCTAGCGTAGTGAATTGGACTCTCCTTCATCAATCGCCTCAACATCAGTATTTTGGCAATTCCCTCAACGTGGATAAAATGAAAGCGTAAAAAAAGCTCCAGAACCCAGCTACATTTGATCTTTGCGGAACATTCAATTGTCACAATCTTGCCCCAAAAGAACTCAATCAACGGTTCATTGCAATAAAAATCACCCTCGTCAGCACAGCTCAGCTCAGTTTCGTACAATTGTACGCACTTTTTTTTTCTCTCCACCGTACGTCATATCATAAAAAAGTGTCAGCAAAGGTGTAACCCGGTGATGGCTAGGCTCGGTGTTTGTTGATTGTGATGCTGGAGAATTCCCCAAGGCATCAAATTTAGATTCCGATCTGATTTTTATTCTCCTTTCTCCGCTACCACCCACCACCACCACCACTCGGCATCGGATAGGATAAATTCCGAGTGTACACGGTTGGAATCACCCCATTGCGAGCGAAACATGTGCTCAAGACGGCAGCCTGTCGAGCAAACCGAAACTGCGAACGCCCACCACTTTTCCACTTATGTTTGCATGAACGCATGACAAATATTTTTGTTCTCGTTTTAGGATGTTTTCGTTTGCATATCTGTATATTTCCGTCGGTGTTTTTTTTTTTCTTTAGAAACTTTCTGCCCAACTATGTGGATGGAGAATTTAACAAGCATACTGAATACCTGTTTTTTATCTCTTTCTTCTTTGTCCTCTCTCCGGGGGTGAAAAATTGTGGGTAATCATTCCAGTTTGCCCATTACAAGGAGGAGATGTACCTGCAGGCTCAGCGGGTGTTTAGTGTGTCCGCCGATAGACACTATCGGCTGCTGCATGCGGCCAACGAGGAGAAGCCCAAGATTATCGTCCTCACCGTGATCGTCCAGGAAGCGGAAGGACTCGAAGCGAAGGACGCCAATGGTAAGTTGAGGCACACTTGTGCTTTTTGATCCACACACCACCACAAATACACCGAGATAGCTTTTCCTATCACTGGAGATGCAGAACAAGAGAAAAAAAAGTTCCCGAATAAAGAATAAAGTCAAACAGCACCGACTCAAGATGAAAGCAAACAGCACTGTGGCGGTTTGAGAATCACAGAAATATGAGGGTGTTGCACTGCGAGAAAATATTTGGATCATATAGATTTTCGTTGTCATTAATAGTGATAAATAAATTTTGCCTCCGTGCCACAGTGTTAGACACTGTCCAGATTCTCGGCCAAAGTTCCGAAGCCAACTAGTGTTGTTAAAAGTCTTAACTATGATATGGATGAACAAGCATTCCATGATGCAACAGATTCTGTGTTCATGCAGCCACTCGACACGTTATGTGAGCATAACAACGAACGTGCTGGCTCAAATCGTCCGGAACAGATTGTTGGTCTGTCCATTCCTTTCCCATGTGTGTATGAATGCTTTGAATGGGCAATTTAATAATTAGAGCCGTACAGAAGAGAGTCAACTTCCGAAAAGAATCTCGACTCGGAATACTTCTGGTGTGGATGTTTCATTATCGCTAGAATTAAACTAATTGATTGCATTCTGATTCCTACGGTTATCTGTATGCAGAAGATATATATTTCCCACAATGAGTTTCGTAGATTACATTTACCGCTTCCTGAATTTCAGTCCTATTGTAAGATGGTGACTCGTGCCGCAACATATAATAATAATCACTGGATCTAATTTCTCGATAATCCAAAGCTTCTTTGAACTGCTCAACAAAAGGACTTTCTAGTAAACATTTGTAATATGATATGACTCCATCGCTCGGCCCACTCAGACAATTGTTCAAATATGTCGTAATCTCGGAATCCAGATCCGTCATTCCGGCCACATGAAAATCACGGATAACTTCATCGATCTGAAAAACGGATGATGATGAAACTGATGAGATACCCATCTATATAACTGAACTCACAACGATTGCTCCCTCTCTATTTAGGTAACGTAACCCCCTGAATATACAATTGATATGCCTGGGAAAATCTTCATCAGCAGGAATTGTATAATTTCGAGCAGCACACCAAACGTCCGTTTTGTTACTATAAATCGCCTGTTCACAGAACTGAAAATATGACTGCTTTTGCTGTCTAACCAGGGCGCCCTGAAAACGATTCATCACTATAACGTATTTTAGAATCCTGATACGAGCCATCCTACCGAATCCAAATAAACTTTCGCACTGACGTCGGGATCAAGCAAAAAGATTTGTTTGAAAATCGTTATGTTCGGCAGAATACTTTCCGTAAATGCTTCGTACACTGAGTCACAATCCCGCAGTTCATACCGATTTTCCAGACCTTTAGCAATCATTTCAACTTCAATCCGAGAGCAGTTTACGTAACTACCATACCGTTCATACTGTGAAAGCAGTCGTTTAGCCTGCAAACAATGAATGGGATTCGTTTTCAATTCCAATAAAACCACAACTGCGTCAAGCTGGAATACTCTGAAATTTCCCTCCAACGGCACCAACAGTTCCAGTCGGCTCAACAAGCAGTGCACAAAGCACCTGGTCTGCTGATCCCCGGCTGCTGGGTGCAGCTCCCAACTCATCCACCGTTCAATCCGTTCCACCCGACCACCCGGCTCCGGAGTTGAACCTTTCGAGGCATAATCTTCAATGCATCTGGTGAATGCGAAAAGCGTTTCCTCCGGATCGAATGCACCATTAGTGTTTCCCCTTGTCGGCTGTAAATGCTAGCGAATTTCCGTCGTTAGAATCTTGAAGAATTCACCTGAACGAAACCAACCACCAGGAGCAGCAATAACGCTCCGACTGCACAAAACACCATGATTGTAATCTGCCACACCGCTCAATTACTGTGCAATCAATCGTTAACGATAATTAGTGCGCCAACTAAGTACTCTGCATGACATCTCGAGGCGACGATGTGACGATGAATGTTAACAAACATGGTGGTGCCCCGGCGAATGGGGTCAGATAAGGCACCTTTTTTGCCGCAAAACTCCCGAGCGTTGACTTGTTTTGGTTCGGACGAATCATTCACAAATTCTGCACCGGATTAATACGTCGTCATCAATATGCAGTTGTAATTTGGTTGTCACCGAATTTGGTTTCAGATTTTGATGGAAGAGAAGATTCGGTCTTAATGAAGATAGAACGTGAAGATCACAAGATGTGAATAATGCTAGCGCCACTAATCACTCTGGCACTGCCATTGATCATTTAAATGAGAAAACATGTATTCAATATACAATATTTTGTCAAAGAGTTTTGTCCCCGAAATTTGATTAGCTCGGAACTCAAATCTGTATGAAATTCTCTTTCCACGAATTCATGAATCATAGCACTCAAATTTAGCCATTCCATGCCAAACCGATATAGTGGTTCTCAGATTTTCGTGAAAAGTGGTAGTTTTGTTCTTCATCGCAAAACATTAGACCCATATTTTTTTTTTCTTCAGTAGGGTGACCATTTCCATTTTAGGGTGGTCCGAAAAATCAACTCCAATCCGAATCTTTTTTCCAAAAATGACTTTTTTCTAAAATTCATAACTTTTGAACTACTAGACCGATTCAGATGATCGACATATCAAAATAAATTACCTTGTCTTTTTTGGAAAAATAATAAACCTGCTAAAAGTTTAAATTCTGTTCTCGTTACTATTGATTGTATTCGTTTTTTATTGTTTTCTTAGTTTCGGTACCAAGGGCGTTATATTTTTTATATTTTTTCTGAAAAGCTGAAGATTTTTTACATAACATATGTCGAAACCAAAGAGGCGTTTTTTTCTTTTTTGAGTAATGATTTTTCAAAGTTAACCGATGATTCGAAAATTTTTTTTTCCTCCTTTTTCCAAAACGAAAATTGATCACTTTTGATCTACTGGACCGATTCAGATGATCGACACATAAAATTAAAGCCAATTAGATAGTCTGTTTTGAAAAATATTAGACTTGCGAAAAAAAAAGATTTTGATTTCGTAATTATTTACTGTATTAGTTTTTTATAGTTTACATGGTTTCGGAACCACGGATGCTATATTTTTAATTTTTTGTTCTTGAAAGCTGAGGTTTTTTACATAACATATCCAAAAATCAGAGTTCTGTTATTGTTCGTTCATACTGTGGGAATGGTGGTGAGAATTTTTCGTCAAAGAAATTTCCTCCGACTCGTACTGAGGTCACGCGTTTTCTAGAGCTTGCCACTCAGAATGAATTCAAGGCGTGTCGTTTGGCATAGAAATCTCAGCTAGGTACTAGTAAAAATGACGCAAGTAATACTACGTTGAGACGGCGAAGTTCCTCTAGGAACGTTAGTGACATTTAAGAAGAAGAAGAAGAAGAAGAAGCAAATAAAAAAGTAAAAAAAAATTAAATGGTTTCAATGTGATTAAACATAATAATAATACAGATAATGTACTGAAAGCTTGAGAATAATTAGGCATGTTCAGGGTAACTTCGATATAACGTACATTTTACTTTCAAAATTGTACGTTATATCAAATGATGAAGAACTCAGAAACATAGCTTATATTAGTTTATTGTGTTGCTGTTTGAGTAAGGTCAATGAATAAATTCAACTAGAACATGAAGTCCACCTTTCTCACGATGTTTGCCTTCGTAATGTTATTAAAATTTGATTCATTTAGAATCCGGTATCACAAAACAGTTGTACTTCGGGATTGGTTCAAAATACCAAATCAAGCTTTAGTATCAAAATACAGATAATTTATTGTTCTTTCAGAAAAACAAAATTCAAAAAATTATTCCTTTAGACTTTGAAAATGTGTACGTTATATCGAGTTACGTTATATCGAGGGTACGTTATAACGAGGGTACATTATAACGAGGATACGTTATATCGAAGTTTCCCTGAAGTTTCCCAGTTAGTTGTTATCTAAAATAAAATCGTGGGGCAGATGATGAAATCACTTACTGTGGATAACGGAACGATTTTATTTTAATCTCATCAATGCCCTATATTAATGAAAGAAGGAGTGCGATAATTGCTAACTGCTACTTGCTTAATTATTTCCAAGCTTTTAGTACAATATCTATGTTATTTATAATGTTATTTTATAATTATTTTATTTTATATCTGTATCATTAGTATATATCTCTATAATAAAACCATTTGACAATTTTTCCAAAATGTTCATCTCTTATCTAATTTTCTGCGGAATATTTTCATTACGTACTGTCAAATAATTTTATTTGATTTGGATCTGCCTTTTTTCATAACTAACTGTGTTCTATTAGCAAATCCCTTTCATTTGATACCTTTATTGAAGCGGTTCTGAGAAAATATGCAATTCGCCATTTTGTAGCGATTGCCATGTTGGATTTACATTTTCCATAAATATCTGTGTTCTACTAGTCCTTTCATTCGATACCCATATTGATGAGGTTTTGAGAAAATATATAATCCGCCATTTTGTAGCGGGCGCCATCTTGGATTTTAATGATCATGGAATACGCAGTTTTATAATGACATCAGAGAAAAAGATGTGTTCCAAATTTCACATCAATCGGACATCAGGAAGGGGTTAAATTTCTAAAGGGTGTATCACATCAAATTGCATCACGGAAAAAACGCTGTAGAAATTCGCCCAGTAGACCGATCCTTTTGAAAATTTTAGACAGTAAAATAAAAACTATTAAACAACTTTTGGCATTTTCTTTTTATTCATACTTCAAGCCCAAGCCCGTATGCTCGCACCTTCCTCTTTACCCCGTCCATAAGGTTCTGTACAACGTCAGGTTGTAGTTTTTTTTTTTGAACAGAAATCCATTTTCTCTTGAAGTCCGCCTCCGATTTGACAACTTTTGGGTTCTTCCGGAGGGCCTGCTTCATAATCGCCCAATATTTCTCTATTGGGCAAAGCTCCGGGGCGTTGGGCGGGTTCATTTCCTTTGGCACGAAGGTGACCCCGTTGGCTTCGTACCACTCCAACACGTCCTTTGAATAGTGGCACGAAGCGAGATCCGGCCAGAAGATGGTCGGGCCCTCGTGCTGCTTCAATAGTGGTAGTAAGTGCTTCTGTAGGCACTTCTTAAGGTAAACCTACGCGTTTACCGTGCCGGTCATCACGAAGGGGGCGCTCCGCTTTCCGCAAGAGCAGATCGCTTGCCACACCATGTACTTTTTGGCAAACTTGGATAGTTTCTGCTTGCGAATCTCCTCCGGAACGCTGAATTTGTCCTCTGCGGAGAAAAACAACAGGCCCAGCAGCTGACGAAAGTCCGCTTTGACGTAGGTTTCGTCGTCCATTACCAGGCAATGCGGCTTCGTCAGCATTTCGGTGTACAGCTTCCGGGCAGGCGTTTTCCCCACCATGTTTTGCCTTTCGTCGCGGTTAGGAGCCTTCTGAACCTTGTATGTACGCAGGCCCTCCCGCTGCTTGGTCCGCTGGACGAATGAACTTGACAAATTCAGCTTATTGGCGACATCCCGGACCGAACTTCTCGGATCACGTCTAAACTGCTTAACTACGCGCTTGTGATCTTTTTCACTGACGGAGCATCCATTTTTGCCGTTCTTCACCTTCCGATCGATGGTTAGGTTCTCGAAGTATCGTTTTAGTACTCTGCTGACCGTGGATTGGATGATTCCCAGCATCTTACCGATGTCCCAATGTGACAACTTTGGATTCTCGAAATGAGTGCACAGGATTAATTCACGACGCTCTTTTTCGTTCGACGACATTTTTCCAAATTTACGAAAAATTGACAGTGAAGCATGGCCAACGTGATCTATACACTCTTATCTGATTATAAGCGAAAGCTGAAGATTTAATTCCTAAAAATTACATTTCTACAGCGTTTTTTCCGTGATGCAATTTGATGTGACACACCCTTTATTACATGGAACAGCGCTACAGACAAAGCTACAAAGTTACAAACGTACCTACAAACGGACCAAGCGTAATAAAACCGCTTAAAAAAAGTTTATTGAATTATTCCCAGATTTTCAACATTCACCAACGTATATATTTTCACACTTTTACCATTCCTGAATTAAAAATGCAAATACGATTCTTGATAGTTTTAATCCACGTATTCAGTTAAAAAATGAAATAAAAAATAACACTTAAAACGTCTCAACACACAATAGCGTACCAATCACCTTGTTTCAGATCGTTTAATCCTCGCTGACAGATTCGATTTTTCAACTTTCGTATCTGGATCATTAAAACAGTTCCAAACTATATCCGATTTACCTTCTAATTAGCATCAGCAGCCTTTTTCATTCTCACTCAAAACACTCTTTTTTTGGCATTCCAAAAAGCTGTTCGATCTAGTGAACTTTGGAAAACCAACATCTATATAAATAAGAATGTAAGGCCAAATGTGTTGCTAAGCGCGAAACCCGAAGAAGCAACCGTCCGATTTGAGTCATCTTTATTTTGATGTATTCGTCATTGCCAGTAGATCAATGTTATGGAGAGAGAAATCGGAAAAATTTCGGAAAACTCTTAAGGAAGGTCGGAAAATTTGATAATGATAAGCTTTGTCGGTCCATTCGATGTTTGCGCTATTGAAATTGATCTTCGTTTGAAAGTGGAAATTGATTTTCAGGTGAAATAACGCACTCCTATATCTTCTACCTTCTATATCTCTATCAATAAAAAAGAAAGGGAAAATGTGTTGCTAATCGCAAAACCTAAAGAAGGAAACGTCCCTTTTGAGCCGTGTTCATTTTGTTGTATTTATTGTATTCTGCCATAGGACAATGTTATGATGAGAAAACGTTTAGAAATTTGTTCTAAAGAATTCATATCAATATATAACGTGACAAAATACTCCGTATGTCTCTATCAAATGAACAAAAGGTTTATTACACTTGTTTTCAGTATTTCTGACAAATGCAACGAAGGTACGATCGCGTAATTCTAAGAAAATCACGGAAAAAAATTGCGCAAAAACGAATCCAGCGTAGATTGTAATGTTTACAAGTGTAAAATTTTGTCACAAACTATCAAGTGGTTATCGAAGTGGCTTCCAAGCAAGAAGTGCTTCGACAAAAAATTATGGGCACGGTCGTGAAAAATTCAGAACAGTCTCACAGCTGAATCGCGAAACAGTTGAGAATTGACCATTCGACCGAGTCCTGTGTGGTAAAATCATTCAAGGAGACTCAGACGACTCAGTGGTGAGCTGAAGATAACGGATTACTTCAAGCACAATCCGAATCTTCCGTCTGGTTCGTCCAGCGGACAGTGAAACGGGCCGGACTTCATGTCTTAAAGGTAAGGAAGGTGCCTAACCGAACCGATAAACAGAATTCAGTGGCCAAATCCTGCGCCGAAATGCATCGTGATGGACAACAAGACGTACATTGAAGCGGACGCCAAGCAAATCCCTGGCCAGGAGTTTTTCGTCGGCAAGTCCCGGCTGGATGTTCCGGAAAAGTTCCGGAAGTAAAAGATCGACAAATTTGCCAAGAAGTGCTTGATGTGGCAGGCGATTTGTGGGTACGACAAAGTCAGCAAGCCGTACATAACGACTGACATCATCAACGGCCAAATGTATAAAGAAGAATGCCTCCGGAAACGCCTGCTGCCCTTCCTCCGGTCCCACGAAGGTGACACTTTGTTTTGGCTGAATCTGACATCGTGCCATTACGCGAAACCGATGATGGAGTGGTAACAAGCCGACGATGTTGTTTTTGTGCCGAAGGAAACGAATCCACCAAACATGCCAGAACTTCGCCCAATAGAAGAGTTCTGGGCGATTATGAAGGGCAAGCTCCGGAAAACAGGGAGGATCTTCAAAAACAACCAGTATTTGATGAAAGAGTGGATAAAAGTGTGTAAGAAATATGGCACAAATGTCACACAGCATTTGAAAGGTAGCTTTAAGTCCAAGGTTATCCTAAGAGAGAAGGTTGAACTTTGCAAAAACAGCGCAAAAATGTGTTTATTTATTCCCTGAAAATATCAAACTTAAAATGAATTTGATCATTTTTGTCTGTTGCTTTTTTTTCTAGTACAGTCTTTAGTTGGTTATGGTTATTGATTCCACAGTAAATATCATTATTAGTGTGAGAATGTAGTGCGGCCATTAAAAATAGCCGAAGTGTAGTTCATAGAGCATGATGTGTTCTCCAAAATAAAATCCCCGAGAGACCTGATTCAAAAAAGAAGCTTAGTCTCGATATGAATTCCAAAATTAACCACGCGGATTGTTATCGGATCAATCATTCGGGCTCCCTAAGACATGTGGACTAATTATACGTCAAACTAATCAACAGAGTACAAATTTCTACGAAATCCACCCCCGGAGAATGTGCACGACACCGGATCGGAGTTACCTTGCGGCCGGAGGAGCCCACAACGATAAATGTTTTCCATCTCAAGACGTTCAAGGTAATTCAACAACCAGCGTAATGCCTGCTATTGTATCTTGCCAACACAAATTTGTGTGTTCTTTGTCAGCATAACGACATTTCGCCCTCCTCCTGCTTCCTGATGGGTGGTCCTACCGGGTGGGGTCGAAGGACAAGAGGTCACAACGTTTATAAATAAAACCGGAATCCATCTGTTGAATATCGTCCTGGTCCCCGGGAGGTGAGTGGGACATAGGATGCGAGCAGCATCCGGGCGGTTGTTGTTTCAATTTGACTGGATAGCAGGGCTTGTGGGATCAGAGCAAAGCCGGTTTTTCTTCGCCCACGTCACCCTCCATGGGGTATTTGCATGAATAGCATGGTAGATGGGCAGATTATTTCAACAAATGCAGAAAAGGAAAAGGGCTTCATTCAATCGCAGAACGATGTCAGAGTATTTATA